>NC_087064.1:564068-604487 GCF_963678635.1 Symsagittifera roscoffensis
GTTTGATATACAAAAAACAGTTAAATCAAGAACAGTTTGATATACAAAAAACAGTTAAATCAAGAACATATTCATGGAAGTTCCAGACAAGGACATACGAGCCTGTTTTAACCAAACGACAAGGTGTCCAGCAATAAACAGGCAGCAACCGCCGCTCAACCGCCGCTCGGAACGTCGCATTTGATATTAGGTGACAGTCTAGTGAGAGTAGTGCAGTGGATCACAACGATGATGGCCTTCGGAGCGCCGCAGTGGCCAAGTGCTATCGGATGGTGTAGTTGATGAATCCGGAAAGAATAGTGGATATAACGTTTTGATAGGCACAAACAACGTGTCCAGGAGCTCAGACACAGAACAAGCTCTATGGGATTCGATGCTGGTGTGTGCCTATTCGACACACTTTGGCAGAAGTTTCGGCGCGGTACTAATAGTTTGCACCATACCAATGAGTACGAGGACGCTATCGTCCACTGGAAGAAGGCACAACGAAAGAGTCGTCAGATGGAACAACATGGTGCGAAATCTGGCAAGTCGCAACGCTGGACGAATAATCTTGATGGGCTTAGAGCAAGAACTGAGAGCTCTGGATCAAGCCAGATTCACCACTGTTGAGATGTATTTTGATTGTATAAGGGGTCAAAGCTAGATGTATCGTTTCTTCCAGGAGCCACTAGATGAGCTGGAAGTAGAAATTTTTGGATACGGGAGCACTTAGAATAGAAGAAGCAACAGACGTACCGGCAATCTTGATCTTTGTGCCTTCTAATTTGGAGACACGCCTGAGATCAGTCCAAGCCAAGTCATAGGCGCTGCAGAGCTCCAGCGAGCAGGAGCCAAGGTTGGACGTACTGAACTGACTAGTTGAAGCACCGGTGAGGAGGACCATTCATCCTCGACGACGGTTGGTTTCCATCAATCAAACGATGGACACGACCTCAGGCACCTCGAGATCTGAGACGAAGAATACGAGCAGGGAGGATCTACGTTCTGAGAGAAGTTCTAGGATGTGGTCGAGACCCATAACGTCCCCTGGCATGTTTATAAACAAAGCCTGATGAAAATAAACCATCAAACAGTAAGATTTGCGGCTGATGAATGGGGCAAGGAGCAAAATGAATGGGGCGATCCTTTCCATAAATGGACTGTCCAGTAAATGCCAGACCTTTACAGCACGTGATAATGAACCATAGTGAACAGAAAAGAGAAGAGAAGTCAGGAAGATTTTTGACGGTTAGAGCACCAACATGACAACATGTGAAGATGTTCAAGCAAGTGCGAGCGCCTCCAGCTCACCTAAAACAAAGAGCTTATCCGAAATCAGTAGCCCAAGAATGTGATGTCGAGCGATACGGCGATCTGAAACTTCGAATACATGAGACTATCTTCGCGGCATACGACAAAACAGAAATGAAGAGAGCAAAGATGTTGGTGGTTGCGAGCTCGGAATTTGCGCATACCTCTCAGTCCTTGTTTTGACCTGACATAAGAATGTTGACAGGAACCCACCTGGATTTGATGCAATCCACATCAATGGCAATTGGGGTTCAACGGCAAACCAAAATGAACCCAATAACAACCGTGTTTGCCGGTCATAAACGATCACCTGCATATAGGGGTTTCCTGAGCAGACTCGGGGAGCCTACAACGGCGGAAGGTGCGGTATGGCCAGCAATCAGAGACATTTGTGAGTCACCGGGTGAGATCATAGATGTGTTAAAAGATGGCGGATTCCAGAAAATAACACCAAAAGCAGTATTCGTGTTGTCTCCGGATTATGCTCATCTCGCGGATGGATGAAAATTCGTGTATGCAATGATAGCATTACTCTCGGAAGGGAAATATGATGTGATCATACCCGCCCCAAACCGCAAATTGGAAGCGAAAAACCTGAGACCACTTCGGTCAGAATTGCCGGCAGTATGGTCGGATATCCCAAATGCCATGAGAGGACTCAAGGATCACTCGCTGCACAGGCTAGTAATGAATGAAGCATTGGGATTAGAACTGTCCAATTTCAGCAGACAGCTCAAATTGAAGCCAGGAATCCACGACGATCATCGAGTGATAGTAGGAAGGTCTAATTATGTGGTTCAGAGGAATGGAGATAAAGGAAGAAGGAGAAAAGAAACAAAAGGCCAAAGAAACGAAAGCTCACTTGATAGCTTTGGTTTTACGAACGAAGCCAGAGGCAAACAAGGAGCTGCACTTTGACCACTTGAATAGCAGGATTGGGCATCGACGCTTTCGAGCGAGGCCCAGCGAGGATCACAAAGATTCATGCCTACCTGGTGAAGGAGTTGAACTTCGCAGAGAATGCGGAAGAAAACTGTGCAGAATTTGTAAAATGGGATGTGCCAAATAACACTTGAGGTATTCTGGACGCAGGACGTAACAGGAGAAGATGGTTTTGAGAGAATTGATAGCATGTTAGAAGGGTTGGGATCAGGATGGACCGTGTCCTTCCTGGCGAAAATCTACCCGGCACTCTCTCGCTACCTAATAAGGGAATTTCTGAAAGCAGTTACCGAATTGGACATTTTAGTGGTCCTGGCGTTGTTCCTGACTTTTGTAGTAGAAAATTTTGTTAAAAGACCAGTGGCACTGCTCACCGAAGGGATACAGAATATCCGGCTGGACGGACTCCTGACGTTAATTGCGATCAAGCACGGGAATTTGGGAGGACTCATGAATTTGACCCCTACCTCAAAAAAATGAGAGAGAATGTGAAAAACTTTGATATAAAGCGATCCACTGACTTTTGGACTAAAGTAAAAGATCTAAGACATACTCTGATCCAATACCTCTCATACAACAGAATGGCTTTGGAACTGGAGAAGGCAAAACAAAAAAAGTAAGAAGATGTGCGACGTCATGTAGGAGGCATGCCCCTACTAATTGAATTAAGTCTAACTATGAGGACAGATCCTTTAGCGTTAATCAGAGGAACCACTGAGTTTATGACGACGATAAACGGTTCAGCAGTGACCTTTGTGTTCCCTGATGTTAAGTGAAAGTATACAGCATGTCGGTGTTGCACCTGAACCTCATTTCAGCAGTGAACGGGAGCTTAATCAATTGTTGAGAGCAAGATAAGCTACGTAAATTGACGAATGAAGAGTTATTGTTCATGAAGATAGCGGAGCCAGAGATGACTGCAGTCAACTTCAACGACCTTTTCCGTGATCAAATGGGCAAAATCGATAAAGGGCACATTGAAGTGTTCCCGAATTTGAGGCCTCATGATAAAACGAACAGCGGGATAACAAAAATTCCTCGTTTAGTGGCCTCATTCCAAAAAGAAGAAACCAATGACTGGGGCGATTACAGAAAGCTGCTAGAAGAAATACGTGATTTCTTTTGATCAGAAGGATGTTGCGCGAAGCAGACTCCGTAGTACAAACTCCCAGGCTGAGAGCCTTCGAAACCAATGAACAGAAGATGGCAAACTTCTTCGACTCGATAGACCCGTTCTGCATGGGCAGAAACGATGCCGTCCTGCAATACACGCAATTTGCATATGCGGATGAGTCGACGAGGTGACGAATGAAAAATGCGGCGACTCTGAAACCCGGAAGATTTGAGGAAGATTGTACCAATAAAGATCTGGCGCCAATGATCATGAGAGGCAAGGAGGACTTGCAATACGCCGCGCTAATCGTGATGACTGTGAAACCAGAATTGGCGATAAAAGGGAAACTACTGACTAGGACTGCACTAGCACCATTCGACTGTGAGGAAGGAAAGATAAAGCACGAAGAAGAAGAATATAAATCAGCTGGCCAGCTAGTTGTGCCGAAGTTTCCTGACGAGTTGATGAATGAAGAGCAAGGACATTCAGGGTCAGGGAGAAATCAGAAACGAGACGATAAGAAGGAAGAAGACCGTCGACCGGAAGAACCAATGGAACAGAATTCCGAATTAGCGGGAAAGGATGGCGATAAAAACTCGACAGGTGGAGTGTCCAGCCTAAACTTTAATGTCTTGGACGACTACGAAATCGGAACAGAAACTTAACCAGCGGAAGATGAATTTTCCACGCTGGAACCTCCCTCAGCCTTCAAGCACTTAAGTCGAAATTTGCCGGAGAGCAGCTCTCCTGGTAAATTTAAAACCACCGAAATAAAACGTATAATGGAAGCCCCGCGTAGGAGAAGAATAGAACGCGCAGCCCGGGTAACTTCATGGGAACCTTGCTAGAAGAAGAGTGGGACGTTTACATCAGGAATTATGAAAATAAAACAGGCTGTAATGGACAAAGCTGCTTTCATGGAAGAGGTCTGGACAGTAGTGCAGTGCTATGGGACCCAGACGATGTTGAAAACAGGTCTCAACAGACAACTGATGCGGGAAACCCTTGATAAGTTGAATGAATGTAAAGGGAGAATGAACGAATTGTTGATTGATTCGGCCACTGACGAAAGTGAAGTTACTTCTTCGATCAAGGCGACGCAGCAACAAGGCAGCGATAAAGTCGTATACCTGTCCAGAACTCGAAAAGAGACGATGCAATCGAAAGTGGTGATCGACAAAATTAACGACCTGAAGATGAAATTGGGAAGCGAAGTGACGTTAAGGAAAACTGGAAAGCCAAAAGTAGATTTAGAAATCTCGGCAAAAGCTGGCAACTCAGCCAAACAAAAGCGTGTGTAAGAGGTCATGGTCATGGAACAAGGCGACAACCGATTGCCTGGCTCAGGTAGAACACTGACCGACGTGACAATGGTGCCACCGATCCTCATCGCATGATTAAGATCAGCCAGTTACAAGACCAAGAGAAGTGACCGTACTCTGACATGAGCTACATTTGAGATAGAAACAATCAGCCAGTGTGGTGAGAGACCATCTTGCGTGAACCATGGTAAGGGAAGCGTCGTAGGACAGTTGATCCCAGTGCAGTATAACCGATTGACAGTATCGGACGCTGTCTCGATTGACGAGCCCGGTGGTGGATACACGGAGATAGTGGAGTACAGAAACTCGGTTAGAGGACACCTAATCGCTCTAGAAAACAAAAGTGCCATGGAATGATACCTGGAGGAGATGATACAAGGCCGAACAAAGAAACAGAAGGCGTACGGATCATTGCTCTCCTCTGAAATACACGCAGAAACAATAGATCAGTTGGTGAGTTTACCATGGAGAGCGGTGGTATTACGTCACTTTGAAGAGGAAATGGAACCAATCCGAATATACATGCTACGATAGCGGTACCGTACGTCAAGACGTAGCTGCAATTTAGGCTTCCTTGGTGCATGACCGATTTGACAATGGAAGAATATGACTCGGAAGAAGGAAAAAGATCAAAAGAAGAGAAGGTACCTTTTATGACACTTTATGAGAGACCTCATGATCCAAGAAGTGGCGGCAGTAGCGTGCGCGAAACGGCGGGACGCTCTCTGTTTCGTCCGGTTCATGTTAGAGTAAATGTCGGTGCCAGCGCTGAATACTTGTGCCAAAATGCTGAAAGAAGATAGTGATCTAGCGAGGACCTTGCTCTTACAAGCGCTGTTAGACATACATCAGAGTAAACCGTTGCGAGTGAATATGAAGAAGACTAAAGAACTGGAAACATTGAAGAAAGTCGATGAAATGCGAAGATTCTCAAATGAAGAGCTTAGGCTCCAAGAGAATTAATGGGAGCACTGCTGAAGTCAAGTTAGTTTTGTGGACCGATTACAAAAAAAAATTGTATCATTTTGTGTCTGGAGCTGTAGGAATGTCATACAACCCTTCCATTAACGAAGACACACGTGATTGTTACTTTGATTAAGAACAAGAGGTGTTTTTAAAATTATATTTGTCCAGAATTGCGCATTGCCAACTATAAGGAGCATTGACACTCAGCAAGCTAAATTGGGACTTGTTTTGGAAAAAAAGGGGATTTTCAATGCCAAAATCTGAGTAGATTTTGGATTGGTTTCTTGGACGAATTACTGAGAACGAGCCTGATGGTCGTGTGTGAATTGATGAAAACATCATGGTGCCCAATCCCGAATGCTGATTCGATATTGCGAGCGACACAGGTTGTGCAGAAGGAGTTGAATTCAGATTGCAACTTGCAAGACCTTAACTTCAATTACAACTTGATGACAACATTGTGGAGTTGCCTGGCTGGGGATCAGAAGACTGGGTTAAGCCTGGTAGCTGTCTGGCGAAAGTCTGTGAACTAGAAAGTTACGTATGTGGAGGTCTCGACTACAAAACAACTCAATCAAATAACGATACTGTTCGGAAATATAGTGATGAAAGCAAAAACGGAAACGGAATTTGAGAGCAGATTGCCACGGAGGAACTGAGGTGAATATAGTGACTGCACTAGGATTCTACAGCATGTTTGGTTCTCTAGAGTCACTGTTGAATCTAGAAGAAAAGCATGAGTTGGTCACAGCCATCAGTGTAGACGATTTTCCGGGATTGTTACAAACCAAACAGAAGCATATTGGAAATTGGAGAGAAGCAATAGAAGTTGAAATGAACACCCGACAGAGTGAAACTTATCGCAGACCATCTGAAGCGCGATTTCTTGTAGGATCGACGTTGGCTCCGATGTGGAAAAGCCGATACCCAGTAAAATTCGTAGCAGTTGATGTAAAGGTACAAGTGTGACCGTGGATCAAACCTTCTCAGTGCCAAATTGCGCAAGACTAGCGAGAATGTCGGAAAAGTCCTACGAGTTGCTAGATAAGATGTTTGTAGCAGTTCCAAGAAGAACCAAGGATGAAATAGAACCGATATTGGGAAAGAAGTTCAAGTGATATGTTAGTGCGAACTTCAGCGACATTGAAAGACAGAAACAGAGAAGATCAAGAGCGACAGATTATATTGCAGTAGAAAAAAAAGTTGAAATCCACCGAGTGATGATGGAAGTGGAACCACAACTGGAAGCGTCGGGGAAGCAAAATTGGAGGAGCATCATGTTATCACATAAGGCTTTCACATGCCTTGGTTTAGTACAAACATGGTGGTTTCCTGCGCGTAGTAATCTGGTGTTGATATGGGATTCTGAAGAGCTGCTCTCAATGGGTTTGCCAGATTCAACACAGTCCATAGCGATAGTGATAGTTGGGGTTATATTGGCAATTAGGTGGTTGGAAGCGCATGCGGAGGAGAACAATCGTCAGGAATCACCGATCAAAGAACAGTGGGAGGAAATTGATTGTCTAAAAGTTTTAGATAATTTTGACACAACGTGCAAAGTTTTGAAGATTCCGATAGAAGTAAAGAAAATATGGGCCAGAAGACAACTGATGCCATGGTTTAGAGCCAACATGACTACATCGTTGTATGAATATGCCAAAAAGCATATGTCGAAGCACAGCAGAATGTATAGACAGTTCATATCAGATGGACATTGGATCAGGAGTTTTCAAGCGAGCTGTCGTAACGCCACGGAATGCAGTGAATTTTGCAGTAAAAATAAAGGTCAAGAACAGGTGATTGTGACGGGAGAGAATGAGAAGAAAGATTGAAGGAAGACCTGGAGAGAAACGTGATGATTTGCCACCACAACAGCCTCTGTAGGAAAACGGAGACTGGTGTAGACCCTCTACCTTGTTGTAAACAAGGGGTGGAAGAGCAGAGGTGTTGGAGGACAGCCTCCAACAGCTTCAGAATGGCCACCAACGTGTTTCAAGACACTGAAACTGAGAGCGCGGTGTCAATGTCGCAGAAGTAGAAACTGGAGCAAGGACAAAGAGCCGAAAAACAAGATGCCATAAAGAGAAAAATATGAAGAATTTAGAAGTTTCGGAACTTCTAAACGATGAAGATCAAAACCAAGAAATGAACAAAAAAAGTAGCTAAGAAGATCTTAAAACTCAGAAATGCTTTTGTACGAGAAAAATTAGAAAGAGAAACCAAACAACTAAGCTTGCAATTGAAACTGAATAAAATAAAATTAAGTTGACTTTTGCGTTTCACATTTTGTTGCATTTATAATTTTGCATTGTAATTTTAGTTAGTGTTTTTAGGGACAATTATTGTTTTGAGAGAAGCATGAACGTCTGGCATTAAACTTCTGAAGGAGGATGCATAGTAATTTTAGTTTGCTGGTTGGCAGGACTGTCCAGCGTCCCAACCACTTTTAAACCTAGAAGAAGAAGTTTGAATTCGACATAATGGCACTAAAACTCAGAAAAGATATTCACCTTGAATCATGTCCTTAAAGTGCAGATTAAGGAAAAAAGTTGGAAGGCTCTAACAGTGTATTATGATGCCATTTTTATTCTGCAGTGAGTCGATGTGATGTAGATAAAGTGATTACATGCATTTTGTAAACTCTGTTCGATGAAAGTGTACCTTTTTAATGAATACCACGAGATTCATTGTGGACACTGATGGGGCTGTGCGGGGAGTATGTGACTTTCAATCAGATTAGCGCAAATTGCATGGAAACATCGAATTTTTATTTGTAACAGCTGAGTGAGAAAATTGGCAGTTTCGATGGGTGCACAGTGCTAATCATGCAATTTGACGAACTGGGAGAGATTAATTTGAAGTGACAAAGTAAGTTTAAAAAATTCGTTCAAAAATAAAGACACGTCAAGACCTCAAAATTTCGCGAACACTGAAAACCGCAAAATTCAGACCAGACCATTTTTTGCTAGAAAACAGCAACAGTGACTCTCGATGGTGAAAAAAAATTGAGATCTATTTTGAAATTACTATAGAGATTGTCCGAATTTTAACAATTGTAACTGTACAATCGTTACTGAGCAATTCCCGAGAACTAGCAAGGGTCTCGGGAGGATTTTACTACCCCTCCAGGAGGACGACAAGACCGCCCTTCGTCCGGGGTTCCAGAACCACCCGGACGGGTCTGGGTAAGAAACTAAAACTGCATTTAAACAACTTTTAGCTTCCGGTTATGTCCTGAATTGAATCAAATAGAATTAAAATTCGTTTTCAGATAAGGAGAAGCTAGGAATTAAGGATAGGGTTCATCCACCTCCGATGGATATGATGATTTTTATCTACTGACCAAAAACCATAGTAATATATAAAATGTTACACAACCGGATTAATAAAACGAAAATCAGTGGAAGAAAAAGACGACAAATAGGAATCCTCTTATCCTGGTAACAAGATACGATAAGACGATTAGCTGAGAGAGATCTTACGAAATGAAGGTACAGTGGGACATCCTGAGCGGATACGTACCATCATGAGCCATGAAATTGGAGAGTTAACGAGGTTATCTCCGGGAGAACACTGAATTGGAGGCCCGGTGCCCAGAGACTATTACAGACTGTGTGAAACTATTAAACGTACTTTTTAGCTGCTGCCATGTCCTGAATAGTTGAATTTACTCCGATTTCATATACTTTTTCGGAGCATGAGTAGCTAGAGAGAAGGAAAAGTCAATGCATCTCCACTGGATTTCGTTATTAACTGTCACTAAAAACATAGTAAACAATGGGTTCCGAGCCATGTGTTTGTTCGTAATCACGTAGTCCGGGGATCCGAGAACCAGCTGTGTGAATATCTTCGCATTTAACGAAAACTGATCAAGAGTACTTTGATGGCCTAAAATTGGTAACTTTTTACTTAGCCCTAAACAGACCAGAAAACTAACTGGTTAGGTCTAAACGGTGAAAAACAAGTAGAGTTAAGGTAACTGACGCCTGCCAGTCGTCAATAGGTGTTTTTTCTACGCTCTTTCACTCTGCAATGTTCGGGCAAATGTTATATAGTTTGCGCTGTTTTCATCTATCTGTTTGTGGAAATGACAGCATAATCGGCCAATTTTCTAAAACGCTTAGATAAAACGTCACTCTTGTTTCCTCTGTGGTGCATCGCGAAATGATCACGGATGTTTTTCTCAACTTCAGGAGCCGCAGGTTCTTCTGATGGCCCGTGGAGAATACTAGTAACCGTTTAAGGATGATGGGCTCGTAAAACTGAAGTAGGTATGATATTTCTCCCACATCTGGCTAGCTTCGCAGATGATATCAGTAAAAGACTGTCAACATGGAGAAGCGTTAAAGATGATACACTTTCGAACAATTTCAATGATACCATTAACTACAGGTACAACATCTAGTGGAGTAGCCAAGGAATGTGACTTTGACACGGAAGGTGACTTTGATACCACACTTACCGCAATTGTTGCTCGTAACATCCACTCATGCGGTGACTCGGCAGAAAGGATGGTCTCAATCTTCTTCATCGATACAATTGAAAAAACCACGGCTATAGCCGCGCACGTCTTTCTGAATGTACCAATCATTATACCAGACGTTAACCAGACGTTTGTCACTGCAAGTTGCATTAGACTGTGCGTATAGAATTGCGGTTACACTGAGCTTTGCGCAGCGATCTGTACCCCTTATCCAGAGAGTAGAGCTACTCAGGAGCGCGAAGCCTATTTTGGTTTTTAACTAGTTTATTGAATCCCGGTAGCTTTCTTGTCTTATTTTACTTAGTTTTTAGGCTGATAGCAGCATCTAAGTCAACCTAATTGTTGGTTTTTGTACCTCAATCGGTCAAAATGACATGGAACCTCAGGATCGACACAGCAAAAAGTCCGCATTACACCTCAACTCAAGATAATAAGATAAAATTTTCTCAAGTGATTAAAATCAGATCAGAAGAAAAGAAAAAAAGAAATGATTTCGGACGTTTTTGGAAAAACGTTCATGTTCAGGTAGATAATTTTGATATAAAATGATTTAAAGGCTTCAAAACATTATAAAAAAACCATTAAATGGTTCTAAACAGGAACACAAATTTCTACTTATCAAACTTGAGCATTTTCATGTAAGAATTTTTTAATCTTTACTTTTTCGTAATTTTCTGAGATTTTAACTTACTTAGTGTTTTTTGTTCTATTTTTTTGATTTTACAATTCATTTGGTTGACATGTTCGATATTCTGAGCCGAAAATGTTTTTGGACTAAATTCTAAATGTGAGCTCCCTGCATACTCCTGAACTCACCTCGCGTGACATCTCAAAAATTTCAACGATGAATGTCGAACAGTTTGTACAACATAGGTTAAATTACATCCACAACAAAACATTTTGTAGATTACCTTGGACTCCATATCACGAAAAAATGACGATTTAAGTGAGGGAAGAGCTGTGTTCATTTTCCGGGTCGTAAAAACAATTTGAAAGTTGGCCATGCTGCGCACCTTCTTTGTTTGAAAACAATTGGTTTTGATTTCCTCGATATTGAAGCATGAGCTTTGAGGGTTTCTCGTCTCGCTTGCCATTTCTTGCCCAAGTTTTTGTCTTACTTTGTATTGAATTTGCTTCAAGAATTTTGCCTAGTGTTTCCGTCTCTACTTCCTATGACAACTCATATGGGTACTGATTTTCTTCCCTTGCTGTTTATTGATCATCACTGCTTCATTTTAGAGATCCCATGTTGATGTACTCTTAAGAATCTTGTGCACCGTACCCTCTATTATATTTCTCTTCTACAACAGGGGGCACATTTTCTGAAGTTTAGAAGCGTACCAGTATCAGCTGATTTTTGATATAAACCACATTTAACTTGCTTGTTGCCATCTACGTTTGTATAAATATCTAAAAGCCAAGTCACCGTTCTGATTTGATGTTTCAAGTGTCAGTTGTGAGGGAGCAATTTGTTGGCAGCTTGCAATATCTTTAAAGTTTCGTTTAATACTCCTTAGAATATCGTTTTCATATCTTAGGGAAAGCTTCACATCTGGTATGGTCAGCTCATATTCACGCCTCTCATTGCAAAACTTGCAGAACCGAACTTTCTCTGATGTGCCTTTGTAATCTTCCTCCAAAATACCACCACCACAATCTTTATGATACCAAATCAAACAATCGTCGTATTCTCCTTGTCTTGGTTCTGAAAGTCACCCTTCTGATGCATATTGGGCATTTTTCGTTCATTTCCGCCAGGATATCATCCTCCAGGGGGATGTCTTTAGACAGAACTTTCTCGTAGTCTTTCAACCAAAGAATTGCCAGAACGACTGCCAGATATGCATCCAATGCCAATCCAACCTTCCGTAGATAGCATGAGTCATTGCATTTGAATTGGACCTTGCTAACAGCCATGTAGCTGCTTCAGCGTTGGTTTCAATATTCAATTTTGCAAAAAAACTACCTGTGAGAGGGAGGGCATACACTAAGTTTGCATCCTTTTGTGTGCTTTAGCCAGTCCAAAAAGCTGTGCAGGATGACCATCAAATGACCTCAAACTTGCATATAAGCCATCTGTAAGCTTTTTTTTTAGTTCAAGGCCAGTAGTTTTTTGTTCAAGTTTTTTTTTCAATTTTTCGAAGAACCGAATCATTCATATTATCATGTCTCTCAATCTGTTATGATTATAGCAGTTGGGTCAGTTTTTTTTTTCAAACTGTGTGTTTTTTCATGAAACAAAACCGAACATCCTTATCAAAAGGTACCTCGACTAGTTCGCTGTTTTTGAGATCGTTCTAGCTTCTTCAATTCACATATCGCGTGGATTCTGGCGTAATTTCTTTGTGTACCACTTAGCAGCCGATTCAATTTCAATTAATGTTTCGTCAAGCTCGTCATGCCTCTTTAGTTGCGAAAAAAAAATTATCTATGTGTCCTGAAATGTGGAAATTTTCTCCGACTGCATGTTTAGGCCCCATGGATAGTAACTCATCCACTCATCCCGGCAACTTGTATCTCTGGGGTCTGTCGTGTCTATCAACTCACTTCTCAGTTTTTTTTAGAGTGACTGAGGCGTGTGACTAAAGCGTTTCCCCTCGCTTGACGCAGAACAAAGTTAATGACCGATGGCCATAATCTCTCATCATTTGTTCTCCTTACTATGTCCCATACCTTGCCCAAGTCTCGGTACCCTAACCGAAAAAAATTAGGTTTTATATCGGTATCTAGGCATTTTCTCAGAAATTTAAGGCAATACTGGCTATTGTAAATTTTCTAAAACTCTGGGCGTCGGTTCTCTAGGCGAAGATGATGATTCAGCAACTACTGGGCGTAATTTTTTTCCGAATCCTCCCTCGTTGACTCTTGTAGACCGTTCCTCGTTCCTCGTTCCTCGAGCCCCTCTAGTCCCCCTGTTGATATAGGTATAATAAGGTTTTTTTATTAAAGTAACAGATATGGTTTTATTATTAGGTTTAGTCCTATGATAGCAGTTTAGGCTTAGTCTTTAGAGTAGAGTTGTTTTTACAGGGTTTCGCCATTATCTCGGGTCTTTTTTCTCTGATATGCAGCATCTTGTTATGTAGTTTCTCTCTAGATATTCGATTAGATCCAGTCCCCATCGTGACAGGTCCAACGAAATCCCCTACGATATCACATAAATCCTTTTTGAGCTCCTTTCGTTTGTACTCGCTGATTGAACTCCAGCAAGAACAAATCGCACTGTTCTAGCGTTATTGTTTCCAGGAGGTGATACCTTCTCTTGGGATATCACCCAAGAATAGCGTGTTTATGGCCTTATGCTGATCCCCCAACGGCAGCTCCAGTTTCTTAATGGCAATGTCACCCATTATTTTTCATTCAAGTCAGCAAGAAGCTTCTTCGTAGTCCGTGGACTGTGGTTTTACTAACTTCTCATGGGTACGTTTTTGATTTAGAGTCTGTGGCAGCTTCAGTATAAATCAACTCGACATCACATCAATGAGCTGCTTACCAATCTCTTTTTCCACAGTCGCTCCAAGACTTTCTCTCTGTAGTGCCTCTTTAAATTGGTTCTTCACGTGTAAGCTCCTCTTGTCTCCGTGAGTCCCAATTGGCAGAGAAAAAGTCGTGCCTGGGTTCAAACGCTTATTCTTTGCAAGAAGAATGTAAAGTAGTCCTGCAGCTCCAATCCGGTGCTCGTTGATTTCAAGATCTATTTGCACCACTCCATAAGCTGCCAGGTAATTCTTAGTGCTACAAACCTACTTCGCTTTCGGAGCCAGACAGCCACCTTGAAGCATGATACTGCTCTCTCAAGACACTGGATCCTTGTTTTCAAATCCGGCCTTCTCTAGTACGACTCATAATTCTTTTATTCTGCATCGTGGTGGCAGAGATTTTCTGGCCATCCTCACGTTATTAGTCAACATTTTGATGGGAATTTCTCTCAAGTGAAAGCTGGCCGTCACTGAGCGGCCAATGAATAACGGATTCCATCCTCGAGTGAACCCGGGGCTCTAGTTTCAGTGAGAAGCACCACGAAGGGACTTTTCAATCTCAAAGTAATCCTCCTGATGATCGGAAAATCTTGCAGCGTTGTGGGTTTTAGGTCACGATCGAATATCAAATCAAACTTTTCACTAACTAGCTCGAAAGCCTCTTTCCAGTATGGAACTCTCAAGATATGGTTTGTCTTCTTTTCTAAAAGTTTCGATTCCAGAACTTCCGGTACGCTTCGATTGGGCTTTTCCGTTTTCCCCCACTCCCTCACAGCAAATGGCCTCTGAGATTTAATTGATTAGCGCTGGATCTCTGCTTCACCTGGAAAACGCAGATTCATTCATCCGAGGTATCAAGCCTTCTTGCTCGTTCCAGGTTAATGTCGTCCCATCCAGAACATTGATCAGGGTGAGGTGGGTTACAGAGTATCGGTAGGCGGCCACAAGTGGACCAGAGAAGGCAAAGGTCACTGCTGGTCTTCTAATACACATTACTACCTCTAATCACTGCAAGAGAATCTGATGTCATGGCCGGACATAGGCCCGTGAGTAAGCGCATGCCATCATTGACCTTCACCAGTTCTTCATTCGTCTGGCTTGTTCTTCTTCTCCCATCATCTGCCGATTCTGAATTAGGCGGCATTCCACTAGCAACGTCGTTATTCCAGTAACACACTTGTAGGAGTAGGTGTCATTGCTCTGGTAGGTCCTGCTCATCGACATTGAATCCACTTTCTTCGTGAATTGATGGAATACTGCCAGATTACTTGCGTTTAAGAACTCAGAGCTAAGTTTCCGTCATTTCTGAGATTTTCCACGACCCTGCTGATAAGGAAGGCCGGCTCCATAATGGAAAGGCTCCTGGGAAACACCAGAAACAAAGCGAGTAGCAAGTTGATTGACATGCTCATAATCTTCAGCAAAAATACCTCAAATAATGTCCGCGGAGAACAGGTCATCCGTTTAATCTTTTTCCCAACAAGGACTCACGAATATCACATTTTGTGCCGTTTCTCGGTCCTCAGGCCTCTTTTTGCCTGCTCATTCCAAATGATTGGGATATTGATAACATTTGCTAGTTTAACAAAGTTTCCCACAATCATTCCTTTCCTTTCTGTTGTTCGAGGTGGTCTTGTATGTTTTCCCACAATTGACTATTGGCGGAGGTGATCATTCATGAGCATTGTCGCCGACTTTTTCCAATCGAGGCGTCGAGAATGGCCTCTCTCCCCTCTCTCAAGTAGGACGGTACGCCCTCGATTCTCGAAATTTTTCATATAAGCAGCGTTTTTGCGATCAAGCACTGGCGTTGTTGAGCCACTCGTGGAATTCAAAATGGTGAGATTGATAGGTCGTCAATTATAACGCTTATTACTTGATGATAATCGCCACTGTACGGCTTCAATTGCAGATACCACACAAAGTTTGAGAATTCCAAACACAAAACTTCAACAATTCCAATCAAAGTTTCCACAAATACATTTCACTTTTTCCTGATCACGATGACGCAAAATTATTCCTTCAATTTGACCGCGAATCTAGATGACACTAACTTTTGTACTTCCACCATGTCCGCAAACATTGTCTGGATTGCCTCCCAGATGTTCCTTGAAGTAGTTTAATCTCCTCTTGGTGGATCAAGAAGTCCTGCTGCATACAAGTGATCATTCATTCCAGCAAACAAGAGTAGATCTGGCTCACTCGGAGTCTCTGACCTGATCGTCACTACGAAGGTCAACATCTGGTTAAGCTCTGCTCCAGATAGTGCGGAAAAATGGTTTCTCGCCAGAACAATTTTTTGATGTCCCGCCGAATCCGAACTCGCGACTATTATGACCCTGGCAGTTTCAGGGAGTTCGGATCTACAAACTTGTCGAGAGCCCTCAGCTACGCAGGAGCGGTCACCCAAAATCTAGCTCTGTTCCTTTCTGAGGGATCCTTTGCTATCATTCTCATGAGACTTGGAACCAAGAAGTCTTTTTCTCCTGCTCACAGAGCTGTCTCTTCTAAACGGATGGATCCGATGGAGAAATATGAGTCCGAATGTGGATCAAAAGTGAAGGATCCGGCCTCCACCAAGTCCCTCTCAAGTTCGCCTATGTGCTGCTGGAAGACTTTGTTGAGCCGTTTTGTGCCTTCAGTACAATGAAGTAGATCCGATCCGTGCTGTTGCTCAGGCCGGGATTTCTTACATTTCATTGTATCAACTCAAGTTTTTTGTGTTTTTTTCTCGTGTTCTTGTAACTCTAGAAAATACATCAGTCTTCGCATTCATTATTGCAGTTTTTAGAGTCATTTACAATGTTCAACCAAGATTCTTCATGAGTTGTTTTTTTTCCTAAAACAGGGAGCTTACATTTCGTGCTGATCGAAGAAACACAGTTATTGTCAATCAATTTTTTCTTAAGACTTAAGTTTCTTTTTAACTTTAATCGATCACAGGTTGCATTCATACTCTCTACTTTCTACAAAATCATCCATTATTTTCTACGATATCCTCTTAAAAAAATCCTTTCTACAATATTATCCTCTTCCTGGCCACAAGCCGTTTGTAGGTTTCATCTCAAGAAATTCAATTTCACCTCTTCGTTTGTTCAGACTTCAGTTCCCTTGATTGGTTCTTAGGTGATGCTCAAATAAATTTCTTGTTGATGTGTAATAATATCTCCGAAATTTGGAAGCTGAATCAAGTCAAGGTCAACACAACGTAAATGTCTGATCTCTTTTAATCTTGTTTAATTGCTCATATCTGCATTTATGCAGATCAGACTTGTCATGTATTTCGAATTTTGTATTTCGAATTATGTGTTGAAGATTCAATCCAAGACTAGCTTGGACTCCTCTTGTTCCAAATCTAGAACATTGGTCTTCCTTATTTCTCTCAAGTTCTGAATCAATATAACTTTGTGGATAAGTTGTACCCGCACTCTTCGAACACAACATTTATCGACGTCCCCGTCGGTGGTGCTAACTATGCTCGAGGAAACATGTCCGTTGCGGTCTAGCTGAATGTCGGATTTTTTCCCGAATATGTTTTATTTCGGAGATTTCTTTTTTCTCCTTGATCAATTTTTTTCTTTAGTCGTCGGTAGATATTTCATCCACCCGAAAACTTCTGAAACTCATTTGATACCTCGTTTCCGTTTAGCTTTATTCTAGGTCTATCTCATCCTCGGTACTGCTACTGATGTTGTATTCCTGCCAATAAGATTTGTCATCCTTTATAATGTTTCCTTCTTGGTCGAACTTCCCTTTTCCTATGCCCACCATGTCTGCTCCTTGTTCCTTTTCTATTATATCAATCAAGAAATTTTTCTCATATAAGCCATTCTTGTAGGTCATGTTTGTTTTTTTTTCGTCCTCATCTTATAGTTTTCATTAGAAGAAGTTTGTCGGGTTCCACTGCATTCTGTACATCTTTCTTCTTCTTCTGGGCTGACTTCAATCTTCTCAATGTCTCCCAGAATTCCAGTTTTTCACCCGGAATTCTTTCTCGTTCACTTCGCAGACCGGCTCCACTACTAGGTAATATTCACAACGTAAAAGTCTGGTCTCTTTTAATCTTGTTTAATTGCTCATATCTGCATTTATGCAGACCAGACTTGTCATGTATTTCGAATTTTGTATTTCGAATTATGTGTTGAAGATTCAATCCAAGACTAGTTTGGACTCTTCTTGCTCCAAATCAGGAATATTGGTCTTCCCTATTTCTCTCAAGTTCTAAATCAATATAATTTTGCGGATAAGTTGTAACCACACTCTTCGAACACAACATTTATTGACGTCCCCGTCGGTGGTGCTAACTCTGCTCGAGAAAACATGTCCGTTGCCCTCTAGCTGAATGTCGAATTTTTTCCCGAATATGTTTTATTTCGGAGATTTCTTTTTTCTAATTGGTCATTTTTTTCTTTAGTCGTTGGTAGATATTTCATTCACCCGAAAACTTCTGAAACTCATCTGATACCTCGTTTCCGTTTAGCTTTACGCTAGTTCTATCTCATCCTCGGTAGTGCTACTGATGTTGTATTCCTGCCAATAAGGTTTGTCATCCTTTATAATGTGTCCTTCTTGGTCGAACTTCCCTTTTCCTATGACCACCATGTCTGCTCCTTGTTCCTTTTCTATTATATCAATTAAGAAATTTTTCTCATATGTAAGCCATTCTTGTAGGTCTTGTTTGTTTTCTTTCGTCCTCATCTTATAGTTTTCATTAGAAGAAGTTTGTCGGGTTCCACTGCATTATGTACATCTTTCTTTTTCTTCTGGGCTGACTTCAATCTTCTCAATGTCTCCCAGAATTCCAGTTTTTCACCCGAAATTCTTTCTCGTTCATTTCGCAGGCCGGCTCCACTACTAGGTAATATTCACAACGTAAAAGTCTGGTCTCTTTCAATCTTGTTTAATTGCTCATATCTGCATTTATGCAGATCAGACTTTTCATTTATTTCGAGTTTTGTATTTCGAACTTTGTGTTGAAGATTCAATCCAAGACTAGTTTAAACTCTTCTTGCTCCAAATCTAGAACATTGGTCTTCCTTATTTCTCTCAAGTTCTATATCAATATATTTTTGTTGATACGTTGTACCCACACTCTTCGAACACAACATTTATCGACGTCCCCGTCGGTGGTGTTAACTCTGCTCGAGGAAACATGTCCGTTGCGGTCTAGCTGAATGTCGGATTTTTTCCCGAATATGTTTTATTTCGGAGATTTCTTTTTTCTCCGTGATCAATTTTTTTCTTTAGTCGTCGGTAGATATTTCATCCACCCGAAAACTTCTGAAACTCATTTGATACCTCGTTTCCGTTTAGCTTTACTCTAGGTCGATATCATCCTCGGTACTGCTACTGATGTTGAATTCCTGCCAATAAGATTTGTCATGCTTTATAATGTGTCCTTCTTGGTCGAACTTCCCTTTTCCTATGCCCACCATGTCTGCTCCTTGTTCCTTTTCTTTTATATCAATCAAGAAATTTTTCCCATATAAGCCATTCTTGTAGGTCATGTTTGTTTTCTTTTGTCCTCATCTTATAGTTTTCATGAGAAGAAGTTTGTCGGGTTCCACTGCTTTCTGTACATCTTTCTTCTTTTTCTGGGCTGACTTCAATCTTCTCAATGTCTCCCAGAATTCCAGTTCTTCACCCGGAATTCTTCCTCGTTCACTTCGCAGGCCGGCTTTACTACTAGGTAATATTCGCCATCCATATCCTTCAGAATGCACCAATCCTCTAGCGATAGGAATTGCGGTTTTAGATTTTTGTAGTGTGCCGTCCGTCCAATGCTGAAGCAATAGAATATACCATGTTGGTGCAACCCTATAACCGCGAAGGTCCTCTCAATTTCTTTGATGTTTTTCCGATGGGGTGATGTAAAAACCCGGTATATTGTTTTGCTTTGATTGGCTTCGCCCCGAGAATTTTCTGATTGTACTTTTTTCATCGAGTTATCTGGGCTTAGCGGTGTTCCACCTGCATAGATCAATTAGCTCTTGCTGTCTCATGATAGCTTCCTTTAGGTACGCTAGTATACAAAGTTGTTTTCCTTCATAAACCTTTTCCGCCAATTTCATAGTGGGTCTAGTCTCAATGACTGCTTGTTGTGTGGTATTATACGCTCCTACTGTTTGAGAAAGATAATTGTTCCAGCCCGTCAGGTACCAATAGCAATATAACCTCAGCACGTTAACCAGTATCCTTTTATGTCCTTCCAACAGCACATTTGTCTGCACATGATAAGTTAACCGATTAGCGTGGGCGACGTGCGATCTTTTGTCAAATGCTCTACGAAGTTTTGGCAACTACCTGACGAAACTAATTCTTGACTTCCAGTGCGTTAACAAGTGTTCGCTTCTCTCTTCAGTTGCGTTCTTCTCTGCAGTTGCCGTTTGACACGGTACTTACTCCGTTATTTCCGAGCACTAGATTCCGATTGCATCCCGGATCTGTCATGCAGATCTTCTGGTGATCTATCTGTACATTCTCACTAACTCTGAGCTCTCGACCGACATCAGAGGAAATTTAATCTATCTGGTTCTTTTGTTTTTAAACCATGAGCATGCATTGATCAAAAGTTTCTGGCAGATTTTTCTCAATCTCGGGCAGTCAAAACCATGCTGTAATCTTTGCTGTACTTTTTCCATGCCCTGATGTCCAATCTGAATGGGTGATCTGGATAGTACTTCTGTCTCGTACAGCTGTTAAGATGGCGTAGTTCTTGTGCAAGATCTTCTCTTCATCCTTCTTTCTACATGTTAGTGTGATAAAAAAACTCGTTCCGTTCTTTATAAAATTGGTTTTTGATTTTGTAGCTTTCCTCTTCTAGATCATACTTTCCTTTTCTTGTGTCTTCAAACCAATTGGAAAGGCTGCTCGTCACCTTATTGTTCTGCTGAGCTCTGATTAGCTCGGATAACCTGTACCTTGCTTTCACGTGATCTTATAGCGCCACCATTTGTCCAGTTAAGTTCCCGATATGATGCGTTTCATCTTCCAGTCTTACAAATGAGATTCTACTCAAGATTCGCTGGGGGCTCTCCGGTTACATGTTAGTGGTTGGAAGGGTTTCCTCGAGACTGCTATTTTCTCCAGTTCTTCTCCCCCGCTATCCTCATCATCTTCAACATCATGTGTAACCGTTGGAGGATCTACAAGTTATTATCTGTCTTGATTTCTCATTTCAGTTACTGCTAAAACTGTGTAGAGGTTTTCCGTACAACCATCACTTATTACTGTATACCGAACTGAGTCCGGCTCCTCCGACTCCACAGACAAATTATCTCGATCATCCTGTTCCGTCAAGCACTGCCGCTACCCGGACTCAATGCATTACCCAATAATATCCGTTCTTTCTTTGAAAGCAAACTTCTTCTAGTCTTCTTTTTGTTTTTAGTTTGTGAGTTTCGGACTAACGTCATCTCGTGTGGTTTTCGAGTCCGTCAGACTCTTAGTTGCTTGTTTTTCTATTGGACGCAAAAGTGAAGATTCCCTCTGTGTCGTGCAGTGTCTTATTTTTTCGACCGAGCATCTTTTCATATCTAAGGTCTCTCTTTTTAATCTTGACTTGTTCAGGATTTACATTGGTATTCCTATTTTGTTGAGCAGTAATTTTATCCTTGTCTCTTTTGTAAGCAGCTCCGGGTGATCTTCATATGAGCCCCCTGACATGTCTAACCGTCTTGTCAAAGGTAGACTGTCGTATGTCTCCTTGTCAAAAAATGAGCACCCACCTTTTATCTCCGGTATATCTGCCTCCTTCTGCTCTTGTTTCTCGAAGAAATCTATCTTCTTGCTCAGTCTGTCTGAAATCTGATATTTTCCACCGGTCATTTGTTCGATTATCAAGCTGTAACCGTCCAGCCTTACAATCCATCTCATTTTGTAGCTTTGGCGCAGAGAGTATTTTACAACCATGATGACGCTCTGCTGTTGACACTCAAGTGTTCGCTTCTCTTTTCAGTTGCGTTCTTCTCTGCAGTTGCCGTTTGACATGGTACTTACTCCGTTATTTCCGAGCACTAGATTCAGATTGCATCCCGGATCTGTCACGCAGATCTTCTGGAGATCTATCTGTACATTTTGCCTTAACTCTGAGCTCTCGACCGACATCAAAGGAAATAATATAATCTATCTGGTTCTTTTACTTTTAAACCATGAGCTTGCATTGATCCAAAGTTTCTGGCAGATTTTTCTCTATCTCGGGCAGTCAAAACCATGCTGTAATCTTTGCTGTACTTTTTCCATGCCCTGATGTCCAATCTGAATGGGTGATCTGGATAGTACTTCTGTCTCGTACAGCTGTTAATGAAAGATGGCGTAGTTCTTGTGCAAGATCTTCTCTTCATCCTTCTTTCTACATAATAGTGTGATAAAAAAACTCGTTCCGTTCTTTATAAAATTGGTATTTGATTTTGTAGCTTTCCTCTTCTAGATCATACTTTCCTTTTCTTGTGTCTTCAAACCAATTGGAAAGGCTGCTCGTCATCTTATCGTTCTGCTGAGCTCTGATTAGATCGGATAACCTGTACTTTGCTTTGACGTGATCTTCTAGCGCCACCATTCGTCGCTTTCTTTCTGCCTGTTCGAGGTGGTCTTGTATGTTTTCCCACAATTGACTATGAGCGAAGGTGACCCTTCATGAGCATTGTCGCCGACTTTTTCCAATCGAGGCGTCGAGAATTGCCTCTCTCCCCTCTCTCAAGTAGGACGGTACGCCATCGACTCTCGAAGTTTTTCATATAAGCAGCGTTTTTGCGACCAAGCACTGGCGTTGTTGAACCACTCGTGGAAGTCAAAATGGTGAGATTAATAGGTCGTCAATTATAACGCCTAATACTTGATGATAATCGCCACTGTACGGCTTCAATTGCAGATACCACACAAAGTTTGAGAATTCCAATCAAAATTTCCGCAAATACAATTCACTTTTTCCAGATCAAGATGACGCAAAACTAACCCATTAATTTGATTTCGAATCTAGAAGACACTAACTTTTGTACTTCCACCATGTCCTAAAGATTTTGGATAGTGGTGACATTTGCAAGTTTAACAAAAAAACCCACCATCATTTCTTTTCTTTTCTGCCTGTTCGAGGTGTTCTTGTATGTTTTCCCACAATTGACTATGAGCGGAGTTGACCCTTCATGAGCATTTTCGCCGACTTTTTCCAATCGAGGCGTCGAGAATGGCCTCTCTCCCCTCTCTCAAGTAGGACGGTACGCCATGGATTCTCGAAATGTTTCATATAAGCAGCGTTTTTGCGATCAAGCACTGGCGTTGTTGAGCCACTCGTGGAATTCAAAATGGTGAGAATTATAGGCCGTCAATTATAACGCTTATTACTTGATGATAATCGCCACTGTACGGCTTCAATTGCAGATACCACACAAAGTATGAGAATTCCAAACACAAAACTTCAACAATTCCAATCAAAGTTTCCGCAAATACATTTCACTTCTACCAGATCACGATGACGCAAAATTAACCCTTCAATTTGACCGCGAATCTAGATGACACTAACTTTTGTACTTCCACCATGTCCACAAACATTGTCTGGATCGCCTCCCAGATGTTCCTTGAAGTAGTTTAATCTCCTCTTGGTGGATCAAGAAGTCCTGCTGCATACAAGTGATCATTCATTCCAGCAAACAAGAGTAGCTCTGGCTCACTCGGAGTCTCTGACCTGATCGTCACTACGAAGGTCAACATCTGGTTAAGCTCTGCTCCAGATAGTGCGCAAAAATGGTCTCTCGCCAGAACAATTTTTTGATGTCCCGACAAGTCCGAACTCGCGACTATTATGACCCTGGCTGCACCGTAGGTGGGCCTTGCCTGGCAGTTTCAGGGAGTTCGGATCTACAAACTTGTCGAGAGCCCTCAGCTACGCAGGAGCGGTCACCCAAAATCTAGCTCTGTTCCTTTCTGAGGGATCCTTTGCTATCATTCTCATGAGACTTGGAACCAAGAAAACTTTTTCTGCTGCTCACAGAGCTGTCTCTTCTAAACGGATGGATCCGATGGTGAAATATGAGTCCGAATTTGGATCAAAAGTGAAGGATCCGGCCTCCACCAAGTCCCTCTCAAGTTCGCCTATGTGCTGCTGGAAGACTTTATTGAGCCGTTTTGTGCCTTCAGGACAATGAAGTAGATCCGATCCGTTCAGGCGGGCATCCTTCGGGTAGAGGTATCCCAATCTTGTGATCCACTTCAAGTAAATGCATCAGCGGGATATTTTGCCTTTGGATCAATCATGTCGCACTACTGATCTGAGGCACTCTCTCGTTGATATTTCTTCTGATATCGTTGTTCTTCATATTGATTGGTACGGTGCATATCGTGGCAACCGTCGGGTCTCTTTCTAATCTCACCTCTTGTATGAAGTAGCCTGTTTTATGTGATGTTTGAGCCGTCTTCCGAGTTTCGCCTCTAAGCACATCGTTAGTACCCATCATCATCGTAGTTGACTTCAGTTTGTCGTTGGCTTGATTGGGAGTGAAAAACCCCCACTCTGTACTCAGTGCTGTTGCTCAGGCCGGGATTTCTTAAATTTCATTGTATCAACTCAAGTTTTTTGTGTTTTTTTCTCGTGTTCTTGTAACTCTAGAAAATACATCAGTCTTCGCATTCATTATTGCAGTTTTTAGAGTCATTTACAATGTTCAACCAAGATTCTTCATGAGTTGTTTTTTTCCCTAAAACAGGGAGCTTATATTTCGTGCTGATCGAAGAAACACAGTTATTGTCAATCAATTTTTTCTTAAGACTTAAGTTTCTTTTTAACTTTAA
This sequence comes from Symsagittifera roscoffensis, assembly GCF_963678635.1. Classification (NCBI taxonomy): domain Eukaryota; kingdom Metazoa; phylum Xenacoelomorpha; order Acoela; family Convolutidae; genus Symsagittifera; species Symsagittifera roscoffensis. The sequence continues at coordinate 588,450 of NC_087064.1, forward strand.
TCGATCACAGGTTGCATTTATACTCTCTACTTTCTACAAAATCATCCTTTACTTTCTACGATATCCTCTTAAAAAAATCCCTTCTACCATATTATCCTCTTCCTGGCCACAAGCCGTTTGTAGGTTTCATCTCAAGAAATTCAATTTCACCTCTTCGTTTGTTCAGACTTCAGTTCCCTTGATTGGTTCTTAGGTGATGCTCAAATAAATTTCTTGTAGATGTGTAATGATATCTCCGAAATTTGGAAGCTGAATCAAGTCAAGGTCAACACAACGTAAACGTCTGGTCTCTTTTAATCTTGTTTAATTGCTCATATCTGCATTTATGCAGATCAGAATTGTCATGTATTTCGAATTTTGTATTTCGAATTATGCGTTGAAGATTCAACCCAAGACTAGTTTGGACTCTTCTTGCTCCAAATCTAGAACATTGGTCATCCCTTTTCTCTCAAGTTCTAAATCAATATAATTTTGCGGATAAGTTGTACCCACACTCTTCGAACACAACATTTATCGACGTCCCCGTCGGTGGTGTTAACTCTGCTCGAGGAAACGTGTCCGTTGCGGTCTAGCTGAATGTCGGATTTTTTCCCGAATATGTTTTATTTCGGAGATTTCTTTTTTCTCCTTGGTCAATTTTTTTCTTTAGTCGTCGGTAGATATTTCATCCACCCGAAAACTTCTGAAACTCATTTGATACCTCGTTTCCGTTTAGCTTTACTCTAGGTCTATCTCATCCTCGGTACTGCTACTGATGTTGTATTCCTGCCAATAAGATTTGTCATCCTTTATAATGTTTCCTTCTTGGTCGAACTTCCCTTTTCCTATGCCCACCATGTCTGCTCCTTGTTCCTTTTCTATTATATCAATCAAGAAATTTTTCTCATATAAGCCATTCTTGTAGGTCATGTTTGTTTTCTTTTGTCCTCATCTTATAGTTTCCATTAGAAGAAGGTTATCGGCTTCCACTGCATTCTGTACATCTTTCGTCTTCTTCTGGGCTGACTTCAATCTTCTCAGTGTCTCCCAGAATTCTAATTTTTCACCCGGAATTCTTTCTCGTTCACTTCGCAGGCCGGCTCCACTACTAGGTAATATTCGCCAACCATATCCTTCAGAATGCACCAATCCTCTAGCGATAGGAATTGCGGTTTTAGATTTTTGTAGTGTGCCATCCGTCCAATGCTCAAGCAATAGAATATACCTTGTTGGTGCACCCCTATAACCGAAAAGGTTCTCTCCATTTCTTTGATGTTTTTCCGATGGGGTGATGTAAAAACCCGGCATATTGTTCTGCTTTGATTGGCTTCGCCCCGAGAATTTTCTGATTGTACTTTTTTCATCGAGTTATCTGGGCTTAGCGGTGTTCCACCTGCATAGATCAATTAGCTCTTGCTGTCTCATGATAGCTTCCTTTAGGTACGCTAGTATACAAAGTTGTTTTCCTTCATAAACCTTTTCCGCCAATATCATAGTGGGTCTAGTCTCAATGACTGCTTGTTGTGTGATATTATACGCTCCTACTGTTTGAGAAAGATAATTGTTCCAGCCCGTCAGGTACCAATAGCAATATAACCTCAGCACGTTAACCAGTATCCTTTTATGTCCTTCCAACAGCACATTTGTCTGCACATGATAAGTTAACCGATTAGCGTGGGCGACGTGCGATCTTTTGTCAAATGCTCTACGAAATTTTGGTAACTATCTGACAAACCAATTCTTGACTTCCAGTGCGTTAACAAGTGTTCGCTTCTCTCTTCAGTTGCCTTCTTCACTGCAGTTGCCGTTTGACATGGTACTTACTCCGTTAATTTCGAGCACTAGATTCCGATTGTATCCCGGATCTGTCATGCAGATCTTCTGGGGATCTATCTGTACATTTTGCCTTAACTCTGAGCTCTCGACCGACATCAAAGGAAATAATATAATCTATCTGGTTCTTTTCCTTTTAAACCATGAGCATGCATTGATCCAAAGTTTCTGGCAGATTTTTCTCTATCTCGGGCAGTCAAAACCATGCTGTAATCTTTGCTGTACTTTTTCCATGCCCTGATGTCCAATCTGAATGGGTGATCTGGATAGTACTTCTGTCTCGTACAGCTGTTAACGAAAGATGGCGTAGTTCTTGTGCAAGATCTTCTCTTCATCCTTCTTTCTACATGTTAGTGTGATAAAAAAACTCGTTCCGTTCTTTATAAAATTGGTTTTTGATTTTGTAGCTTTCCTCTTCTAGATCATACTTTCCTTTTCTTGTGTCTTCAAACCAATTGGAAAGGCTGCTCGTCACCTTATTGTTCTGCTGAGCTCTGATTAGCTCGGATAACCTGTACCTTGCTTTCACGTGATCTTATAGCGCCACCATTTGTCCAGTTAATCTTCCAGTCTTACAAATACGATTCTACTCAAGATTCGCTGGGGGCTCTCCGGTTACATGTTAGTGGTTGGAAGGGTTTCTTCGAGACTGCTATTATCTCCAGTTCTTCTCCTCCGCTATCCTCATCATCTTCAACATCATGTGTACCCGTTGGAGGATCTACAAGTTATTCTCTGTCTTGATTTCTCATTTCAGTTACAGCTAAAATTGTGTAGAGGTTCTCCGTGCAACCATCACTTATTACTGTATACCGAACTGAGTCCGACTCCTCCGACTCCACAGACAAATTATCTCGTTCATCCTGTTCCGTCAAGCACTGCCGCTCCCCGGACTCAATGCATTACCCAATAATTTCCGTTCTTTCTTTGAAAGCAAACTTCTTCTAGTCTTCTTTTTGTTTTTAGTTTGTGCTTTTCGGACTAACGTCCTCTCGTGTGGTTTTCGAGTCCGTCAGACTCTTAGTTGCTTGTTTTTCTATTGGTCGCAAAAGTGAAGATTCCCTATGTATCGCGCTTTGTCTTATTTTTTCGACCGAGCATCTTTTCATATCTAAGGTCTCTCTTTTTAATCTTGACTTGAACAGAATTTACATTGTTATTCCTGTTTTGTTGAGCAGTAATTTTATCCTTGTCTCTTTTGTAAGCAGCTCCGGGTGATCTTCATATGAGCCCCCTGACATGTCTAACCGTCTTGTCAAAGGTAGACTGTCGTATGTCTCCTTGTCAAAAAAATTAGCACACATCTTTTATCTCTGGTCTATCTGCCTCCTTTTGCTCTTGTTTCTCAAAGAAATCTGTCTTCTTGCTCAGTCTGTCTGAAATCTGATATTTTTTACCGGCCCTGTGTTCAATTATCAAACCGTAACCGTCCAGCTTTACAATCCATCTCCTTTTGTAGCTTTGGCGCAGAGACTAGTTTTCAACCATGATGACGCTCTGCTGTTGACACTTAACTTTGAAATCAATTACCTAGTAATTTTTTTACAAAAAATATGGCCGCACCCACTTGGAGCTCCGTATTTAATTTATGTGTCGCTCAGGACGTTGCTATCATATGCTAGTCGCCTCACGACAGTTCGTCAATTCCACGTCTGCTCTTGATGACGTATACGCGATATTGCCACCATCAACGCATCAGTATCTAGTATGTTTTTTTTTCGTTTTCTGTTGGCATGAGCTGTACCGGCGCTTCCCATAGTTCTTTCTATATGCTCTGGTATAATTCTTATCCTATCTCGATTTATGTGAAATTAGTTCTTTCATGCTGCATCAGTTGTTCGATTGGATATACCTTGTCGGCATAGCCCTGGATGAGTTGCCTGTGCCAAGGAAATTTTTCGGTTGATGTTATGTTTTTCGTGATTTTGTGACGAGAAATGCCTCAACCGCATCCGGGTCGGGTATCATGTCCTGTTCGTCCACCATCCAACACAGATATTCTTACGCAGAGTCTTTCAATAATTAAAAGTTTGTTAGTTTGCACTTCAGAACCGCTCTTTTCATACAAACATGTTCGATTTGATCATCGAGTGTGGGTGTCGCTATTAATACGTCGTCCACGTAACGCATGATCATGTTGCCGTCTTCCTCGGCTCATCTTGTCAATGCCTCTGCTATCAGTTTCTGGAAGGTGATTGTTGCATTGCATAGGACAAACGGGATTTATTTTCATTGAAACAGCCCTAGTTCATAAGCGACCGCAAGTCAAGAGTATTAAAACGTTTTTGGCTCTCTAGTTTTGAAAGACTCTCGTCCAATCTTGGAAAGGGTTAGGCATCCTTCACCGTGGGCATCCTTCACCGATAGGCATCCTTCAGATAACGAAAGTCACTCCAGTACCTCAATTCATCCCTAATTTTAACCATCACTTCTCCGATTGCCTTCGGTGACTTGGATGGTTCTATCACGTCCTACTCTGGTAACGTTTCTATTTCTTTTCTACATGCATCTGACTTATGTGAGGTATTTCATCTCGCCTCCTCCTTATGCGGTACAACATTTTACTCTAGATCTATTGAAAATATTGCAGCACCCAAAATCGGTCTTTTGACTCGAAAAAACGTCATGAAATAGAACATTTCTGATGGCGTTGCGCTGTTCATCATCTTACCTACACTTCTTCAATTCCTAAAAAGATCTGTCCTAGAAAATCATCGTCGCATGTTATCTTTGTTTTCATAAAGATATTGGTACCATCACTGTTTAGCATCCCTGTTCCTGTCGTTCGCTCTGATCTTTTCGTACCCTGTCTTTAGTAGTGCTTTAAATGCTTTTGATGGGCTAGAGGACCTATTGATCGCGAGTTACCTCTAAATGCAAAACGTTCGTTCGGTCGGAACACTCAGGTTCTCCATTACTTCCAATCCTGCTAGAGTTTATTTTAACAAGATTCTGTTGCCTAATTTTGCTAATCCGAATGTTTTCCCTTTCCCTGTAATGACAAATAGTATTGAAATTTAGAAAATTGTTTATCGCTGGCTCTTTTCTACTCAAGAATGAAACTTATCCCACCATCTTTTCTTTTTCGATCTCTTGTATCAGTTTTACTCGATCTTTCGTGTTGCTAGGTCCTCGTTTACATTGTTGATCGCATCTGGTGCATCTTTCTCGTAGTTGATCTCTAATTTCCGCTCCTGAAGCTCATGTATTTCACTTTCCTGATCTTTGGACACAGTTTTCACTAATTTTGTTGTTAACTCTGCCAGTTTCTCGTTTTTTTTGTACCGCTGCTAACTCTTGCATGTGCTTTGGATGATATTGGTTCTCAACATTTTCCCAGCATGAGTGACAATCCTTTTGAAAGTTACCCTCATGGATACAAAAGAAACACCTTGCACCTAATTTGAATGTCAAGCCGCTGTAGAATTGGAATTCTACCATCTGGCTCAAGTCTTCTTCCTCAGGGACATAGACGAGGCTTTTCGTGCCTGACCTGTATAAGGTGCAATTCACTAGGTTAAAGCCGACAGATGGGCGGCGTCCTCCTTGAAGTTTGCGCTCAGCCGACAAAGGGAGATTCATTGGCTTCGTCATCATATACACTAGATTTCTGCCCTGGTTGGCTATCCTTCGAAAGCTTATACAAGGTCACCAGCATTTTTCTGAGACCATCGCATTTCAATCCATTTACAAACGTGCTTGCTATGCTGAAGTTTCTCCCGTTTAATCTGGCACTCTTTTTCGTCTCAAGTTTTCCAGATCAACATGGAATCTGCCAATTGATTCATCGTCCCTTTATCTCCTCTTCTCACACCTCATCATCGCTTGATGTCCTTTGAGCCAAAGTGATTCAATTGAAACTCAAAAAGATTGATTGCTGCATCCCGTTCATCTACTCAATTCAATGCAGTTCCCTCTAGATTGCTCAAGATTGCAGAGCAAGCTTGTTCCTCATCGTTCAAATTATCTTGATCTAGAAGTAACATCATGCCATTCAATCAGATTTCAGAGCATCCCTTCTGATATCCCGTGATGACGTCCAGTTTTTTCCTTGAGACCTTTGTCTGCTATAGTGATTTAGAGTTGTGGCATTATGTCAAAACGGGCGTCCGAGGTAATCCATAACTGTTGTCTGCAAAATCTACCTTCATTCCTGCTGTTTTTCCTCTTTTACTGGCTCACTTTTTGCAATAGTGATGGTTTTTACCAGACGTGGATTCGCTTTTGCTTTTTGAGCGCACCAGCTGACTGCTTGATCTCCACTCATTGTCTCTATCTTCGACTCTAGACGCATCTGTATCCTTTTTTAGTTTTTTTTTCTTGATGTTGTTCTCCATTTTTTATCTCTTTACCGTTGGGCAATTGTTTGAACTTCCTAAAACTCGATACAAAAACTGTTGGACAGCTGTTTGAACTTCATGTAACCAAATGTGTTGGACACTTGTTTCAACTAACTAAGAACAAAACCGTTGAGCAGTTGTGTAACTTTCCGTAGACCTGAACGGTTTGGCATTTGTTAAAACTTCACAACACTCACGACCAAACCATTATGCAGTTTTTTGAATTTTCCGAAATCAGAGTGTTGGGCAGTTGTTTGAACTATTTGAGACTCGCTACGAAAGCGTTGGGCAGTTGTCTGATCTTCAATAGAGTCAAAACCTAGAAAAATACTTTTTGGACAATTGACCTATTCTCGCAGGAATCAAGTAAAAAAATTACCGTTTTTTACTTATTCTGATGAAACACTGTCAATTTGGTGTATACACGCTGTTTTTAAAAAGATGTGTGCTAATCTGATAACCGATCCGGTCTAAACTTTGATACTCTGAAAATCATTTCTAAGTCAAAGTTTCTGCCATCAAATCAGAAAAACTTGTCTATTAGCTAATTGATACGCGAGTAATGAGCTTTCCAAGTCCACGCGAGTATTGAACTTTCTCCAGATCTACATGAAATTTGCTGATTGACTCATCTTCGCTTTGTCTCCTCTTCTCACACCTCATCATCGCTTGATGTCCTTTGCGCCAAAGTGATTCAGTATAAACTCAAAATTTGTTTGCTGTTCCCCGTTCCTCTACTCAGTTCAACGCAGTCCCGTCTAGATTGCTCAAGATTGCGGTGCAAGCTTGTCCTTGGCTGTTCAAGTTATCTTGTTCTAGAAGTAACTCATGACCTTTAGCCAAGTTTCAAGGCACCCCTTCTGTTATCTCGTGATTATGTCAAGTACTGTACTTGAGATCTTCGTCTGCTATAGTGATTCGGAGTTGCGGCAGTGTTGTTAAAACTGGCGTCTGAGGTATTCCAGGATTTTGTTCCTCAATTCTACCGTAGTTCCTGTTGGTTTTCCTCTTTTGTCGGGCTCTCTTTTTGCAATGGTGATTGATTTTTCTAGGAATGCATCTAATTTTGCTTTTATTGCGCACCAGCTGTCTGATTGGTCTCCGCTCATGGTATCTATCTTCGACTCTAGACTCCTCAGTATCCTTTTTTAGTTTTTTCCTTTCCTTGATGTTTTTCTCCATTTTTTTCTCTTTACCGTTGGGTAATTGTTTTAACTTCCCAAGACTCGAGACAAAAAAATGTTGGGCAGCTGATTGAACTTCATGGCACCAAATATGTTGGACAGTTGTTTCAGCTGTTCAAGATCAAAAATGCTGGGCAGTTTTTGAGCTTCCAAAGACTCGAGACCTTAAGCATTGGGCATTTGTTTGAACTTCTTAAGGTTCAAGATCAAAATCGTTGGGTAGTCGTTTGAACTTTCCAAGAACAAAATTGTTGGGCAGTTGTTTCATCTACTCAAGACCAAAACCGTTGAGCAGTTGTTTGGCTTACCAAGACCAAACGGTTTGGCATTTGTTAAAACTTTACAAGACTGACGACCAAAACGTTGGGTAGTTTTTGAGTTTTCCGAAACCAGAGTGTTGGGCAGCTGTTTCAACTTCCCAGGACCAAAACCATAGGACAATTATTGAACTATTCAAGACTACTTACTAAAACCGTTGGGCAGTCGTCTGATCTTCATTAGAGTCAAATCCTAGCTAAATACTTTTTAGGCAGTTGACCCATTCTCCAGGGAATCATGTAAAATGGCCTTGAACAGTTTTTTGAGCCCCGTAACACTCAAGTTAAAAAACTACCTGTTCTATTTATTCTGATAAAACACTGTCAATTTGGTGTTAAATTGCTGTTTATGAAAATATGTGTGTTAATCCGAAAACCGATCTGGTCTAAATTTAGTCTCTTTGAAAATCATTATATGTCAACGTTTCTGCCACCAAAGCCGAAAAACTTGTCTATTAGCTAAATTATAGGCGAGTATTGAACTTTCCAAGACCAAAAACGATAGGCAGTTGTTCGATTTTGCTAAGACCAACACCGTTGGGCATTTCGTTGAACTTCCTACGACTCAAGACCTAGTAAAAAAATTTCTGGACATTTGACTCAATCTTCCAGTACTCAAGGAAAATACCCTTGGACAATTGTGCTAACCACTGATACTAAATTATGAAAACATAGTTTGTTTTCTAATTTTATTTGCCAAACTCTTTTCAGTTTGGCGTTTACAGGGTAGTTACAAAAAGATTGTGCGGTAATCGAGGAGCTCGATGAGGTCTAAATCAAGCTGATATAAAAGTCATTCTATGTCTCATTTTGGCTATCATATCAGAAAACTTGTCTCTTACTTAAATGAAACACAAGTATTGAAGGGTAATCTGGATACGAAACATGACTTTTCTGATCCTGAGTGTACTTTGGTTTTTAGTGTATATGATGTAGTAAATGCTATTAACATCATACTTAAAGGTAGGCAAGGTACTTTAAAATCAGGTGTTTGACATTCTAAATTATCTGTGTTTTTCGTATTTTGTCAATTTGGTGTTAAATTGTCAATTTGGTGTTAAATTGCTGTTTATGAAAATATGTGTGTTAATCCGAAAACCGATCTGGTCTAAAATTAGCCTCTCTGAAAATCAATATATGTCAACGTTTCTGCCACCAAAGCAGAAAAACTTGTCTATTAGCTAAATTATAGGCGAGTATTGAACTTTCCAAGACCAAAAACGATGGGCAGTTGTTCGAATTTGCTAGGACCAACACCGTTGGGCATTTCGTTGAACTTCCTACGACTCAAGATCTAGTTAAAAAAATTTTCTGGACATTTGACTCAATCTTCCAGTACTCAAGGAAAATACCCTTGGACAATTGTGCTAACCACTGATAATAAATTATGAAAACATAGTTTGTTTTCTAATTTTATTTGCCAAAATCTTTTCGGTTTGGCGTTTACAGGGTAGTTACAAAAAGATTGTGCGGTAATCGAGGAGCTCGATGAGGTCTAAATCAAGCTGATATAAAAGTCATTCTATGTCTCAATTTGGCTATCATATCAGAAAACTTGTCTCTTACTTAAATGAAACACAAGTATTGAAGGGTAATCTGGATACGAAACATGACTTTTCTGATCCTGAGTGTACTTTGGTTTTTAGTGTATATGATGTAGTAAATGCTATTAACATCATACTTAAAGGTAGGCAAGGTACTTTAAAATCAGGTGTTTGATATTCTAAATTATCTGTGTTTTCGTATTTTGTGGTTTTATTAAATTTTCTGAACTATCGAAGAAGTGTTTTATTTCCTATGATGGTATCAGCTTTGGTTGGTTTAGTTTTGTACTTTTGCCAAGATTTTAGTTGTCCGATGACTGGGTCAAGTTTTTGGTATTTTCGTAAAAGCTCTAGTGTAATTGTTTCTGTTGAAGATAGAAAAATATTTTCTATTTCTGTTTTTGATAGGGGTATTGTGTCAAGTGGGTCATGAAGATTAAAAACTTGATTTATCATGTATTTTGAATCATGTGCTAATGGTCCTGATAAATTTATTAAATGCGTTAGATTTTCTTTTTCTATTAAAGGAAATGGGTCTTTTTTATGTGGTTGTTGTTTGAATCGTTTTTGTTGAGTATTATTTTTGATCCAATGTGAATATGGAATTGGCTTAAATGTGGATGGTCCTAGTAAATCAACTTCATATTGGTTGTTCTGAAAATCTAAATTTAGTGGAAAAAGTTGTAGATTTGTTATTTGTGATTGATCTTGGTCAGTTTTGACTGCATATTTACATTCGAATCCTGGTGAATTTTCATCTTTTGCAAGATAGAATTGTTTTTTCGTGGTGTTTCACCTGTAGTTTTTTGTGTTAGTAGTTCAGGTGGTGTATTTCTACTCAGAGTATCAGGTAGTGCAAGGTTTGTTTTTGCTGTACATACTATGTGTAAGTTTGGAAATTTCATTAAAACTAATTGAAATCTGTAAACTCTATGGTTTAGATTTGATTTTTGTGTAAAAAGAAATATAATAGGTTTATGGTTTATGGTCTGTAAACAAAACTGTAGGATGTTTGATCCAAGTATCAAAAATTCATATTCTGTAAGGGTATATATGATTGCTGTGCAATCTCTCATAAGAGTAGAGAGTCTTAGTTCAACTTGTGTGAATAGGCGAGAATTCGCTGATATGAGATTCATTTTATTCGTTTCATTGAGAGATTGTAGTAATGCTGCGCTGATGCTAAAATTTGAAGCATCGCAAATTGCATAAAATTGTTGATTTGGGTCTGGGATTGTGTTTGAGATTTGTTCTAACAGAAGCTTTTTCATTTCTTTGAATCGTTTTTGATGTTCTGTTTTCCATTCAAAGTTATTCTGTTGTCTGAGAATGTTATAGAATGGTCTCAAGTATAATTGCATTTTATATACTTATTTACTTAAGAAATTTAGCATTCCAAGGATTTCTTCGATTTCCTTTTTGTTTGTGAAGTTTTGAATTGGAGTTTTAGGATTGCATTTATGCGTGATATCAGTGGGGTTATACTGTTTTTCTCTATAATGTGTCCAGGAAATTTTACGCGTGTTTACAAAAATTGTGATTTGTCTGGGGCTGCTTTCATGTTTTCGCTTTTTAATATTTGATGGTACTGTTCCAGGACTGTGAACATTTCATCTTTGGTTTGTGGTTGCATAAAGACATCGTCTAAGTATGTAATTGCAATTTTCTTGAGTATAAGTGGTCTAAAAATTATACTCATGAATGCTGAGAAAGCTGCTGGTCCTATGAATATGCCATAGAATAATCTGTTGAATTCATATTGTTGATTACCTTTAACAAATTGTGTTAATCGTCGTAATTGTTCATCTAGTGGCATTTGATTATATGCACTAGTCATATCTGCGGTTGTGAAGTATTTACCGTTTATTTTGTAAGAATTACTTGAATTATTTCTATGGGCCAATTACATTTAGAATAATAAATGAGTGAATTGAGGTATCTAGCGTCTAGAACTGTGTTTAACGATTCTCCTTTGGCGAGGAAAATCACAGGATTAATAAAGTTGTTTCTTTTTGGCTGTTCTTCTTTATTTACTGGAGATATGATATCATATTGTTTTAAGATGTCAAGTAATCTATTAACTTCGTCGTGTAAGTGGATTAGTACTTTACTTGCTCTTTGTTTTTTGAAAACTGCGTCAGGTTTCAAAGGTAGATGTAACGGTGAATTTATTTTTCCAACGTCGAATTTAGATGTAGCATAAACTGTTGGGTATCTTAATAACAAAAAAGCTAATTTTTCAAATTCATTCTGTGTTATCTGAGAGTGTTGAAAATTGAAGATTGTCAGGAATTTTTGCTAATCTTCTGTATAGTGTGATATTTTAAAAGTTGGTTTAAAATAAGGTGTTTTTGTGAAACAGTCTGTATTTCATTTTTCAAGTGCTTATCATATCACTTATTGATAATTCTTCGTCAAGAATTGTTGATTGACATTTATCTAATGATTGTAAAAAATTGTTTACTCTATAGGCTACTTTGTAGTGGGAATTGTTGCAATTGTTTCACAGTACCCTAGGAATCCTAGAGGTGGTGAGTTATTGTATACATGTAGGGAAACAATGTCGGAATTTGAGTTTTTCATGTATTTTATGGATGAAATCGTTACAGGGAAAAATTTAAGAATTGTTTTAAATTCAAGGTCAGACTTAAGGAGATGTTGTTTGTTTTGCTCTTTCTCATATTGGTGAAATTGTTCGATGAAAAGTTATACATGTTTCCTGATAGTGGTTTCAGGTGTTTTCGTTCTTGATTATATACGGGGTAAAATTTTGAGAAAAATGGTGGTGGTTGTTTGTTCATTCTTTGAAAAAATGTCAAATAGGTGTTTTTCATTCTTGTGTATTTATCTTTTATATGTATTTTACTATTTAGGATATTTATTGTTGGTATATATTTAGTTATAAGTTGGATGCCAGTGATATTGTGTTTTATATCTGTGATGTGGAATGTTTGTTTAAACGGTTTGTTTAAGAGTTTGTTTTGTTCCACTGTTTTTGTGGGAACAAGGAAAAGTTGGATTTTTCCGCAAATTGTTAATCGTGAGCCTTGCGCTGTTGGTAGGCTACTGGTTGTCTTCGAGGGTATTAGTTTTGGATGTAAAATTTTGATTTCAATTCAGGTTGGAATGTTAATAATATTTGATTCTGCTCCTAAGTCTATGTAAAAATCTATTTCAAGGTCTGGTGGATGGAATTCTGTACTTTTTGGACTTTCTAGGAGAAATTGAATTGTGCAAATTTTTCTCCTTGTGGATCTTTTGGTACATTTTGGTAAATGTGATTTGTAAGTGAACATGTTTCTGGTTCTTTGCAGGTTCGTGTGATATCGTTACTTCGTTTACTTTTTGCTCTGTTGGTTCACTATAATTTCTAGGTCTTGTGTGGTAATCTAAAAGAAATTCTAAATGATTTTCATGGATATGTGAATGAAATGGTTGTTCATATATAACAGTTTTATAGTCATTTTCATCTTTTATCATGTTGATTGAAATTGTGTTTTCTGCATCACTTTCAATATCTGTAGATTAGCAATTGATGTGATTTAATTGTAATTAATTTTTTTCTGTACTATCAATACTAGGTGGGTCTGAATTTGTTTCTTCAGTGGTTTGTACTTGATTTATTTATCTTTGGTGTTTTGGTGTTTTACTTCTCTTTTTTTATTGAGAATCAAAATAACGTGTATTGTTCTTATGAGGTGATTGGGAATAGTTTATTTGTCTATTTTTATAGTTTGAGTTTCTATTTTGTGAGTTATCTTGTGATCTATTTTGATAGTTGTTATTGTTAGATCTTTGATAATTTGATCTATTTTTTAATTAGTCTCTTGATCTTTTTTTTTGGTATCGTTGATTTCGACTATTTAGGTAACTTCTATTCCTATTGTTGGAATAACTCCTGTTTCTTTTGTCAGATAAGTTTCTCGATCTTTTATTTGAATAATGTCTATTTCTGGAATTTGATCGTGAATAGTTATTTCGATACTGATTGTTTTGATTAATTGATCTACTACAACTATTTTGTGAGAAATTTTGTGTAGTTTTTCGTTCTGGCGATCTACCACTATAATTAGAGTTATAGGGTGATTGGTTTCTCGAATAGTTTGAATTATTTTGATGTGGTTCTCCAGAACTATTAATACTATGAATGTTTTTATTTGGTAAATTTTAGTTTTTTTTTCATGTATTGATAAAATGATTTACTTGGTTCTTTTTACTTTTGTGGTTTATTTTGTGATCTTGCTGTTTTTGTCGACATTCGGCAATGCTATGTCCGTATCTTTGGCAATAATTACAAAAGATGGTTTAACCTTAAAGTTTGAGTTCTTCTCGTACATATTAAAATTTTCAGTGATTTTTTCAAATAAATATTTGTCTGAATTGTGTATGTTATTTATCTGTGTTGTGGTGGTGTGGATTTTATTAACGTATTCTGGAATTGAGGAACGATGTGATGTTCTCTTTTTGATTGCTCTTTTTCTTAATTGAGGTGTTAGAGTCATAATTAAAATCTTTGTCATTTTTGTGTTTTTATAATCATGAAGGTTTAGTGATTACGCTTTTTGGACTAGTGTTTCGATCCTTACTGCTAATTGATTGATCGTTTCGTTTGGTAGTCTACAAATTTCATTGCATAAAATTCTTTGATGTTGTTTGTTCTTTTCAGAATCAAACATTTTTGAAAAATTTTAATTGAATCTTTTCCAATCTGATTTACATCTATAGGTAAAATTGAAAACCGTTTTTGAGCTGCGCCATCAAGTGTGGTTTGTATTAACGCTGTGCGTCTATGTATCCAATTTTGGTGAAGTGGTGTATTTAATGGTTCAGGTCCTATATTTAAGATTAGATTTGCGGTGAATGCATTTAAATAATCTTCTACAGAATATTCAGGGGCTGTGCCTGTAAATGCCATTAATGGCTTGTTTGATGTTTTTGATGATCCACCCATGAGGTATAGATTCATAGTCATTTGTAATGTTTCTGCGGCGTTTAGCATTTGTGAAAAATTTGTAAGTTGACTCTTTGTTATTTCATGTTGCTGTAGGTAAAATGGTAGTGGGATTTCATTTTGCATTTGCGTTGGTTGATAACATTACTAACTGGATTTTGCATTTGCAATGATTGGTAAGATTGTGTAATAGCTAGATTTTGTGAAAAAGAAAATTAATATTTTGAGATATTGGATTTGGTCGAGGTTGTCGCATATTGTGTTCCTGTGTATATGGAGCAAAAATATCTGGTTGAAAATAGACATCGTCATCTGATGATAAATAATTAGATGTATACTTTTTTTGATTTGTTCTTGTGTTCTTGTATACTTCTTGTGAAATTTGTGAGTAGTCATGAAAATTTACTGTATTTGAGGATGGTTGTTGAAAACTATGCATTTGTGAAAATAATTGATTTTGCGTGTTTGTTCGAGAGGGTTGGGTTGTTTTCGGTCTTTTTACATAGTTGTAATTATGTTGTGCAAAATTATTTTTAGTGAATGTTTTTCGTTTCTGTGATGGTTTTGTCATTGGTCTAAATTATTGATAAACCATATGTGAATATTTTGGAAAAACGGAGGGTTTAACCGTAGATTGTAATCTTACCTTTGGTAATGTTGGATATTTGGGTCTTGGCGTTGTAAGATTTGGATGTATTGGTGAAATACTTTGTTCTGTTGTTATTAATATTGTTTCAACTATTTCTTCATTTACGAAATTTGATGGTGTTTGAATATCTTGTTGGGTCAGACTTTTAGTTCCATTTACGTTTTCTTGTTGTATATTGGTTAAGTATAAGCTATTATTACCTATTCTATTGGGTAGAAATAAATTATAGTCTGAAGCTGTTGCGTCTATTGTGAGTGGGTATGTTTCAACGTATTCTTTGTGGATAGAAATTGTGTTAATTGCTTGACTCGAAATGTCTACTGGTATGTTTAGAAATAGTGGATGAGACCATTCAGAGTCCGAAACATAATCTGATTGTTCAGCTAGGACAGTGTCTTCATCTGTATTTTTGGGTCTGAAGTTTTTTTTTGCTTGTGAGATTAAATCGACATTATGTGTGAAATAATTAATAAAAAACCATTCTAAGATTTTTTGTAAGTCGTGCATAACATTTTGTGAAACTTCGTTCTTTGATAAATTTTCACCGATTGCTTTTAAAAATTCAAAAAATGCTGTAATTTTGTTTCTTAGAGTCGTATGTCTAGATGTTTGGACTGGTGAAGTTCCTTGATATTCTGTTTTTTCTAGCATAGATAGAAAACTATATATTGTTGAAAATACATCGTTAGTAAAAATTGAATTTGCTCTTTTTAAGGTGAGTTTTAATGTTGTATATTTCTTAAGTATTCTGTGAATACTTTTGAAAATTCCATGTCTACATCGTCTGTTTGAATTTGATTTTTACCATAAAATTTACTTGGTGAGCTGATTTCTATTTCTTTTGATCCAATTTGAATATGGAATTGGCTTAAATAAGGATGTTCCTAGTAAATCAACTTCATAGAGGTTGTTCTGAAAATCTAAGTCTAGTAGAAAATGTTGTAGATTTGTTATTTGTGGTTGATCTATGTCAGTTTTGACTGCATATTTACATTCTAATCCTGGTGAATTTTCATCTTTTGCAAGATAGAATTTTGTTTTTTTTTTGGTATTTCAACTGTAGTTTTTTGTGTTAGTAGTTCAGGTGGTGTATTTCTACTCAGAGTATCAGGTAGTGCAAGGTTTTTTTGCTGTACATACTATGTGTCAGTTTGGAAATTTCATTAAAATTAATCGAAACTGTAAACTCTATGGTTTAGATTTGATTTTTGTGTAAAAAGAAATATAATAGGTTTATGGTC
>NC_087064.1:604687-892187 GCF_963678635.1 Symsagittifera roscoffensis
TTTTCGTTGTATATTGTTTTTATTTTGTTGAAAAAAATGGATAGTTTTCACTTTTGTCTTGTGAAATTTGTGAGTAGTCATGAAAATTTACTGTAATTGAGGATGGTTTTGGAAAACTATGCATTTGTGAAAATAATTGATTTTGCGTGTTTGTTCGAGAGGGTTGGGTTGTTTTTGGTCTATTTACATAGTTGTAATTATGTTGTGCAAAATTATTTTTAGTGAATGTTTTTCGTTTCTGTGTTGGTTTTGTCATTGGTCTACATTATTGATAATCCATATGTGAAAATTTTGGAACAACGGAGGGTTTAACCGTAGATTGTAATGTTGGATTTTTGGGTCTTGGCGTTGTAAGATTTGGATGTATTGGTGAAATACTTTGTTGTGTTGTTATTAATATTGTTTCAACTATTTCTTCATTTACGAATTTTGATGGTGTTTGAATATCTTGTTGGGTCAGACTTTTAGTTCCATTTACGTTTTCTTGTTGTATATTGGTTATACCGTTTATTTTTGTTAGAATTACTTGAAATATTTCTATGGGCCAATTACATTTAGATTAATCAATGAGTGAACTGAGATATCTAGCGTCTAGAACTGTGTTAAACGATTCTCCTTTGGCGAGAATGATCACAGGATTAATAAAGTTGTTTCTTTTTGGCTGTTCTTCTTTATTTACTGGAGACATGATATCATAATGTTTTAAAATGTCAAGAAATCTAATAACTTCGTCGTGTAAGTGGATTAGTACTTTACTTGCTCTTTGATTTTTGAAAACTGCGTCAGGTTTCAAAGGTAGATGTAACGGTGAATTTATTTTTCCAACGTCAAATTTAGATGTAGCATAAACTGTTGGGTATCTTATTAAAAAATTGGCTAATCGTTCAAATTCATTCTGTGTTATCTGAGAGTGTTGAAAAATGAACATTGTCAGGAATTTTAGCTAATCTTCTGTATAGTGTGATATTTTAAACGTTGGTTTAAAATAACGTGTTTTTGTGAAACAGTCTGTGTTTCATTTTTCAAGTGCTTATCATATCACTTATTGATAATTCTTCGTCGAGAATTGTTGATTGACATATATCTAATGATTTTAAAATATTGTTTACTCTATAGGCTACTTTGTAGCGGGAGTTGTTGCAATTGTTTCACAGTATCCTAGGAATCCTAGAGGTGGTGAGTTTTTGTATACATGTAGGGAAACAATGTCGGAATTTGAGTTTTTCATGTATTTTATGGATGAAATCGTTAGTTGGAAAAATTTATGAATTGTTTTAAAAGCAAGGTCAGACTTAAAGAGATGTTGTTTGTTTTGCTCTTTCTCATTTTGGTGAAATTGTTCGATTGAAAGGTTATACATGTTTCCTGATAGTGGTTTCAGGTGTTTTCGTTCTTGATTATATACGGGGTAAAATTTTGAGAAAAATGGTGGTTGTTTGTTCATTCTTTGAAAAAATGTCAAGGAGGTGTTTTTCATTCTTGTGTATTTGTCTTTTATATGTATTTTATTATTTAGGATATTTATTGTTGGTATATATTTAGTTATAAATTGGATGCCAATGATATTGTGTTTTATATCTGCCATGTGGAATGTTTGTTTAAACGATTTGTTTAAAAGTTTGTTTTGTTCCACTGTTTTTGTGGGAACAAGGAAAAGTTGGATTTTTCCGTAAATTGTTAATCGTGAGCCTTGCGCTGTTGGTAGGCTACTGGTTGTCTTCGAGGGTATTAGTTTTGGATGTAAAATTTTGATTTCAATTCAGGTTGGAATGTTAATAACATTTGATTCTGCTCCTAAGTCTATTAAAAAATCTATTTCAAGGTCTGGTGGATGGAATTCTTTAATTTTTTGACGTTCTAGGAGAAATCGAATTGTCCAATTTTTTGTTCTTGTGGATCTTTTGGTACATTTTGGTAAATGTGATTTGTAATTGAACATGGTTCTTGTTCTTTGCAGGTTCGTGTGATATCGTTACTTCGTTTACTTTTTGTTCTGTTGGTTCATTATTAATTCTAGGTCTAGTGTGGTAATCTAAAAGAAATTCTAAATGATTTTCATAGATATGTGAATGAAATGATTGTTCATATATAACAGTTTCATAGTCATTTTCATCTTTTATCATGGTGATTGAAATTTTGTTTTCTGTATCAATTTCACTGTCTGTAGATTAGCAACTGATTTGATTTAATTGTAATTCATTTTTTTCTTTACTATCAATACTAGGTGGGTCTGAATTTGTTTCTTCAGTGGTTTGTACTTGATTTATTTATCTTTGGTGTTTTGGTATTTTACTTCTCTATTTGTATTAAGAATCAAAATAACGTGTATTATTCCTATGAGGTGATTGGGAATAGTTTCTTTGTCTATTGTTATAGTTTGAGTTTCTATTTTGTGAGTTATCTTGTGATCTATTTTGATAGTTGTTATTGTTAGATCTTTGATAATTTGATCTATTGGTTTGATTAGTCTCTTGATCTATTTTTTTGGTATCATTGATTTCGACTATTTAAGTAACTTCTATTCCTATTGTTGGAATAATTCCTGTTTCTATTGTCAGATGAGTTTCTCGATCTTTTATTTGAATAGTGTCTATTTCTGGAATTTGATCCTGAATAGTTATTTCGATACTGATTGTTTTGATTAATTGATCTACTATAACTTATTTGTGAGAAATTTTGTGTATTTTGTTCGTTTTGGCTATCTACCACTATAATTAGATTTATAAGATGATTGGTTTCTCGAATAATTTGAATTATTTTAATGTTGTTTTCCAGAACTATTAAAGCTATGAATAATTTTATTTGGTAATTTTTTTTTCATGTATTGATAAAATGATTTACTTGGTTCTTTGTACTTTTGTGGTTTGTTTTGATTATCTTGATGTTTTTGTCGACAATCGGCAATGTTATGTCCGTATATTCGGCAATAATTACAAAAGATGGTTTACCCTTAAAGTTTGAGTTCTTCTCATATATATTTAAATTTTCAAATAAATCTATGTCTGAATTGTGTATGTTGTTTATCTGTGTTGTGGTGGTGTGGATTTTATTAACGTATTCTCGAATTGAGGAAGGATGTGATGATCTCTTTTTCTTTGCTCTTTTTCTTAATTGAAGTGTAGAGTCATAATTAAAATCTTTGTCATTTTTGTGTTTTTATAATCATGAAAGTTTAGTGAATACGCTTTTCGGACTAATGTTTCGATCCTTACTGCTAATTGTTTGATCGCTTCGTTTGGTAGTCTACAAATTTCATTGCATAAAACTTTTTGATGTTGTTTGTTCCTTTCACAATCAAACATTATTGAAAAATCTTAAGTGAATCTTTTCCAATCTGATTTATATCTATAGGTAAAACTGAAAACCGTTTTTGAGCTGCGCCATCAAGTGTGGTTTGTATTAACGCTGTGCGTCTATGTATCCAATTTTAGTGAAGTGGTGTATTCAATGGTTCAGGTCCTATATTTAAGATTAGATTTGCGGTGACTGCATTTAAATAATCTTCTACAGAATATTCAGGGTATGCGCCTGTAAATGCCATTAATGGCTTGTTTGATGTTTTTGATGATCCACCCATGAGGTATAGTTTCATAGTAATTTGTATTGATTCTGCGGCATTTGGCATTTGTGAAAAATTTGTAAGTTGACTCTTTGTTATTTCATGTTGCTGTAGGTAAAATGGTAGTGGAATTTCATTTTGCATTTGCGTTGGTTGATAAGAACGTGTACTGGCAGGGTTTTTCATCTGTATTGGTTGATAATTTTGTGTACTAACTGGATTTTGCATTTGCAATGATTGGTAAGATTGTGTACTAGCTAGGTTTTGTGAATAAAAATTATTATTTTGAGATATTGGATTTGGTCGAGGTTGTCGCATATTGTGTTCCTGTGTATATGGAGCAAAAATATCTGGTTGAAAATAGACATCGTCATCTGATGATAAGTATTTAGATGTATACTAAGGTGTTTGAAGTCTATTTTTGTTTCGTTGTATATTGTTTTTATTTTGTTGAAAAAAATGGATAGTTTTCACTTTTGTCTTGTGAAATTTGTGAGTAGTCATGAAAATTTACTGTAATTGAGGATGGTTTTGGAAAACTATGCATTTGTGAAAATAATTGATTTTGCGTGTTTGTTCGAGAGGGTTGGGTTGTTTTTGGTCTATTTACATAGTTGTAATTATGTTGTGCAAAATTATTTTTAGTGAATGTTTTTCGTTTCTGTGTTGGTTTTGTCATTGGTCTACATTATTGATAATCCATATGTGAAAATTTTGGAACAACGGAGGGTTTAACCGTAGATTGTAATGTTGGATTTTTGGGTCTTGGCGTTGTAAGATTTGGATGTATTGGTGAAATACTTTGTTGTGTTGTTATTAATATTGTTTCAACTATTTCTTCATTTACGAATTTTGATGGTGTTTGAATATCTTGTTGGGTCAGACTTTTAGTTCCATTTACGTTTTCTTGTTGTATATTGGTTAAGTATAAGCTATTATTACCTATTCTATTGGGTAGAAATAAATTATAGTCTGAAGCTGTTGCGTCTATTGTGAGTGGGTATGTTTCAACATATTCTTTGTGGATAGAAATTGTGTTAATTGCTTGACTCG
The DNA here is from genome assembly GCF_963678635.1 of Symsagittifera roscoffensis. Taxonomy (NCBI): domain Eukaryota; kingdom Metazoa; phylum Xenacoelomorpha; order Acoela; family Convolutidae; genus Symsagittifera; species Symsagittifera roscoffensis. Next base: position 609,300 of record NC_087064.1, read on the forward strand.
AAATGTCTACTGGTATGTTTAGAAATAGTGGATGAGACCATTCAGAGTCCGAAACATAATCTGATTGTTCTGCTAGGACAGTGTCTTCATCTGTATTTTGGGGTCTAAAGTTTTTTTTTTGCTTGTGAGATTAAATCGACATTATGTGTGAAATAATCAATAAAAAACCATTCTAAGATTTTTTGTAAGTCGTGCTTAACATTTTGTGAAACTTCGTTCTTTAATAAATTTTCACCGATTGCTTTTAAAAATTCAAAAAATGCTGTAATTTTGTTTCTTAGAGTCGTATGTCTAGATGTTTGGACTGGTGAAGTTCCTTGAGATTCTGTTTTTTCTAGCATAGATAGAAAACTATATATTGTTGAAAATACATCGTTAGTAAATATTGAATTTGCTCTTTTTAATGTGAGTTTTAATGTTGTATATTTTTTAAGTATTCTGTGAATACTTTTGAATCTTCAATGTCTACATCGTCTGTTTGAATTTGATTTTTACCATGAAATTTACTTGGTGAACTGATTTCTATGGTATAGATTCCATACTGTTGTGCTATATTACATATTCCTTTTTAATAGTGAGCAATAATTTGTCTTTTTAATTGACATCTGGGAATTCTGTGATATATGGGCTATTTCCTCTTTCGAAAAAATTTGCAATTGAATTTTGACAAATTTCTATTTGTCCTCTATCATCAGTGAGTTGATTGATGACAAATGGAAAAACAGAGTTTTCGTCTTGACTTTCTTCACTTCGAGTCACTCTTGTGTTTTATAACTGTTAATGCGTAATGTTCAATGTGTTTTATTGGTTGATTACAAATGTATAGGCGTACTTGTTTGTTTTTTTTTAATGTCTTTTTCATTCTTCTTTTTTTTTGTATTGATGAGTGTGATGTTGTTTCTGAGTCAGAAAAATAAAATTGATCAATGACTTGGTTATTTGTTTACGGAGTCTTTTAGCTTGTAAAGTTCTTCTAAATTACTGGGTTCTGATTCGGTGACTGCGTTTCTTCGCTTTCAAAATCTTTTTTGTGTATTTTTTTTGTTTACTTAAAATTTTTCTTTTAATTATTTGTCGTTTTGTTCGAATATAGCCTATTGTTTGTTTGTGTGGAGTGATTACGAGATCGTATTTTTTGTTGTTTATTTCACAATTGTGTGTTACGGTTGTTTGTTTATTTCCTAAATTGTCTAGTGAAATAAGATTTAGGATGACGGATGCAATATTGTGATTAGTAATTTTTAATGTTCTGAACTACTAGTCCTTACGATTTTTCCGTTTGCCTAACCTGGGTCATGTATTCAGGGTTGGAGAGAAAAGCATATATCGATTCCGGAGAAAGTTTTTTACTTTCTCGTGGCTAGTCTAAGTTAAGGTGTTAACTTAATTAATCTTAATTAGGGGTAGTGATTGTGTTCAGGGGTTGGAGAATAGTAAATCAATCCTCAAGGTTCAGGTATAATTAGAATATAACTAGCTTTTTAGATACTATTTTAAACTTACTAAGTTCAAGTATTACTCTGGGTCAGGTAAGAGGGGGGATTAACTGCAGGATGAATAACCGAATTTCTTGACTGTTTATCTTAATTAGAATGGTTAGATTGATTGAAAAATTTCTATTAGTCCTGGGTCTTGGAAGGGCTGGGTAGTTAATTGATGTTTAAGGTTGTTAGACTCTTTATTAATTGTCAGGGGGAGAACAAAATCGTTCAATTTGATCCAAGGATAAGCCTTGATGATCAGAATATAAAATTAATGAATTTAAATTTAATTTATATAAAAGTGAATTACAGATCCAACGAAAGCCTTGATGATCTGTTTTAATTTGAAAGAGTTTAATAGAGTTGAAAATAAGAACTAGAGTAGTTCTTTCTAAATAATTTAAAGTTTAATTGATAAAATGTTTTAGTTTTTGATGATGTTAGTGGGTTGATGATTCGCTTTTATTTTTAGGTGGTGAAGCTGGGGATGAAAAAATGATTTATGTATAATAACAATTTGTGTTCATACTAACTAATTTTTAAAAGTTTATATTAAATATATATTTTTTCCAGATATCTTTTTAAATTTACTGCAGTTTTGGAGGGAATGACTAGAGATGTTTTTATCAGTCGTTTTTGTACAATAATAAGTTTATCGCCTGTAGTGATCGATGAAGATTTTTCTTCAAGAAAACTTAGTTTGTAAATGAAATACTAAATTCATTTCTAATTAAATTCTGAATAAAAAAGTTTGTGTTGGCTTTCGCCGTACGACCATGAAACTTAATGGTAAAGTTTCTTCGTAATCGTATGTCGTCTCTTGTCCGAGGTCTTCTTCCAATACCAGCTCTCAGAGGTCTCCTTCCAGCTCTCGTATTGTTCGAAATAGTGGCTCTGATCAATTGAGTCGTAGAGACATTTCAATTAAATTATTATTGTCATGTAACCTTTTTGAAGTCTTATTCGAGACTTTTGGTCGCACCAGATGAGTTGTGACGGGATGTCTAACTCATCGAGTAATTCCAGATAGGGTACGCCGTCTGCTCGTCACGCTACCGGATAGATTCGTGCAACTTCTTAGTCTAATACCGACTTTTATCTTACTCTTATATCTCTTAGTCTCAATAGATCTAGAGTATACTGATTTGGTTATGATTAAGTCTCTTGGAGAAAGCAACTAAGTTGTAAGTTAAGCTCAAATCTCTCTGGTGCTGAAATTACAAGTAATTTCAGCACTTACAAATAAGTGGGTTGTTAGTTTGATCGAGCATGATTGGTTAGTCTTTAATATTTCATAGGGATAAAATCTCCAAATTATAACCAATAATAAATTATAGTTTGGTTTGGATCTGGTTCTACGATCTAGGAATTTTTGAGAGGCGCAGGCTGATTTTCAAAAAAAATGAAAATTTTGTCGACTATTTTTTTAGGACCAAATTGATTTTCTGAGCCTCCTAAATCAATGAAGGCCCTAATTTGACCAAATTATTCGCGACGCAGGGAAAATTTTAGAAAAAAAAACATCAAAAAACGGCGTTTTTAGGCACTTTTTGGAAAATTTCGACCAAAGTATCGAGTTTTTTTTGGCGCTCGCTCCCCTCAAAATTAGTAAATCGCTACTGTTGCTGTGCATGAATTAAACCATTTTTCAAGTAAAATTGCATGAAAATATTGCTGTTTTAATTCGACTTATAAAATAACGAACAATACAACAAGCATAAGACGTTTCTCCAAAGCTGAAAAAGTACATCTTATGTCTTTTTTTTTCTGAATAAGTTCTAGTTTTCTTTACTAATTCATTTGAATGAAATTGTAAATTTTCATGATTTCCGAAAAATCCCATGAAATAGTTTTTGTGAATCTACTTTTCAAACGCCTCCTTCTGTCCTCTAGCGCTCCATTTTTCCTCTTATAGCTTGATACTTGGTTTAGGAAAAAGAGTAGGCATTGTCTCGACAGAACTTTTTGAGTCGCCCAAAACTTCTTCGGTCGCATTATTTCGTCATAAGATACCCTTTACGAGACTCCGACCTGTATGAAAACAGCCAAAAAGTGAGTTCCATAAAATGCCGTTTTCAGCTGAAATGTCAAATTGAAGGCGCGTTTTAAATTTTGACTATAATTTCAACTGAAAAATTGTTAAACGAGGTAAATTGGCCATTGACAATAAATTTCAACTTTACAGGTTTTTTTTGGATTTATATAAATTTTACATGTTCCTATTACAAAAATAGTTCTTCAGCTCAATCCTTACAGTCAGTTAATTTTTTTCGTTATGGTTCATTTGATATTCGACGAAGTTGTCGGTGGGAATGTTGCGAGCCTGGTGACGACAGATCCCCGTCCCAACCTCTACTCCGGGAGAAGTGGCGTCAAGATAGGATGTTTGACTGAAAAGCGTGCTAATTTTGCATATGATTCTGACTAAAACTTATCTGATGATGACATTTTGAATATCTGATGACAACAACAACACCTCTCGGATGATATAAGAAAATTTCGTCAACAATGACTAGTTAAAGTTCAAAACTTGTCTGGAGAACAAATATTTCGCCATTTTCTTCGGATACAGTCGGAACAGTAACTGAACTAACTTGATACCATAATTAATTATTCGTTGCTTTGAAGCTTCAAGTTTCCAAATTGAGAAGCTTGAAATAATCGCTCTTTTCTAATGCTTTCGAGTCTTAAAGATTATCGAGAAATTATCAAAACCAATCATTTGTAGTAAGACTACTTTTATATCAGGGCAGAGCCTTGCATGTTCCGAATGCACTTTAAGTCCAATTAATATTTTGGTTGACTATTGACAAAAAGAATTAGATAAATTTTATTTTGATTTTTTTCATCTTTAGATCTCCCCAAACCCTATGTGAAACACAAAAGGAAATTTGTCTAAAAAAAACACCCAAGCACAAATATTCCGTCAGTTTCTTCAAAAGTCGGAACAGTAACTTGACTAACTTCATTCCATAATTCAATATCAATAACTTTGCAACTCTGAGATTCCAAAATAAAAAGTTTGAAATTATTTCACTTTTGTTATATTTTCAACTATATTTAGTTCGAATCTAACAGATTATTGATTAATTTTTAAAAACTATTAATTGTAGAAAGACTGCTCGTAAATTAGGGCGAAGCCTTGAATGTCCCGACTGCCTTTTAAAATCTTTGGGGCAAGAAGAACATGAAAAAATTAAAACTTGAAAAAAAAAAATGTTTTGTGAAAACATCCTTCCACAAGTCATATTAAGTACAAAGTGATAGAATTTGTTCCTTTTAAGAAGTCAATTATGTCGTTTATTGTTCCTTGAACCAATTTGGAACGATTTCTAAGACGGATTAAATCTCACTTACGCCTTAATAGCGCGAAATAAATCGCGCGTTGACTGCTCCAATTTGGCCAAATTAGCAATCTTCGAACCCCCATAGTTTTCAAATATTAATCATAGGAAAAATATTTTTTTCAAATTTAAGCAATACTTTTTGAAAGATATAAATAAAATTCCGTCAAAAATGGCTAGTTAAAAATTCGAAGTTTGTCTGAAGAAAAAAATCCCACCCGAGCGCAATTATTCCGTTACTTTCGTATCGAAAGTCGGAACAATAAATCTCCGCTTAGGCGTTAGTAGCGCGAATTACATCGCACGTAAATTGTCCCAAATTGGTCAAAATGGCCAAAATGGCAGTCTTTAAACCCTCATAACTTTACAAAAAATGATAACAGGTGAAATATCTTTTTGAATTTAAGCTCAGGGCAACAATATCTTTCGAATGATATAAAAAGTTTCCGTCAAAAATGGCTGGTTAAAAAATCAAAATTTGAAGAAAAAAAGCCACCCCGAGCACAAACATTCGTATCGAAAGTCGGAACAAAAAACACATGTTTGATGTGATTATTAGCTTGATCCCATAATTAGATATCAATAACTTGAGATTCAAAAAAAGCTTGAAATAATTGCTCTTTAGTTATTGTTTCAACAAAAGATGGTCGGAATCCCACAGATTATCGAGAAAATTTAAAAGCCACTCAAATGTAACAAGACTGCTCGTATAGTTTGCATGTTCCGAATGAACTTTAAGGCCACATGAACATGTGAAAATGACGAAATATTTTTTAAAAACGTTAATTGTTTTTTTTTCTTCAATTTTTTCAATTTTGGTTCCCCTGCGCGCTATGTGAAACACAAAGGGCGAGTTCAACATCTCATATCCTTTTAATTGGAATATTTTTCCGGCATCAATTTGATTTGAAACGCGTTGATTGGCCGCTCACCCGTGTTATAAGAACGCAATACATCGCGCTTTGGTGAAAGTTGGTGAAATTAATAATTTTGAAACCCCCGTATTTTACGATAAAAGATCACAAAAAGAATATTAATTAAACTTGAGCGCAAGACAACAATACCTTTCGATAGTATAAACAATTTCTTTCAAAATACTTAGTTACAAAAAAACGAAAACTAACCAATTAAAAAAACACCCAAGCATAAATATTGCGCAAAACAAAGTAAGAATCGGAAAAATAAAATTCCACAGACTATTGAGCTACTGTTACGGAGAATTTGATACGGTCATAAATCCTTGTTTCTTACATACACTACTTCAAATATTTTGGGAGGTGAAACCTATTTTGTTTTTAAATGGCTTTTTTGGCTGCCAGTCAATCTTATTTTGAGGTGATCGAGCGACGTAAACGTTCTACTTTATACTTTTAGTGCCCTTTCAAAAATTTCTACAAGGTCTGACATTAATTGCAATAATTGTTTAGCAGCCTCATTTTTACCTCGAAGTTTCCGAAGAATCTTTAAGAATCTGGTTCGCAGCTATTCCAGGTGCCCCTTTCTTCAATTTGCTTTCTTCTCTGCTCATGTCCAAATCAACCATGTCATTCGCGTACTCAGTTCCCCTCGCGTTTGCTTTTGGGTTTGACTCGACCTGGTTTTCCTCGATTAGATCTGCAACCGGATTCGGATAATAAAGCGGATTGAACTTCTTGTTTTTCCGGTCATGTTTGCTTCTCTCATTCAGCTCTGTGTATTCAGCCGTGGGCTCAGCATAGTGATGCTTAAATTTTAGTTAAGTGCAGTTTTTAGAGATTAGAAAGCGTTCATTGGTCGACCCAAACGTTCGTTACATAATCTGACCCCTCAACCCAGGTACAAGGAAAAAGTTTGTTTTGTACTTCGACATCTAGATCATACACTTGATCGGAACTCGTAACTGGGTGCCTATCAGGCTGCAAAACAACTTGCAAATCTTTGAAACTTTGAAATTCGCAATCGAAAAAAATGAGGAGCTTTAAAAAAAAACAGGTCAGAGCCGGTTTTTACCTCTGCACCTTGGTAAACACTGGCGTAAGCACTATCGGCCACTCTCTTGGGGACAGTCTTGTCGGAGTTGGAAAACTGAAACCCATTTCAAGTTTAACTTTACTAAGATTTGCCATTTTTTGAAGTCGGTGATTGATCAGCATTATCAGTAATTCATTCAAGCGCAAACAATAAAAGATGAATGATAAAATTTAGCTAGAAGAGTGTTTTTACTATTTGAATTTGCACAAATGTATCTTTTTAGGGGTTCGGTTGAGCGCGTAATGTGACATCCCAAGAACGATCCCTGTCAGAAGTTTTTAAAAATACGCCGTTTCTTTTCATGAAGAGTTTTTGGAAGTCTTGAGTTATATCAAAAACGTTGGACAGCATCACCTCACCCCACTTCCCCCACCTGTAGGGATACAGCTCGTAACAGGCAATGAGTCGTAACAGGGGACGATTCGTAACAGGCGACTATTTTAACAGGCGACGATTCGTAACAGGTGACGATTCGTAACAGGCGACAATTCGTAACAGGCGACGATTCCTAATAGGTTACAATTCGTAACAGGCGACTATTCTTAACAGGCAACGATTCCTAACATGTGACGATTCGTAACAGCCGACAAATCATAACAGACGACGATTCGTAACAGGCCACGATTCGTAACAGGCGACAGTTTGTAACAGGCGACGTTTCGTAACAGGCGACGTTTCATAACAGGCGAAATTTCGTAGCAGGCGAAAATTTGTAACAGGCGACAATTCGTAACAGGCGACGATTCGTACAGGCGACATTTTGTAGCAGACGACAATTTAAAACAGGCGACAATTCGTAACAGGCGACGATTCGTAACAAGCGACGATTCAAAACTGGCGACAATTCGTAACAGGCGACAATTTAAAACAAGCGACGATTCGTAACAGGCGACGATTCGTAACCCGCGACAATTTAAAACAGGCGACGATTCGTAACAGATGACGATTCGTACAGGCGATATTTTGTAGCAGGCGACAATTCGCAACATGCGACGATCCCTAAAAGGCTTCAATTCGTAAAATGCGACGATTCTTAACAAGCAACGATTCTTAATAGGCGATGATTCGTAACAGGCAACAAAACGTAACAGACGACGATTCAAAACAGGCGACGATTCGTAACAGGCGACAATTCGTAACAGGCGACGATTCGAAACAGGCGATGATTTATCACAGGGGACGATTCGTACGATACGACAGGCAAATAATTTTGACAGGCGACGATTCCTAACAGGCTACAATTCGTATCAGGCGACTATTCTTAACAAGCAACGATTCCTAACAGGCGACGCTTCGTAACAGGCGAAAAGTCGTAACAGACGACGATTCGTAACAGGCGACAATTCGTAACAGGCCACAATTCGTAACAGGCGACGATCCTTAACAGGCGACGATTCGTAACAGGCGACAATTCGTAGCAGGCGACAATTCGTAACAGGCGACAATTCGTAACAGGCGACAATTCGTAACAGGCGACGATCCTTAACAGGCGACGATTCGTAACAGGCGACAATTCGTAGCAGGCGACAATTCGCAACAGGCGACAATTCGTAACAGGTGATAAATCGTAACATTCGACGATTCGTAATAGGCGACGACTTGTAACAGGCGACGATTCGTAACAAGCGACGATTCGTAACAGGCGACAAATGGTAGCGGGCGACAATTCGTAACATGCGACATTTTGTAACAGGCGACGATTCGTAACAGGCGACAGTCCTTAATAGGCGATGATTAGTAACAGGCGACGGCTCGTTACAGGCGACAAATCGTAACAGGCGACGATTCGTAACAGGCGACGATTCGTAACAGGCGACGATTCGTAATAAGCGAAATTCGTAGCAGGCGACAATTCGTAACAGGCAATGATTCGTAACAGTCGACAATTCGTAAATGGCGAAGACTCCCAACAGAAGACATTTCTTAACAGGCGGCAATTCGTAACAGCCGACGATTCGTAACAAGCGACGATTCAAAACAGATGACAACTGGTAACAGGCGACGATTCGTAACATGCGACGATTTGTAACAGGCAACGATTCGTAACAGGCGATAGTTTGTAACAGGCGACGATTCCTAACAGGCGATGATTCGTAACAGTCGACAATTTGTAGCAGAAGACAATTCGTAACAGGTGACGATTCGTAACAGGCGACAAATCGTAACAAGCGACGATTCGCAACAGGCGCCGATTCGTAGTAGGCGACAATTTGTAGCAGGCGGCAATTCATAACAGGCAATGATTCGTAACAGTCGACAATTCGTAACAGGCGACGACTTCCAACAGGAGACAATTCGTGACATGCGACAATTCGTAAAATGCGACAAGTCGTAACATGTGACGGTTCGTAACAGGCGACGATTACTAACAGGCGACAATTCGTAACAGACGATGATTCGTAACAGGCGACGATCCCTATCAGGCGGCAATTTGTAACAGCCGAAGATTCGTAACAAGCGACGATTCAAAACAGATGACAACTGGTGACAGGCGACGATTCGTAACAGGCGACGATTTGTAACAGGCAAAGATTCCTAACAGGCCTTAGTTTGTAACAGGCGACGATTCCTAACAGGCGATGATTTGTAACAGTCGACAATTTGTTACAAGCGACGGTTTGTAACAGGCGACAATTGGTAACAGCCGACGATTTGTAACAGGCGCTGATTTGTAGTAGGCGACATTTTGTAGCAGGCGACAATTCGTAACCTGTGACAATTTGTAACAGGCGACGATTCGTAACAGGCGACAATTGGTAACAGCCGACGATTTGTAACAGGCGCTGATTTGTAGTAGGCGACATTTTGTAGCAGGCGACAATTCGTAACCTGTGACAATTTGTAACAGGCGACGATTCGTAACAGGCGACAATTCGTAGCAGGCAACAATTCGTAACAGGCGATGATTCGTAACAGTCGACAAATCGTAACAGTGACGATTCGTAGCAGGCGACAATTCGTAACAGGCGACAATTCGTAACAGGCGACAATTCGTAACAGGCGACGATCCTTGACAGGCGACGATTCGTAACAGGCGACAATTCGTAGCAGGCGACAATTCGCAACAGGCGACAATTCGTAACAGGTGACAAATCGTAACATTCGACGATTCGTAATAGGCGACGACTTGTAACAGGCGACGATTCGTAACAAGCGACGATTCGTAACAGGCGACAAATGGTAGCGGGCGACAATTCGTAACAGGCAACAATTCGTAACAGGCAATGATTCGTAACAGTCGACAATTCGTAACAGGCGACGACACCCAACAGGAGACAATTCGTGACAGGCGACAATTCGTAACAGCCGACGATAGGTAACAAGCGACGATTCAAAACAGATGACAACTTGTAACAGGCGACGATTCGTAGCAGGAGACGATTCGTAACAGGCGACGATTCGTAACAGGCGACAATTTGTACCAGGCGACGATTCCTAACAGGCGATAATTCTTAACAGGCGACAATTTATAACAAGCGACGATTTGTAACAGGCGACAATTCGTAACAGACGACGAATGGTAACAGTCGACATTTCGGAACAAGCGACAATTCTTAACGGGCAAGATTAGTCACAGGCGACGATTCGTAACAGGCGACGATCCGTAAGAGGCGATGATTTGTAACAGGCGACGATTCGTAAAAGGCGACACTTCGTAACAGACGACGATTCGTAACAGGCTACGATTCGTAACAGACGACGATTCGTAACAGGTGACAATTCTCAGCAGTTGACAATTCTAAACAGGCAACAATTCGTAACAGGCGATGATTTGTAACAGGCGACGATTCGTAAAAGGCGACACTTCGTAACAGACGACGATTCGTAACAGGCTACGATTCGTAACAGACGACGATTCGTAACAGGTGACAATTCAGCACAGGCGACAATTCGTAACAGGCGACAATTCGTAACAGGCGACGATTCGTAACAGGCAACAATTCAGAACAGGCGACGATTCGTAACAGGCAACAACTCAGAGAAGGTGATAATTCTTAACAGGCTATGATTCGTAAGAGGCGACAATTCGTAAGAGGCGACACTTCATAACAGACGACGTTTCGTAACAGGCGACAATTCGTAACAGACGACGATTACTAACAGGCGACAATTCGTAACAGACGACGATTCGTAACAGGCGACGATTCCTACTAGACGACAATTCGTAACAGGCAACAATTCAAAACAGGCGATAATTCTTAAAAGGCGATGATTCGTAACAGGCGACAATTCGTAAGAGGCGACATTTCGTAACAGACGACGATTCGCAACAGGCGACAATTCCTAACAGACGACGATTTGTAAGAGGCGACAATTCAAAACAGGCGACAGTTCGTAGCAGGCGACCTTTCTTAACATGCGACAATTCGTATTAGACGACCATTCGTAAAATACGACAATTCGTAACAGGCGACAATTCGTAAGAGGTGACAAGTCGTAATATGTGACGGTTCGCAACAGGCGACGATTACTAACAGGCGACAATTCGTAACAGACGACGATTCGTAACAGGCGACGATCCCTATCAGGCGACAATTCGTAACAGGCGACGATTCGTAACAGGCGACGATTCGTAACAGGCGACGTTTCGTAACAGGCGACGATTCGTAACACGCGACAATTCGTAACAGGCGACAATTCGCAACAGGCGACAATTTGTAAAAGGCGAAGATTCGTAACAGGCGACGAATCGTAACAGGCGACGATTCATAACAGACGACGATTCGTAACAGGCGACGATTCGTAATAGGCTGCGATTCGTAATAGGCGACGATTCTTTACAGGCGACTATTCGTAACAGGTGACGATTCGTAATAGGCGACGATTCGTAACAGGCGACGATTCGTAACATGCGATGATTCGTAACAGGCGACGATTTTTCACAGGCGACGATTCGTAACAGGCGACGATTCGTAACATGCGAAAATTCGCAACATGTTACGATTCATAACAGGCGACAATCCATAACAGGCGACAATTCGTAACAAGCGACGATTCGTAACATTCGAAACAAGCGACGATTCATAACAGGCGACGATTCATACCAGGTGACGATTCGTAACAACCGACGATTCATAACAGGCGACGATTCATAACAGGGGACGGTTCGTAACAGGCGACGATTCGTAATAAGCGACATTCATAACAAGCGACAATCCGTTATAGACGACGATTCATTAAAAGCGATGATTCGCAGCAGGCGACAATTCGTAACAGGTGACGATTCGTAACAGGCGACGATTCGTAACAGGCTACGGTTCTTGACAGGCGACAATTCGTAACAGGCGACGATTCGTAACAAGCGATGATTCGTACCAGGCGACGATTCGTAACAGGTGACGATTCGTAACAGGCGACGATTCGTAACAGGCTACGGTTCTTAACGGGCGACGATTCATAACAGGCGACGATTCATACCAGGTGACGATTCGTAACAACCGACGATTCGTAACAAGCGACGATTCATAACAAGGGACGATTCGTAACAAGCGGCGATTCATAACAGGCGACGATTCATAACAGGGGACGATTCGTAACAAGCGACGTTTCGCAGCAGGCGACAATTCGTAACAAGCGACGTTTCGTAACAGGCGACGATTTGTAACATGCGACGATTCGTAACAAGTGACGATTCTTAACAGGCGACGATTCGTAAAAGGCGACGATTTGTAACATGCGACAAATCGTAACAGACGACAATTCTCAACCGGCGACGATTCGTAACAGGCGACGATTCGTAAGAGGCGACAATTCTTAACTGACGACGATTCGTAACAGGCGACGATTCGTAACAGTCGACGATTCGTAACAACCGACTATTCATAACAGGCGACGATTCGTAACAAGCGACGATTCACAACAAGCGACAATTCTCAACCGGCGACGATTCGTAACAGGCGACGATTCGTAGGAGGCGACAATTCTTAACAGACGACGATTCGTAACAGGCGACGATTCGTAACAGGCGACGATTCGTAACAGGTGAAGATTCTTTACAAGCGACTATTCATAACAAATGACGATTCTTAACAGGCGACGATTCGTAACAGGCGACGATTCGTAACATGCGACAAATCGTAACAGACGACAATTCTCAACCGGCGACGATTCGTAACAGGCGACGATTCGTAGGAGGCGACAATTCTTAACAGACGACGATTCTTAACAAACGACGATTCGTAACAGGCGACGATTCGTAACATGCGACAAATCGTAACAGGCGACAATTCTCAACCGGCGACGATTCGTAACAGCCGACGATTCGTAACAGCCGACAATCCGTAACGAACGACGATTCATAACAGGCGACGATTTGTAACAGGCGACGATTTGTAACAGGCGACGATTTGTAACAGGCAACGATTCGTAACAGGCGACGATTCGTAGGAGGCGACAATTCTTAACAGACGACGATTCTTAACAAACGACGATTCGTAACAGGCGACGATTTGTAACAGGCGACGATTTGTAACAGGCGACGATTCGTAACAGGCGACGATTTGTAACAGGCGACGATTCGTAACAGGCGACAATCCCTAACAGACAACAATTCATAACACGCGACGATTCGTAACAGGCGACAATCCCTAACAGACAACAATTCATAACAGGCGACGATTCGTAACAGGCGACAATCCGTAACAGACGACGATTCGTAACAAGAGACAATTCATAACAGGCGGCAATTCTTAACAGCCGACAATCCGTAACGGACGACAATTCATAACAGGCGACGATTTGTAACAGGCGACGATTTGTAACAGGCAACGATTCGTAACAGGCGACGATTCGTAGGAGGCGACAATTCTTAACAGACGACGATTCTTAACAAACGACGATTCGCAACAGGCGACGATTTGTAACAGGCGACGATTTGTAACAGGCGACGATTCGTAACAGGCGACGATTTGTAACAGGCGACGATTCGTAACAGGCGACAATCCCTAACAGACAACAATTCATAACAGGCGACGATTCGTAACAGGCGACAATCCCTAACAGACAACAATTCATAACAGGCGACGATTCGTAACAGGCGACAATCCGTAACAGACGACGATTCGTAACAAGAGACAATTCATAACAGGCGGCAATTCTTAACAGGCGGCGATTCATAACAAGCGACGATTCGTAACAAGCGACGATTCGTAACATGCGACGACTCTTAGGCAAGTAGAATATGTTGCTCTGCTTCGCTCCGCTGCGCTTACATCCGGAATACCGCGCGTGAATCAGTGTTCCCCGCTTAAACTACTGTTACGAATTGTCGATCATTTTCGCCTCACGCACCCCCTCCCCCCAAAGCCACACTTTTCTATAAAAATATGTTTGCACTGCTGTTATATAACTATAGAAGTAATATTCAGTTCATGCATATCTGATGGCTGTTTGATGCTCACTTCCTTGGCAGTTTGGCTCTCATCTCCCTTCGATTCTTGGCCCGACACTCTTCTTTCAGCCACGGGGGGAATAGTTCTCATATAAATCTCCTTCGGCTGCTTGCATACCTCTCCTGTGTCACCCTCACCCTTGCACCTTCTGCAGTATACACAGTATAACAGCACTGCTAGAAGAATGAGCGCCAGGGCTATCACGATGGCCGATGTGATGCCGATGCCAGCTGCCAGTGATGTGTCATCTCCTTTGTCTTTCTGAGGCTGGCCATTTATGAAGTTACAATACTCTGAAATGAATAACAAGCTTGTTTAAAGGACTCCTTCTGAGCTAATACCCACTGAATTTCAAAATCTGCCCAAAATTAACTGTTTTGGCGAGTAGAAAATGACGTGTTTGGCTCGTTCAATTAGAACCTGATTTTTAAGGTTGAATTTTTGCTTTTTTTAAAAAAAAAAAAGAGTTTATAAAGTACGTACGAGAGATCCACAACCAGTTTTAGTCAAGATGAAGATGAAAATTTTGAAGTTGTTTTGAATTTTTCTAGAACCTCGCGAACATCTTATAGCCAATCTTGGATATGCGTTTTTGTGAATTCAATAGCACAAGTTTTGCAAGCAAAAAAGGTAACACTACTTTCAGACGGCACTGTTTTCAAAAAAAAAATAATAACAAACTTTATAATTTAGACATCTTGGTATAATAATAAATGGCATGCCCTCATCAGAATCGTCGGCACAGCTGTCAGAGTTTGACGTGGTCCCGCAGCAGTTTCGAACCCCGTCGCAAAGAAGCTCTTTGTTAACACAGAGTCTGCTTTCCTCGCACAGATACTCGTCTGCTTCACAACCGCCACCTCAAAACAGAACACTTTATCGTTTTTTGAATCAGTAAAACTCGTTTTTCAGTTTTCAAAGCTTTCCTTTTATTGTTTTCTGAGCTATTTAAAATTCAACTGAATCAAAATTACTGCTCTTATCTTGAAAAATCTCGTTCTTTTTTCAGAAATGGATGAGATGCTCTGGTAGTCTCCCAAATTTTGAATGATTGCTGATAAATTTGCAAGGACTCACATCCCAATTCGTCCATGTATCTTTCCTCTGTTTGGAGTCCACAGTCGTTGATGAAGTTGCATGTTCTGTCGACACCGATGCAACCTCCAGTTTCAGAAGATCCACAGTAAAACTAAACATACATTGGCTGCTGGCAGAGCTATTGTGCCATATGGAACCTGATCTAAACTACAATTTATGATTGGATAAATTAAATGTTTTACCAATGTAAAGTATTTAATATTAACCAATCACGATCCATCTAACTAACAACCCACTTATTTGTAAGTGCTGAAGTTACTTGTAATTTCAGCACCAGAGAGATTTGAATTTAACTTAAAAATTAGTTGGACTCTCCCGAGCACTTCAGCAGCCGCAATAAACCAGTATACCCTAGATCTATTGAGCCTAGCAGAGACTAGTTAAACAACCTGAGACTAGATAGTATAAGAGTAAGATTAGGATCGGTATTAGACTAAGAAGTTGCACGAATCTATCCGGCCGAAAATAAGATAGCGTGACGAGCAGACGGTGTACCCTATCCGAAATCACTCTATGAGTTATACCTATCGGTCCTAACTCATCTGGTGCGACCATAAGTCTCGAACAAGACCTTAATAGCTTAGAATTAACCAAAAATAGATTAGAAATTAGACAAAAACATTTACAAAATGTTATACGACAATAATTTAATTGAAATGTCTCTCCGACTCAATAGATCAGAGCCAATATTCCGAACCATAACAGAACTACCCGGAATTGGAAGAAGACCTCGAACCAAAGACGACATACGACAAAGTAGAAACTTGCCGTATAGTTATATGATAGTTCGGCAAAAGCCAGAACAAACTTTTATATTTCGAATACTACTTGCAATGAATTTAGATTTCCATTTGCAAACATAAAACCTTGAAGTTACTCTTCAAAATCATTTCAGGCGCTAAACAAAATTAATATTATACAATAACGATTGATAAAAAGATCTAAGATCGTTGTCCTAAAACTCTGCAGTAATATACAAAACATGTTTGAAAAATATTTATTGGAAAATAAAAATAAAAATTAGTAGCATGACAATAAATGGTTAGTAATCATAAATCATCCTGTTGTTCCAGCTCCATCACCTAAAACATAACAGCAATCATCAACTCACTAACATCATAAAACACTAAATCTTTCCTTTACACAAATTTAAAACTTTATTAAAACTTAAAGTCACTTAATTTAAAATCAGATCATCAAGGCTTATCCTTGGATCTTAAATCATTTTCTACTTAATTAAATTTCAAACTTGATCATCAAGGCTTATCCTTGGATCAAACAGAACAACTTTGTTCTCCCCCACCCACTTAATTAGTGTCTAACGACCTCAAACGTCGATTCACTATCCAACCCTCTCTAGAAAACCCAGGACTAATAGAAATTTTTACACAAAACTAATCATTCAAATTAGGATAAACAGTGAAGAACTTCGGTTATTCATCCTTCACTTGACCCCCCCTCTTACCAGACCCAGGATAAATCTTAGACTTAGTAAGTTTAAAATAGTATCTAACGAACTACTCGCGTTCTAATTATACCTGAACCTTGTGGATCGATTTACTATTCTCCAACCCTTGAACACAATCACTACCCCTAAGTAAGATTAAGTAAGTTAACACCTTAACTTATACTAGCCACGAGAAAGTAAAAAATCATTCTTCGGAATCGATATACTTTTCTCTCCAACCCTGAACAAATAGACCCAGGTTAAGCTAACCAAAAAATCGTAAGAACTAACAGTTTAGGAAAATAGAAATCATTTAACAACCTTTTGCATCCGTCATTCTAAACCTTATGTCATTTAAAAACCTAGGAAATAAACAAACAATCGTTTTACACAATTGTGAAATAGATAACAAAAAATACGACCTTGTAATCACACCTCATACACAAACAGTTGGATACATTCGAACAAAACGACAAACATTAAAAAGAAAAATAATAACGAAACAAAGACAAATAACACGAAAAAGATTTTCAAAAAATCGAAACGCATTTTCAGAATCAGAAACCAACAGTTTAGACGAACTTTACAAACTAAAAGAATCAATAGATAAAAATTACCCATTTCACGATCAATTATATTTTTCTGACTCAGAAACAACTTCAAATTCATCAAAAAGAGGAAAAAGAAGAATAAAAAAGCAGTATAAACACAAACCAGTACATTTATACAATTGGAATCAACCAATTAGACACATTGATAATTACATATTAACAGTCATCGAACGAAAAAATGAGCTCAACGCACACTCCAGGTGAAGAAACTCCAGATGATGATGAAATCTTTCCTTTTATAGTAGACGCAGATACTGATAGAGGACAACACATATTTTGTCAAAATTTACTCGTAAATTTATTTGAACCCGGAATCAGTCCATGTAAAACAGAGTTCCCAGATGTAAAAATCAAAAGACAAATCATAGACCACTACTTAAAAGTTATATGCAACATAACACAACAGTATGGAATCTACTCTATAGAATTCACCTCACCAAACCATAATAATAGAAAATATACAATTCAAACAGACGATCTTGATTTAGAATTTTCAAAAGTTTTTTCAGAATATATAAAAAGCATCCAATATCATAACTCACAAAGAGCAAACTCCATATTCACCAATGAAGTTTTCGCAATAATATATAGTTATATTTCGATATTAGAAAATGAACTCCCATTAACAAATGTCTCACCGACAGAAACATCTAAACATTTAAGAGTACGACATGAAATCACACTACTCTCTAGTTATTTAAACATCATTAAAGAAAATTTCACGAAAGACGACGTTTCACAACATACAAAACACGATCTACAAAAAATTTTGGCATGGTTCATAATAGATTATTTCACACACAATATTGATTTAATTGCACAAGCAAGAAAAAATTTTAGACCCCAAAACTCGAACGATGATACCGCTATCACAGAACAATCAGATTATGTTTGGGACCCCGAATGGTCTCATCCCGCATTTATAAGCTTCCCACAATCAATCTCAAGTCAAGCAATAAGCACGATATCTTACATAAGAGATTATGTAAAAGTAATACCATTAACCATTGATGCGACACCATTAAACTATAATACATTTTTACCCGATACACAAAATAATAGTTTAAACTCTACAGTTATACACAATGAAAACCTCAATGGAACTAGGAATCTTACTCAACAAGATATCCAGACACCATCACACTTCATAAATGAAGAAATTGTACACACAACAACTACACAACAAAGTATTTCACCAATACGCCCAAATTTAACAACACCAAGAAATACAAATCCTTCACAAACACAGGTAACCTTACAATCAACCGTTAAACCTTCGGTTGCCCCTAAATATTCACATATGGATTACCAAACATACAGACCCATGACAATACCATCAAAAACACGCAAAACATTCACTAGAAACAACTTTGCAGACCATAATTATAATTATACACATCCATCAAAAACATATAACCAACCACAAAGAAATTTTAACCAATATACAAGATCTCGAAATTGGGATAACCCAATGACCCAACCTAATCCAATAAATTTCCAAACAAATCCTCCACAGGATCACAGTGAAAATTACCCATTTTTTCAACAAAATAAAAATAAAAAACAGACATCTTACCAAATGGATTATTTATCCTCAGATGATGATTTCTTACAACCAGATATATTTGCACCAAATACTCAAGAATATCGTAGACAAGGAATACAGAGAACACGTACAAATCATAGAAATTTTTCTCCACAACCAATAGATGCACAACATCAACAACCAATTCAACAACAAAATCTAATTAATACACAATCTTTTCAACCAATTCAACAACAAAATCCAATGACTGCACACTCGTATCAAGCATCACAAATGCAAAATGAAATACCACTCCCATATTATCTCCAACAACATGAAATAACAAGAAACCAACTTTCGAATTTTTCTCAAATGCCAAATGCAGCAGAATCATTACAAATGACAATGAATCCATACCTTATGGGTGGATCATCAATAACATCAAATAAACCTTTAATGGTTTTCACAGGAACAGACCCTGAATACTCTGTAGAAGATTATTTAAATGCAGTAACAGCAAACCTGATTTTAAACATTGGACCTGAACCAATTAATACGCCACTACATCAAAACTGGATACATCGACGCACAGCGTTGATACAAACAACCTTAGATGGCGCAGCCCAAAAATGGTTTTCAGTACTACCTCAAGAAATAAAATCAAACTGGAAAAGGTTTACACAAGAATTTTCAAAAATGTTTGACTCCGAAAGAAACAAACAACAACAAAGAGTTTTATGTAATGAAATTCGCAGATTACCAAACGAAACCATCAAGCAAATAGCAGTACGAATCGAAACACTAGTTCGAAAAGCATATTCATTAAATACACATGACTATAAAAACACAAAGATGACAGAAATCTTAATGATGACCTTAACACCACAATTAAGGAAAATAGCAATAAAAAAGAGAGCATCCCATCCTTCTTCAATTCGAGAACCCGATTTAGATTTTCGAAAACTAGTAGACAAATTAGAACAAGCAGAAATCACGATGAAACTAGAAGAAACGGAAAATCTGAAATTACAATACGTTAATAGAATTGAAACGACTCCCACTAATATTAATAATATACAGGAATCAGAGACAGACCTCGTTGAAAAAATCACTGAAATACTCAATATTTACGAAAAGAACCCAAACTTTAAAGGCAAACCATCTTTCAAAAAATGGTGTAATTTTTGCCGACGATACGGACATAGTATTTCCGAATGTAGACAAAAACAGCAAGACAATCAAAATAAACCTCAAAAATATAAAGAACCAAATAAATCATTCTATCAATACATGAAAAAAGATCAAACTCTACCGAACAAAACAGTCCACAGCAACAACAGTTCAGGAAAACCACTCCCGAACAATACAAATTATACAAGAAATCAATCACCATATAACTCAAGTTATAGAGGAAGATCACCAGAACGAAGAAACACGTATAATTCATCACAAAATCACTACAATAGACCAAATAGTCGAAATAACTACTCCAGATCAAATTCAAATACACAACGATTTGTTTCTAGATCTAATTCCCAATCAAGAAATAATTACTATCCAAACAACCAATCACGAAATTCATCATACAATAGGAATAGAAACTACTCCTATAATCGAAATAGAAGTTATTCAAACAACCGAAACCAGAATTACCCGAATAATCGATCAAGGAATAACTCATATAATAGATCGAACTATAACAGACCAAACAGCAATTATCAAAATAGATCGCGAAATAATTCACAAAATCGACACCCAAGTTATAATAATCGTTATAGAAATTATTCCCAATCACCACACCGGAATAATAATAACTATAATAATTCTAATAATCGCCACAGAAGTAGTACACCTAAACATCAAAGACAAATCAATCAAGTACAATCTAACCCAGAAACAACATCAGACCCTCCAGGTATTGATGACACAGTAACTGATACGTTACAACTCAATCAAATAAACTGTACATCATCAGATTCAGAAAGTGATACTGAAAACACTCTTTCTATCAATATGATAAAAGTCGAAAATGACTATGAATCTGTCATATACGAACAACCCTTTCCATCACACATATATGAAAATCAATCAGAATTTCTTCAAAATTATTACACTACACCCATAAATTCCACACCAACAACGCAAGAAACAAATGCAAAAAATACTACAGAACAACCCAATCAAAATGTCAAAACAAAATGCTTGAATACAAACCACATCTACCAAAATATACAAAAAGAACAACCCAAAGAAAAAATCTGGACAATACCATTTCTCTTAGAAAGCCCAAGAAATAAAGAATTTCAACCACCAGACCTTGAAATAGATTTTTTAATTGATTCAGGAGCAGAATCAAACATAATAAACATCCCCACATGGAATGAAATAAAAACTTTACACCCAAAGCTAACACCTCTTGAAACCTCCAGTAAGCTAGCAACAGCACAAGGATCAACATTGATAAACTACGGAAAAATCCAATTATTTCTCCTCCCTACCAGAACAATGGAACAAAGCAAAATTTTAAATAAGCCATTTAAACAAATATTCCATATCACTGACATTAAATATAATATCATTGGAATACCATTTATTTCGAAGTATATACCAACAATTAACATACTAAATAGTAAAATATTAATCAAAGATAAATATACAAAAACAAAAGAAACATCCTTAACATTTTTTCAAAGATTAAATAAACAACCACCATTCTTTTCAAAATTCTACCCGATATTTAACCAACAAAGAAAACACCTAAAACCACTATCAGGAAATATCTATAATTTTTCAATCAAACAAGTTCACCAATATGATAAAGAACAAAACAAACAAAAATTTTATATGTCAGAATTTGAATTCAAACCTATTCACAAATTTTTCAAAATCACAATCTCATCCATAAAATATTTGAAAAATTCGAATTCCGATATCATTTCCTTACATGTCTATAATAACACACCTTACCAAGTAACATTACCTTTAGGACTTTTAGGATATTGTGAAACCAACGCTACAATATCACCAATACACGAAAAAGCCTATCGCGTAAATAATATACTCCAATTACTAGATATTTGCCAATCTACAATTCTTAATGAAGAATTATCTATAAATAATATAATAAGTAACGAAAACAGAAATACGGATTATTTCACAAAAACTCCATATTTCAAACCTACATTCAACATAAGTAACTACACAGAGGACCAACAGAAATTTTTAACAATGTTTAATTTCCAACATTCACAAATAACACAAGACGAATTCGAAAAATTAGCCAAACAGCTAATTAAATATTCATCAGTCTATGCAACATCAAAATTCGATGTTGGCAAAATCAGTTCATCACTACATCTCCCGTTAAAACCAGACGCAGTTTTCAAAAAACAAAGAGCAAGTAAAGTACCAATTCACTTACACGATAAAGTAAACAGATTACTCGATATTTTAGAACAATACAACATTATATCACCAGTTAATAAAGAAGAACAACCAAAAGGGAACACATTTATCAACCCCGTTATCATTCTAGCTAAAGGAGAATCATTAAAAATCGTTCTCGACGCTAGATACCTCAATTCACTCATAGATGAATCAAAATGCAATTGGCCCATCGAACCAATACAAGTTATTTTAACAAAAATAAATGGCAAATACTTCACAACCGCCGACATGAATAGTGCATACAATCAAATGCCACTAGATGAACAATCACGACGTTTAACACAATTTGTTATCGGAAACCAACAATATGAATTTAACCGCTTATTCTATGGAATATCCATAGGACCAGCAGCATTTTCAGCTTTTATGAGCAAAATTTTTAGACCACTAATACTCAAGAAAAACGCAATCACCTATCTAGACGATGTTTTTATGCAATCACAAACAAAAGACGAAATGTTCAAAGTTTTAGAAAAATATCACCAAATACTTCAGAACGAAAATCTGAAGGCCGCCCCCGATAAATCACACTTCTTTTTGACAAGAGTTAAATTCTTAGGACATAACATAGAAAGAAAAACAATCACTCCACTGAAATCACGCATTGACGCTATTCAAAAACTTCAACCACCAACAAATAAAAAGAAAATCGAAGAATTCCTTGGAATGTTAAACTTTTTAAGTAAATATGTTTATAAAATGCAATTATATCTACGACCATTTTACAACATCCTTAGACAACAAAATAACTTTGAATGGAACATAGAACATCAAACACGATTTGAAGAAATAAAGAAACTTTTAACTGAACAAATTTCAAACACAATTCCAGATTCAAATCAACCATTTTATGCAATGTGCGATGCTTCGAACTTTGGCATCGGTGCAGCACTATTACAATCACATAATGGTACAAATAAAATGAATCTCATATCAGCAAATTCTCGATTATTCACTCAAGCAGAGCTACGACTCTCAACTCTAATGAGAGAATGTACAGCCATAATATATACACTGACAGAATATGAATTTCTGATACTTGGATCAAAACATCCAACAGTTCTATTCACAGACCATAAACCAATCATCTTTCTCTTTACACAAAAATCTAACCCAAACCACCGAGTTTACAGATTTCAACTAATTCTAATGAAGTTTCCAAACTTACATATAGTTTGGACTGCAGGAAAAAATCTTGCATTACCAGACACCTTAAGTCGAAATACACCACCTGAATTACTTACACGAAAAACAACAGTTGAAATACCCAAAAACATAAAATTCTACCTTGCAGAAAACGAAACATCACCCCGATTGGAATGCAAATATGCAGTAAAAACTGATATTGAACAATCACAAATAAATAATTTACAACATTTCCCACTTTATTTAGATTGTCAAAATAATCATTATGAAGTTGATCTACTTGGAACATCAACTTTCAAACCAATCCCATATTCTCAATGGATAAAAAATAACACCCAACAAAAACGAACAAAACAACACCCGCCTAAGAAAGACCATTTTCCACTAATTGAAAAAGAAGATTTAACTGATACAATAAATTTATCAGGACCACAAACAAATGATTCAAAATACACAATAAATCAAGTTTTTGACCTTCACGACCCACTTGATACAATACCCTTATCTAAATTCGAAATTGAAAACATTTTTCTCCCTCCAACAGAAACGATTACAATTTCAACACTGAAACAATATCAAAATCTTGACCCGATAATTAGACAACTGAAATCATGGCACAAATATAAAACTAAACCTATCAAAGCAGATTCAACCATTCTAGGAAACAAAACACTCCTCCGATACTTTCGCAAATTTAACAATACAACAATTAACGAAAATACAGACCTTTTAGAGTATAACCTAAATGAATCTACAGTTCCCTGTCTCCCTTTAAGTATGATTCTTATAGCTTTTAATATTTCACATACACAAAATATTAAAGGACACTCTGGATCAGAGAAAACATATTCAAATTTTATACAAAACTTTTATTTCCCAAATGCACCAATTTGGATAAAAGTACTATGCAATGACTGTATAGTATGTCAACTAAATAAACCTTACCCAAATCAAAAACAAATAGCACAAAAACAAGATTTTAAAGGACAAAGTTTGTACTTTAATCATCGTATCTCATTTGATACTAAAGGACCAATTTCACCCTCATCAGAAGGAAACTCGTACATTATGGTAATTGTTGACGCATTTACACATTATGTAGCACTTAACCCAGTACCACATTGTAACGCTTATTACGCTTACACAACACTCTATGAACACTGGATAGCAAAATTTGGACTACCAGAAATTTTAGTCACAGACAATGGTACAGAATTCATAAATAATGAAATAATAACACTATGTCATTTATACAACATTAAACACAAACCACGTACATCTCATGCACCTTGGACAAACGGCTTAGTCGAAGGTATGAACCGTTCATTACAAGAATATCTTAGATGTATCATCAACGGAAATGATACAAAATATACCGAATGGTCAGCAGATGTAAAATTATTTCCCTTAGCATATAATTCACAAATAACGACAACTTTAGGAATGTCACCATATGAAATGGTTTTTAACCAAAAACCACGCAAACCAATAATGTTTACAGCAAATTCTCATAAAAACGCACAAGGTTATTGTCAACCAAATAAAGATTCAATTTGTTATAACCTACCTTTACATACACACGATGAAGATCATTTTCATCATCCACAAATTCTTAAACTAGCCTCCGGTACACACACCGAATGGATTCTAAATAGAGATAAAAAACACAATGAAATTTATCAAAAAATAACAAAAAAGTTATTACAAAGACAAAACATTAATGAACAAATCAATTCACGTTTTACACCAGCCTCCGAATTAAAAATTGGAACATTTGTTTTAATACCTAATTTTAATACTCAAAAAGGAATTTCTAAAAAATTACAACCCCTTCGAAAAGGACCATACCAAATAATTGCAAAACCCACTGATGTCACATATAAAATTACCGACTCAAACAAAAAAGAAATCGTTCAACATCGAAACAACCTACTACCTTATTACCCAAAAGAATACGCACTCCGCGAATTAACTCAATTATATTCTTTCACAGGACTAAAAATCATTCAAAATGAACCACATCTGAAAAACACAGAACAAAATGATAACCCCACCGAAAATCAAAACACAAAACCAATCGCCACCAAAATCAATACACAAAACCATAAAGAATCACCAAAACAAAGAAAAAATAGAAAAATGACCGAACAAATAATACCCCAAGAACAAATCGACAAATCAGAAAATAGAAAAACAACAAGACTCCGAAATCAACCACGTAAAAACTATAAAATATTCATCCCCCAATCTAAAATTTTAAAGAAAGTGGAATTTCAAAAGTAATTTTAACATTATACTTCACTATCTTGAAACCTTTGAAACATTTTTCATTTACATTTTTCAAAATAACATGCTGACAAGTACGTAATAATTCTAGTTCAAAATAGACCAATAGGATTCATCCAATCCGTCACTTTCTCTAACTCAAACTAAGACCAATTAGACGAATCATATAGAACTCCAGGCACATCTTTAACTATAACTTTACGACCTCCAGGTCAAAAATAAGCAAACCACTCCAACTTGACAACTAAAATAAATATCACCATAGTACCGTACCCCTCCCTTATCTAATAACCCAAAGATCAACAATATTTCCCCAACTCAGACCACGAATACCCCCAAAGCAAATTTGTTAACTTAGCCTAAAGTAACAAAATGAACATTTTAATTAGCCTAAAGTATAAAAATCTCACCATACCCCGGATCATTTGACAAACAAAAATAAAGAAAAAGACGACCTCCCGATCACCATAAAAATTGCCCCCAACAAATTTTTACAAAACTCAACCCACTTGTCAAAAAACTAATAAATAATTCGACCACACTAGAAAATCGCCTCAAACAGCAAAAAATATTCGACCAAGAGATCATTTCTTAAATGCTCTTCTCTCAAACAGTTGCTCAAATACTTATAAATTTTAAACATTTTTTTTCAATACTTGAAGCCTTTATAATATTTCTTTTTGATATACTTGAATCTTTTCTAATAATCCTAATCATTTTTTGTAACATTTTTTTAATTTTCTACACTATACTCGAACTATTCCTCCAACTTTCCAAAACCCTTGAATATATCCACAGGTACGATTTTAACAACTTGTCTAAATGATACGAACAATTTTCAGTAGAACTGATATTTTTTTATTGTTTGTAATTTTCATAACATTTTTATCATCCCTCATTTTGACCATATGTAAATGTATAAAGAAAGCAATCATCACATTTGCCCTAGCAACAATTTTCCTAATTATTTTTTTGGAAGAATATTATAATAAACACAAATTTTCTCACTAAAGTAATAATTCAAAAAACTATCAAAAATTGCTACTCAACAGTCACAAAGTCAGTCTTCACCGACATCATCCCAAGATAATCCAACACCACCTTCAACTACTCAAAATCCTCAAACATCTACACGAATTTCTTTTCAAGATAATCCATACACTTTTGAAGAACGGCACGCTCGTTTATCTGAACCACTAGAACCAGTTCAACGACAAGCATCTCTAAGTGAACCAACATATAATCTTTACCCAACACTACCACAAGAACTAAGTAGAATACGAAACCTTAGTCAAAACCAAAACACAACAGAAATAAATAGACAAATTATACATCCTCGACGAAATAGAAATTTTCAAACTCCCCGAGTTCATTTCGAAATACCTCAATCACCATCACAAACCACTCCAGAAAACACCACTGGTATCACACCAGAAACTCCTACACTTTTTTCACAACGAAGCACTTCAAGTCTACCCTCAGACTACTTAGGTTCAACACCAACATCTGAACAAGCACGAGAAAATCCTTTTAACCCCCCAAACCTAACATCACGACTGCCATATTGGACTACACATTCATTCACACAAGGTGAACCAAATTTAGTCAATGACCCCATAGACATTTCTACAGATACAACATCTTCATCACTACCCGAAACATTATCACTCCCATCAACACCATCAATTAGTCAAATCTCACCGACACCTTTTAACTTGACATTTCCAAACAACCTCGACGCAAGATACCGAGAACAATCATTAACAAATATCCCTTTAAGATTAGATTGGAATACATTCACAGCACCTCCACCATTATTTGGACAACATCAAGAAAGTAACCGCCTTCATAACTGGGCACTTAATAGATTACAATATCGCCAAGATATTCACAACGATATCCGCGATCACAATATTCAAATACTCCAACAAAACAGTTTACAATTAAAGTTTGAAATCACAGTTAAATTAAACAATATTACACAACATCCCTACCCATTAAACCCACCTAACATAACAGCTCAATCACTACCACCACCGTTTATAACTACTGAAGTAATATATAAATACGACAGATATACCAAAAACACAATTGGTTACATTACATTTTATAACCCATACTCAGGATTATCATACACATGTATATTCTAAAATTATTAATTTTTTTCCATATCCTTTTTCTAGTAACCTCAAATCAAAACATAAACCCTTCCCCCCGTACAGGACCACAAGATTTATTAGTAACACATTACGATTGCGAAGAAAATGAACAAAAAACACTACACAAATATGCAATAAATCAAGTATCACAATGTGAAACAGAACCACAAGCTATAGAAACCACAAATGTAATAGCAACACTCTATTCAAAAGCCCGAGCAACAACAGTTACAGGTTATAAATTCACAGCAACATTTTCCGAAAAGAAAGTACATTGTTCACAAGTCTCGAACGGAAACAAAAACCGACTTGACCATGAATCATTCTATCAGAGTAATATAGAACGTCTTTTACATCTCAATCCCGACGATTGTAAAAATGAATTACTTAGACTAAACATCACACAAAATAAAAACTCCCAAAGAAAGTTAGTTAACTTTCAAGTTTTTTCAGACTCTGTACATCAATCACAACTTGAAAGACACCAAGGACATATAAAACTAGACGAAAAATACCCGTATAACGGCGCACACGGACGATTAACCTATGACCTACACGATAAACATTGGATACCACACATTGGTATAAATGACCCATCAAACTGCAAAGCAGACACAAAAAATAAAGGATACCAAGAAATAATGTTTTTCGATTGGAAAATACAACTCGAAAAAATACAACTAACACGAGATTTATCAGATAATACAATGATCTATCAAGGAATCCGATTACCTTGTAAAAATGATCAAGGTTATTGCGACCCTACAACGAGAAAACAAGCAACAATTGTTTGGTTCCCCGAAGATACATGTACAACATTTCAAGTAGCAAAAATACACGCTCGTATGATAAAATTTCACGAAAAATATTTTATACAATCAATTCCATATGAACAAGTCCATCCATCACGAAAACTAAGTTCTAATTTTAGAAACATAGACAATATAGAAAATAAATTGACACGTTTTCAAATATATCAAGAAACAGAACTTGCATGTAAATACAGGAATCCACTTCACAGAACACAATACTCTGAAATATTAGTTGAATACGAAAAAGGATTCGACATGACCACTGGAAAAGTAAAAATCGACCCATATGCCACAGGTCATCCTCTAAACGAAGGAACATCCTATATACCAGTTAATTTTGAAAAAAGCAACGGACAACCTGGTGGACATCTAAAACCCCATGACACCAGAAGCACACGCTTACAAGAATTATCACTAATGAATACTACATATTTCGGTAATATCCACTATGATATTCATTTAGATATGAAACTAGATTATACAATTAGCCGAATTTTTCAAGAAATGTCACTCTCCGAATTAGAAACACTACACCACCTATGCGAATTAGAACGAACACAAATATTACAATCACTTGCACTAGCAGTATTAAAAATACCCTATGCAGGATACTTATTATCTGGAAATAGATCAAATTTTTTAGACTATGAAGGAAACATCTTATGGTTTTATACCTGTACTAAAAAAGTATCACCACTATACGTTTTTGAAGATAAACGATGTTATAAAAGAATCCCTATCTTTTATAAGAATAAAGTACATTTCGTGGATACACTTTCACGAAGAACCTATTTCTGGGATACCGCAGTCCCATGTGGATCAGAAAATAGCCACAATGTAGTACAACTAAACCCTGATGAAAATAAATATTATCTTCTCACTCCATATCCCACATTAATGCAATCACTCAAAAAATTTTCACCAGAAAGCATTCGCGCTATTGCTCGAAACCCAAATATAGACTTACAATCAATAGGAATCTATTCAAAATCAGATATTCAACATCACATTAGAACACAACAATTCCAAGAATTATTAACACAAATGGACACTATACAAAGACAATCAATAGACCAAAATTTACGCAAACTTGCAGAAACCGCAGGATTTGCCGATATCTACACGCAAGACTATAGCGGATATTTTAAAGACATTAAAGATTATATATATCTAAACGGTGAAAAATACCGTCCCCAAGATATATCACCAATTAACATTTTTAGCTTTGTTACACTCAAAAATGAGATCCTCGATTTTCTAGGATGGCCCTACTACATCTTAGAAAAATTGACTATTTTATACGCAATGTTTAACTTTATTGGATTTCTTTTCTCACTTTTAAAAGGAATCTACAACACATGTGCTATACACACACAAGTCAATCGACAAGCAAGTGTAGCACGCATACTCTTTGCAGGATTTTTTGGAATCTTTTCTACATCTATAAACAAAATTCTTTTAGACGCACAAATAAAAGAATATAACACAAAAATAGCAACACGACAAAATACATACGACGAAGAACATAACAATGTAGACATAACGCCAACGGCACCACAATTACCAGCCCTACCAAATAACCATCCACTATCCCTAGTCCCACGAAATTTTCGAAATTTAGCCATCACACATAATCCAAATTTTCGACTCACCACATCACAAAGTCCCATCCAACATATAATGACACACCAGTCACAAGATGATAATACTTATGAACAAATTATTGAACAACCCCATACCACCGCTTTTCAGTCTCAAAATAATCATTTTTTTAGCCCACGATGAGCCGCCAACTTGGATCACTACACCGATCAAATTCCCACCCAACCAATCTTACCTCTCCAATCCCAATAATACCACTTTTTGCTTTTCCGCCACCCGATTTTCCATCTAGTAATGTAACATCAGGCATGAATTCCGACACTAATTCACACATCTCAGTTTTATATTCCATCTCACAACTCAATAACCCGAATATTGAAACCCCCGATGAATTTGCCGACTCAGAACCATCCCCATCCAATAATTTTCATAACTCTTCTAAATTTTCTCAACCCCCTTTTCAACCCATATTATCCAATGACCCTAACCCAATCACTCCCACACCCTCTTATGCTTCCCAAGTTACCCCAACCTACTCCTCATACCATTCTGACCAATCATCTCATTCTCCAGACACCCCCCGAATCTCCCCAGAGCTAGACAATTTTATTACCCTTCAACAACAACCCTACCACCTTAATACCCCAACCATAAACCAAATCTCCTCCACAGTAAATTCATCCAACCCCCCTACCCCTACACCCTCTTCAAATTATACTGAATCATTAGCACCATCATCCACATCAACTGAATCTTCACTCAACACTAATAGAGCTTACCGCACTTTTAAAAGAAAGTTCCCCAACCATCCTTTCCCAGCAAAACCAGGAACAGCCCGTGAATACATCAACCACCCCAAGCATACTAACACAAAAGAATTTTTAGCCATCACCTTACCCTCATTCCCACAATACACCTTAAACACCCCCCACGACACTAACGAAACACGCAACTTTGTAGATGAATACGTTTTAATGCCCACTCTCTCTTGGACCTCATATTATCACTTTACTAACCCTCTTTGCTTACCTTTGTCTAACACTCACATCGATATAGAGCGAAATACGGACATGCTATATAGACTCACTACACCACTAACCGCTAGACAATTTACTTACGTTGGATATAAAAAATCACTAAAAACACACACTGCACCTAGAGCTAACGAATATACACTCGAATACTATGATCACAACATCATCAGAGCTAACCAAGATCAATTCTTAGACGACGATCGCTTCGCTAATCCACAAATCACCGAGAAATTTTTCATTAAAACACCATATGTATTTACACTAAATATCTTCGATCGCAAGTTTGACCACATTATCTCAGAAGCACTAACAGACACGCAAGCCTACGAAAGTTTTAAAGAACGCTTCCAAATATTTTCACTAACCTTTCATTTCCTTGCACCACATGAAAGAGATTTGAACTGCTCACACGATATTATGTTGCGCACTAAACAAACCCACACATATAGTTATTATCGCTTCATCCAAAATCACTTTGACCTACACACACCCTCTAGACAACCACACCATCGCTTTCAATTCATAAATTCCAAATACACTTCACCATTTTTCCTAAATTTCACATATTGCATTAAAGATACTAACCTTCATGGTATTCTTCGTAATTATGACCCCATAACCCAAATGTACATCTTCTGTCCCATCACCAAGACCTTCAACGCCGAAGAATCCCGACCCTTCCTTATCCCGCACGAGTTCCTACAACCTATAGAAATCCCAATTTTAGAATTCATCCACAACACTAAATTCAATCACAAATTATATAATCTAATCCAAAACACACCTTATGAGTTTGCAGTTGGCACTGAAGAACTAACCACTATTAAGGCACTTCAATTGCTTTGGCCACTGCTTCAGACTAAAAATATCATCCGCATCTTAGCTAAACTACTAACAACTTCAGAACTAATTCACGACATCTTCCCCCACGGTTTTTTCCCCGACGACTAACAGGTAAGTATGAATTAAATGAATATAACTAACTAATTGAAATATTAAAAACTCACCATACTTTATTCATGTTTTCTTTAGATTTTTAGCCTTCATCCGACGATCACCTACAAAAACCACAAAAGACAAATAAAAATCGCAAATTTCATCAAACAGATTTCAAAAATTCTATTAATCTCTTACACTTATAAATTTATAAATTTAATACCAATGCAGTAAATTCATTTCTAAAATTTTCCCCACAAGCAGTAAATCTAATTATAATGAAAATTTGTATTTTAAAATTCCCCCATAACTAGCAGTAAATTTCCAAATTCTATGCAGTAAATTAATAAAATGCAATTGCAGTACTAACCTTTTGATATTTTCATTCATTCGCACAGAAATTCTATCCACACTCGCACAGCTCGCCCACGAAGAATTGTTTAAAATAATGAATTTCAGTTTCAAGTTTTCACACTCAACAACTCTAACATATAATAACATGTTTCAAACTTTCCTTTAACCCGGTTGGAAAGGAATCATATACTAAACAAAACTAACCAACGCAGCTTACTAAATACCACAAATCATAGAATAACAGCATGACTAAGAAAAGGAAACCAACGGTACCCAAACCGGATTAACCCAGTTTAAAACTGGATAATTTATTCTTTTGAGGACTATTATAAAGTCTAAGAAAGAAATAATAAAACACAAAAAAGTCGAAAGACAAACCCATACCACAAACAATTTGATTTTTGAAAAAAGGACACAACCAACAAAACATAAGAAAAATCACAACAAACCCAACATAAAACGTTGTCACATAACAGGACCCCTCACAAAAACCGCATGAAATCATACTCCCACTCCTGGCCTAACCCACCAGGAAGGACGTCCTGAGCATGCTCTATAGCCGGCCTAACCCACCGTGCTACATCCACGCTTTGTGACCACACCTCTATTTTTAATAAGAGCTACTCAAGTGTGAGTAACTCTTCAAAATAACCGAACTAAAACAAAAAGCTTTTGTGAAAACAACTAACTAAAATCATTATTAAAAAATATTAAACTAATAAAAGTTTTATAAAATGTAAAATCACATGATGCAATACATAGATCAGAATACAACACCAAGGACGAACATCAAAAGACAAAACGACCCCACCACACTCGAGAGAGAATGACCAACTACAATCAATATGCCGCTCACAATCACAACTCAAAGGATTTAGAGTACGACTTGACCTCGCAGAAAAGGACTTCATTGAACTAGACCAATGACCACCTCGATGACCCAAGTGTACGTACAGATCCGAGTAACCAGGCATCCCCTCCACGCACAATCTCCACGCCATTCCCAAGCTAGATCAGACACAAAAGAAGTTCTCCACGAAGAACAGAAAAACCTGACATAGCCAACCATTCTGAAATCAGATTTGAGTTTGTTGCGAAGACTTAGTCGTTGTCACAAGAAGAACACAACGTCTTATGTCTCTAACTCCAGCTTCCTGGAACTTCCTTAACAAAAAGGAAACAAAAGAAATATGATGTTCGCCAAACACAAACGTCCATCATCCATCCTTCGAATTGCAGAAGAACTATTATAAAAAACTCTGTAAAACCCGGATGGGTGGAACCTGATCTAAACTACATTTTATGATTGGATAAATTAAATGTTTTACCAATGTAAAGTATTTAATATTAACCAATCACGATCCATCTAACTAACAACCCACTTATTTGTAAGTGCTGAAGTTACTTGTAATTTCAGCACCAGATAGATTTGAATTTAACTTAAAAATTAGTTGGACTCTCCCGAGCACTTCAGCAGCCGCAATAAACCAGTATACCCTAGATCTATTGAGCCTAGCAGAGACTAGTTAAACAACCTGAGACTAGATAGTATAAGAGTAAGATTAGGATCGGTATTAGACTAAGAAGTTGCACGAATCTATCCGGCCGAAAATAAGATAGCGTGACGAGCAGACGGTGTACCCTATCCGAAATCACTCTATGAGTTATACCTATCGGTCCTAACTCACATAGTTTTTTCTCTAAACGAATTTTCGAAATCAAAAAAGTAATGGTCTACAATTTAATTCAACTGACACACTGGCACACATCCTAATTACCCGGAGTCGAGGTTTTTCACCTTATTTGAAGCAAGATTTGAGCGGTTTGAGCGGTTTTTCTAGACAATTACGCTCAACTTCTTGCTTCAAAATGAGCGGTTTGAGCGGTTTTTGAACGGTTTATCTAAAAACAAAACGCTCAAAAACCGCGCAAGATTCGAGCGGTTTTTGAGCGGTTTATCTAGAAAAACCGCTCAAAACCATTCAATACTTGCGCGGTTTTTGAGCGGTTTTTTAGATAAACCGTTCAAAAACCGCTCATTTTGAAGCAAGATTTTGAGCGTAATTGTCTAAAAAATCCGCTCAAACGGCTCAAATCTTACATATCTTCCAGTGATTATTTTGCTCGAGCATTTGAAAAAAGTCGCTCACATTGTTTTTTGTCAAGACTCCAAAGAAAATTTTGCTTGATTTGAGAACGGTTAAGCACTTTTTTTAAATTGTAGATAGTATTTCAACTGCATCTTAGTGTGGGTTGACCAAAAATGCTTATCCTACAATTTCCATTTATGAAAAATGCTTATCCTACAATTTCCATATATGAAAAATG
Organism: Symsagittifera roscoffensis; assembly: GCF_963678635.1. NCBI lineage: Eukaryota > Metazoa > Xenacoelomorpha > Acoela > Convolutidae > Symsagittifera > Symsagittifera roscoffensis. Next base: position 644,311 of record NC_087064.1, read on the forward strand.
CTTATCCTACAACTTCCTACAGTTTCATAGACTCAGAAAATTGTAAAAAAAACTCTAGGATAACAGGCTGTTGTATTTGGCTCAAATAGCCAGAGAAACTAGGTTGAATCTTTTTTCAATGGTTTTTTGAAATTGTATGAAAATTGTATGATTAGCCTTTTTCCATACATTTGATGCAGGCAATTGTATGATAAGCATTTTTGGTTTATGGAGGTCAACTCGGGGTCACATTACCTTTCCAGGCCTTTTTGCTTGTTTTAATCGGTTTTCTTTATAAGACCGCTCAAAAACCGCTCAACTCTTGCTTGAAAAACCGTTCAAAAATCACCGCAAGAAATGAGCGGTATTGAGCGATTTTTAAGCAAGATTTGAGCGGTTTGAGCGGTTTTTCCAAAAAAAACGCCCAAACCGCCCAAACCGCTCAAATCTTGCTGAAAAACCGCTCAAACCGCTCATATCTTGAGCGGTTTTTGAGCGGAATCTCGACCCGGGAAATATTTTTTACTTTTTTCTTTAGAATACTCAAAGCCTGCATCGGCTTCAAATATCTCGATAATGATTGCTTCTCTTTTGTTATAGCAGACAATTTGGACAACTTAAGCCCTCAAAGTGTGTACATTCTGTGAACTATAGCTGTGGGACACGGTTCTAATTTACAAAAGGTGTGTTGCAACCATTCGGTTAGGTTATTGTTTTTTAATTGAAAACATTTCACGATTACGAAATTTCTTACCTCGTCATCGAAACATTCTGATTGGCAACCCATTTCATCCTCAAAGTTGCCGCAGTCGTTTTCCCCGTTACAAGTCAGATTGTGTGCTATACAAATCGACACACCTTCAAATCGGCACCAATATTCGTCAAATGCACACCCGCCGGATCCACCTGAAACCAAGTTAAGCAAACTGAAGGCTAGTTTAGTTGGTAAAAGTTGCCAAAACTGCATCTTTGAAAAGCAAAAAATTAATTTAGTATGACCTACTCATCTGAAATTGATAAACACAAACGCATTACGAGGCCAAACTGTGTATTTTGTGAATTTTAAGCGGATTCCGCAACAGGCAAAAATTATATTTGTCGCGAAATCAGCAATTTTGCTATTTTCTTTGATCATCGCTGCTGTTTTGAAATCCATGGACAAACAGTTAAAACACGGTATTGCTCAAAATCGCTCCAAAAAACTGACAAATTTACGGAATCCGCAACAAAATGTAAGGAATCCGGAAACAGTTTGTGGAATACATGAGCAAATAAAAATTTATGTCTTTAAAAAAGTCAAGCTGTCGCGCAAAACGCAACTGGAAGTGGAATCTGCAAATTGTAGTGGAATCCGCAAGTTGAAACCGGAGTCCGCAAATTGTAAGGTGAATCCGCAAACTGTAAGCGGAATCAGCATCGACTTGCGGAATCCACTTACATTTGCGGAGTCCGCTTACATTTGCGAAATCCAGAAAAACTAATTACGTTTGTTTGTTAGAGAATCTGCAACAAAGTCAAAGTAGTGACAAAAATTACATTAGAGGTATTTGTACGTGGAATCCGCTAAAATTTTGTAAGTGGAATCCGCTTACATTTAGAATCATGTTTAAAGACTTTTCTCTGGAATCCAGGAATATATAGACACAAAATTATCCGCCTATCCAGTGCACAGTTTGGCCTCGTAATGCAATTAATACGGTTTTATGTTTGACTTTTTTGCGTTAAAATACACTAAAGTAGTCATAATAAAAACAGAATTATAAAAAAATCAATAAATTCTTTTGACTTTTTCGAGACACTTTCTTTTGAGTTACTGATTTGTTTCTGTTGTCATAATTATCCAATTCGTCTCAAAATCAATTTTATAGGCGATTATTCGGATTATCCTAAAAAAAAATTTAAGTCTGAATACGTGATTCGCATGAAAAAAAGAACTTTTTAAACATAATTTCAACATTCCTATTCGTTTAATTGAACATGCTTAACTGAAATTTCAACAACAATAAACCAATATTTCGGCGGTAAAACTTTGATGGAGTGGAGTCTATAAGTAGACAATTTGCTATTCGTTCTCATCAGTAAGCAGGCAAGTACTATATTAACCAATCAGAGGTGATCCTAACAACTTTTCGCCAAACATTGATTTTGAATGAAATTTTAACCTTGAAAAATGCACGCAGTGTAGTGAAGGTTAATGGTGAGCACGTACTATTACGATTGTTTTTTGAACAAAATAAAAGTAACGTAAGCAAACATTCAAATCTAAAATTGTTCGAAACTTCAAAAAAATAGTTTCTCCAATGGCTGAAAACCCAAGTGAAGCATGATGTGATTAACCCCCCCCCCCCCCCAATGGAAACTAAGGAAGTTAAGTTTATGAAACCGATAGGACGGAAACTGGAGATGATTTGAACCGTGCATGCAACAATTCGGAACCCTCTGACCCCCTTGAGGTTTCCGGAAGGGCAAATAGTCCTTTTAGAACTCGGTAACTAGCGAATGGAATCAAAACTAAGTATGTCATACGCCTAGTTGAGGGAAGCTGAAGTTAAGAACTCCACAACCCTGGACCCCTAATTTCGGTGTTATGCCCTGGACCCCTAAGGGTCCCTGCCTCGACTTCCGGTGGTCGTTTCTCGTCAATCACTGAACGCTGGGAGCTGAAACTTTGGAATATGATAGGTACTGACAAAGTACGTGTTATAATTTGAACCAACTCCGCAGGTTGGAACAGATGTTTTTCGACTCTGGTAAAAACACCCATTCAAACGTAAACAGGCAATTAACGAAAGTAGTGAGCGCGGCTTGATTTTTTTGTGCTAGGTGCAAGGGGATAATTTTATCATCGAAAGAAAAACATCCGTGAGTGAAAACCCTCCGATGACTCCTTCCGGTTTTTTTATCTTTTTCCAGAAAAAGTGATAAATCAGCTTAGAAATGGGATAATTTGGGAAGTATTAACGTGATATGAATGACACTTGGTAAACCTTGGGTTCAACTTAGCTTGACCAATTTGTTTTCAACAGAAATTAATTTAGACTAGAGAAAAGTAGTCCCAGAGGAAATTGGCAGTGGTGCGAGCTTGGCATGAGAATAAAGTCCCCTAAATGATATGAAAGTAAAGGATTTTTACTTAGTTGCCCTGAGATGGTATTTCAATTAAAATGAGTCATGGCATTAATGATTTCTTATAAGCGAATTACGTTCCCCTGATAGCTAGAAGGTCGAAATTCGAATACTGTATAAATTGGAAATTTAGATGTTTGGAATGAATTAGCGACCCAAAAAAAGTGTAACTTACCCTCGAGAGGTCGGAACGGAATTTCATTGGATTAACAAAACAAAACCTTGGGAGACTTGTTGATTAAATGTAACTCGGCTTAGAGGTGAAATTGAAATTGATGTTTGCACAATTTAATTAGAGGTACCTATAAGGAACTGGGAAACTAAACCTAGTGATATCTGAGGAAGAATTCAGTTAAGTCTTTCCGAAAGGGGTTCTCGTTGATAGTTAAAGAACAGTTCGAGCTATTAGTGAGAGCAGTTGGGTTTTCGTTGTTAGCTAGATAGCAGTTTCGCTGTGGAGTCGCTTAGTTGTTTCTCAGAATTAGGTAACAAGACGTTGTGATGTTAGAGAGATCAGTTGAAGTACCTCAAAAGAATAGTGATCCTTGTTTTTCAGCAGGTCGAGTGGAATATTTATGTGAATTTATTGTGTGTATTTGTTCAGTTGGGATTCATTAGAGAAAAAGAATCTCATAGTTAATCGGAAAATAATTAGTAATTAGAAAAATTGCTGCAAAATCGCGGACACTTCAACATTCCTGTTCCTGCGTTCAACATCCCTGTTTGTTCATTTCAATACTCATTTAAATTTCAACAGTAGTAAACCTATATTTGACAGTAGAATTTTGATGGAGTGCGGTCTATAAATAGCCATTTTTGTATTCATTCTCGTCAATAAGTAGACACTTCTTATATTAACCAAACAGAATCGAGATCAGAAATCAAACGAATTTAAATAATTATTCAAAGACGAATGCCTATAAACTCAGAAATTTCCAGCTTTCAAAAACTTACAACAAATAATTAAATTTTCTTGTTCTGTTTGAAAGCACGAAGTCGATATCTTCACCGGGGCTCAGAAATAAGTTTGGTGAATTTTTTTGCACTGCCGAAGTTTCAGTGAATAAAAAAAAACAATAAAAAACAAAAGTATTCAGCAGTTCTTCGATAATCGGAGCAACCAAGTTCAAGCAGATTACGCCTTGATTTTAGTGGGCAAAAAGTAGAATGGTTAATCGGATTTTCGAAGAATGGATTGAATATGTGTGCAAGATGTGGTTTCTTGTGCATGATGCAAATTTTTGAATTTTCAAATAATTTTTCTGAAAATTTCTTTTTAAAACCAGCTGAAATTAATTGACGTCTTGAGCTTCCTGCAATCATATTTTGAAAAATTTGTGGCGGTTTAAAAATAACGAAATTGGCTAAATTAAAGGCTCAATTAACGAGCAATGTATTTGGTCTTTTAACGCAAAAACTGCGATTTAACCCAGTTCATAAATTGTGCCAATTTGATTTGAGGCAGACTATTTGGATTTTTATGTTTTAGAGGCTAGTTGCATAGTTTTCTACTTAACATAGCATGTGGGGGTAAAATCTCAAAAAATATTTTAATTTTTGAAGTTATCAATATATTTGTTCTTATATTTTCTGGTTCATTTCTTCACAATGCAAAAAATGTTGTCGAAACAGTGTAGCAGCCAATTTCACAAGTTAAATGTTATAATGTGTTTTGAAAAAAAAAAGCGATAGAACATTCATTTTTGGGCAGTTTTTTTATTCAGACGTATATCGATGTTTTTTATATGTGTTTTCGGCTGCAAAATTTTGTTTTAAACTATAAAATAAATCAATGCTCTGAGCTCAACTTCAGAAGGCCTTTCGCCCGTGAAATGTTCATCAACGTTAATTTGGATGTCAAACTGGCCATGGAATAACTAGAGCGTGAGAAATCTTCATTTTTTTCAGCAAACGCGCGGGGATTAATGTGCCTCTTAAACACTACCAATCGGTATTGATGCGCACAAAATGATTCAAGTAATGTGTTTGAAGATGCAAAACATATCTCCGGGAAGCCTGATGGAACCTGATCTAAACTACATTTTATGATTGGATAAATTAGATATTTTACCAATGTAAAGTATTTAATATTTACCAATCATGATCCATCTAACTAACAATCCACTTATTTGTAAGTGCTGAAATTACTTGTAATTTCAGCACCAGAGAGATTTGAATTTAACTTAGAAATTAGTTGAACTCTCCCGAGTACTTCAGCAGCCGCAATAAACCAGTATACCCTAGATCTATTGAGCCTAGCAGAGACTAGTTAAACAACCTGAGACTAGATAGTATAAGAGTAAGATTAGGATCGGTATTAGACTAAGAAGTTGCACGAATCTATCCGGCCGAAAATAAGATAGCGTGACGAGCAGACGGTGTACCCTATCCGAAATTACTCTATGAGTTATACACTTCGGTCCTAACTCATCTGGTGCGACCATAAGTCTCGAACAAGACCTTAATAGCTTAGCATTAACCAATAATAGATTAGAAATTAGACAAAACATTTACAAAATGTTATACGACAATAATTTAATCGAAATGTCTCTACGACTCAATAGATCAGAGCCAATATTCCGAACGATAACAGAACTACCCGGAATTGGAAGAAGACCTCGAACCAGAGACGACATACGACAAAGCAGAAACTTACCATATAGTTATATGATAGTTCGGCAAAAGCCAGAACAAACTTTTGTATTTAGAATACTACTAGCAATGAATTTAGATTTTCATTTGCAAACATAAAATTTTGAAGTCAATCTTCAAAATCATTTCAGGCGCTAAACAAAATTATTAATATACAATAACGATTGATAAAAAGATCTCAGATCGTTTTCCAAAATTCTGCAGTAATATACAAAACATGTTTGAAAAATATTTATTGAAAAATAAAAATAAAAATTAGTAGCATGACAATAAATGATTAGTAATTATAAATCATCCTGTTGTTCCAGCTTCATCGCCTAAACATAACAGCAATCATAAGCTCACTAATATCATAAAAATACTAAATCTATTCTTTACACAAATTTAAAACATTTTAAACTTAAATTCACTTAATTTTAAAATCAGATCATCAAGGCTTATCCTTGGATCTTAAATCATTTTCTATTTGATTAAATTTAAAACTTGATCATCAAGGCCTATCCTTGGATCAAAAAGAACAACTTTGTTTTCCCCCACCCACTTAAACGAGTGTCTAACGACCTCAAACGTCGATTCACTATCCAACCCTTTCTAAAAACACAGGACTAATAGAAATTTTTGAACAAAACTAATCATTCAAATTAGGATAAACAGTGAAGAACTTCGGTTATTCATCCTTCACTTGATCCCCCCTCTTACCAGACCCAGGATAAATCTTAGACTTAGTAAGTTTAAAATAGTATCTAACGAACTACTCGCGTTCTAATTATACCTGAACCCTGTGGATCGATTTACTATTCTCCAACCCTGAACACAATCACTACCCTTAAGTAAGATTAAGTAAGTTAACACCTTAGCTTATACTAGCCACGAGAAAGTATAAAATCATTCTTCGGAATCGATATACTTTTCTCCCCAACCCTGAACAAATAGACCCAGGTTAGGCTAACAAAAAAAAAAAAAAAAAAAAAATCGTAAGGACTAACAGTTTAAGCAAATAGAAATCATTTAACAACCTTTTGCATCCGTCATCCTAAACCTTATGTCATTTAAAAACCTAGGAAATAAACAAACAATCGTTTTACACAATTGTGAAATAAATAACAAAAAATACGACCTTGTAATCACACCTCATACACAAACAGTTGGATACATTAGAACAAAACGACAAACATTAAAGAGAAAAATACTAACTAAACAAAGACAAATAACACGAAAAAGATTTTCAAAAAATCGAAACGCATTTTCAGAATCAGAAACCAACAGTTTAGACGAACTTTATAAACTAAAAGAATCAATAGATAAAAATTGCCCAATTCACGATCAATTATATTTCTCTGACTCAGAAAAAACTTCAAATTCATCAAAAAGAGGAAAAAGAAGAATAAAAAAGCAGTATAAACACAAACCAGTACATTTATACAATTGGAATCAACCAATTAGACACATTGATAATTACATATTAACAGTCATCGAACGAAAAAATGAGCTCAACGCACACCCCAGGTGAAGAAAGTCCAGATGATGATGATATTTTCCCCTTTATCGTAGATGCAACCACTGATAGAGGACAGCATATATTCTGCAAAAATTTACTCTTAAATTTGTTTGAACCCGGAATCAGTCCATGTAAAACAGAGTTCCCAGATGTAAAAATCAAAAGACAAATTATCGATCACTATCTAAAAGATATATGTAACCTAACACAACAATACGGAATCTACTCCATAGAATTCAGCTCACCAAACCAGAATCACAGTAAATATATAATTCAAACAGACGACCTTGATTTAGAATTCTCAAAAATATTCTCAGAATATATAAAAAGCATCCAATATAATAACTCACAAAGAGCAAACTCCATATTCACCAATGAAGTTTTTGCGATAATATATAGTTATATCTCAATATTAGAAAACGAAATCCAGATACCAAATGTCTCACCGACAGAAACATCTAAACATATAAGAGTACGACATGAAATCACACTACTCTCTAGTTTTCTAAATATAATTAAAGAAAATTTCACGAAAGATGAAGTTTCACAACATACAAAACACGACTTACAAAAAATCTTGGCATGGTTCATAATAGATTATTTCACACATAATATTGATTTAATTTCACAAGCAAGAAAAAACTTTAGACCCCAAAACTCAAACGATGATACTGCCATCACAGAACAATCAGACTATGTTTGGGTTCCCGAATGGTCTCATCCCGCATTCATAAACTTCCCACAATCAATCTCAAGTCAAGCAATAAGTACGATATCTTATGTAAGAGATTATGTACGAGTAATACCATTAACCATTGATGCAACACCATTACACTATAATACATTTTTACCCGATATGCAAAATAATAGTTTAAACTCTACAGTCATACACAATGAAAACCTCAATGATACGGAAAAAAATGATACGGAAAATACTTTACCACCGCCGATATGAATAGTGCATATAATCAAATGCCATTAGATGAACAATCACGACGCTTAACACAATTTGTTATTGGAAATCAACAATACGAATTCAACCGCTTATTCTATGGAATATCCATAGGACCAGCAGCATTTTCAGCTTTTATGAGCAAAATTTTTCGACCACTAATACTCAAGAAAAACGCAATCACCTATTTAGACGATGTTTTTATGCAATCACAAACATAAGAGGAAATGTTCAATGTTTTAGAACAATATCACCAAATACTTCAGAACGAAAATCTGAAAGCCGCCCACGATAAATCACACTTCTTTTTGACAAAAGTTAAATTCTTAGGACATAATATAGAAAGAAAAACAATCACTCCATTGAAATCACGTATAGACGCTATTCAAAAACTCCAACCACCAACAAATAAAAAGAAAATCCAAGAATTCCTTGGAATGTTAAACTTTTTAAGCAAATATGTTTATAAAGTGCAATTATATCTACGACCATTCTATAACATACTTAGACAACAAAATAATTTTGAATGGAATATAGAACATCAAGCACGATTTGAAGAAATTAAAAAACTTCTAACTGAACAAATTTCAAACACAATTCCAGATTCAAATCAACCATTTTATGCAATGTGCGATGCTTCGAACTTTGGCATCGGCGCAGCATTATTACAATCACATAATAGTACAAATAAAATGAACCTCATATCAGCAAATTCTCGATTATTCACTCAAGCAGAACTAAGACTCTCAACTCTAATGAGAGAATGTACAGCCATAATATATACACTAACAGAATATGAATTTCTGATACTTGGATCAAAACATCCCACAGTTCTATTCACAGACCATAAACCAATCATCTTTCTTTTTACACAAAAGTCTAATCCAAACCACCGAGTTTATAGATTTCAACTCATTTTAATGAAATTCCCAAACTTACATATAGTTTGGACCGCAGGAAAAAATCTTGCATTACCAGACACCTTAAGTCGAAATACGCCACCTGAATTACTTACACGAAAAACCACAGTTGAAATACCCAAAAACATAAAATTCTACCTTGCAGAAAATGAAACATCACCCCGATTGGAATGCAAATATGCAGTAAAAACTGACGTTGAACAATCACAAATAAATAATTTACAACATTTTCCACTTTATTTAGATTGTCAAAATAATCACTATGAAGTTGATCTACTTGGAACATCAACTTTTAAACCAATCCCATATTCACAATGGATAAAAAACAACACCCAACAAAAAAGAATAAAACAACACCCGCCTAAAAAAGACCATTTTCCACTAATTGAAAAAGAAAATCTGACTGATAAAATAAACTTATCAGGACCACAAACAAACGATTCAAAATACACAATAAATCAAGTTTTTGACCTCCATGACCCACTTGACACAATACCCTTATCTAAATTAGAAATCGAAAACATTTTTCTCCCCCAACAGAAACAATTACAATTTCAACACTGAAACAATATCAAAACCTTGACCCAGTAATTCGACAACTGAAATCATGGCACAAATATAAAACTAAACCTATCAAAGCAGATTCAACTATTCTAGGAAACAAAACACTCCTCAGATATTTTCGAAAATTCAACAATACAACAATTAACGAAAACACAGACCTTCTAGAATACAAACTAAATGAATCTACAGTTCCCTGTCTCCCTTTAAGTATGATTCTTATAGCTTTTAATATTTCACATACACAAAATATTAAAGGACACTCTGGATCAGAAAAAACATATTCAAATTTTATACAAAACTTTTATTTCCCAAATGCACCAATTTGGATAAAAGTACTATGCAATGACTGTATAGTATGTCAACTAAATAAACCTTACCCAAATCAAAAACAAATAGCACAAAAACAAGATTTTAAAGGACAAAGTTTGTACTTTAACCATCGTATCTCATTTGATACCAAAGGACCAATTTCACCCTCATCCGAAGGAAACTCCTACATTATGGTAATTGTTGACGCATTTACACATTATGTAGCACTTAACCCAGTACCACATTGTAACGCTTATTACGCTTACACAACACTCTATGAACACTGGATAGCAAAATTCGGACTACCAGAAATTTTAGTTACAGACAACGGTACAGAATTCATAAATAATGAAATCATCACACTATGTCATTTATATAACATTAAACACAAACCACGTACATCTCACGCACCTTGGACAAACGGCTTAGTCGAAGGTATGAACCGTTCATTACAAGAATATCTCAGATGTATCATCAATGGAAATGATACGAGATATACCGAATGGTCAGCAGATGTAAAACTATTTCCCTTAGCATATAATTCACAAATCACGACAACTTTAGGAATGTCACCATATGAAATGGTTTTTAACCAAAAGCCACGCAAACCAATAATGTTTACAGCAAACTCTCATAAAAACGCACAAGGTTATTGTCAACCAAATAAAGACTCAATTTGTTATAACCTACCATTACATACACACGATGAAGATCATTTTCATCACCCACAAATTCTTAAATTAGCCTCCGGTACACACACCGAATGGATTTTAAACAGAGATAAAAAACACAATGAAATTTACCAAAAGGTAACAAAAAAGTTGTTACAAAGGCGAAATATTAATGAACAAATAAATTCACGCTTTACACCAGCCTCCGATTTAAAAATTGGAACATTTGTTTTAATACCCAATTTTAATACTCAAAAAGGAATTTCAAAAAAGTTACAACCCCTTCGTAAAGGACCATACCAAATAATTGCAAAACCCACTGATGTCACATATAAAATCACCGACTCAGATAAAAAAGAAATCGTTCAACACCGAAATAACCTATTACCTTATTATCCAAAAGAATACGCACTCCGCGAACTAACTCAATTATATTCGTTTACAGGTTTAAAAGTTATTCAAAATAACCCACATACGGACACCATAACAAAGGAACAAAATGATATTCACCTCGGAAATCAAAATACAAAATCAAACACCACAAAAAACAATACAAAAAATCTCGATCAAAATACATCTCAAAAAGAAAGAAAAAATAGAAAAATGACAGAACAAATAATACCCCAAAAACAAATCGACAAATCATAACATAGAGAGTCTTCACGACTTAGAAATCAACCACGTAAAAATTATAAAGTATTCATCCCACAATCTAAAATATTAAAGAAAGTTGAATTTCAAAAACAACCTTAAATTCTACATTTAAAAATCTTTGCACCTCTGAAACATTTCACACTTTCATTTTTCATGATAACATGCTGATAAACACGCAGCGATTCTAGTTCAAAATTAGCCAATAGGATTCATCCAATCCGTCACCTTCTATAACTTTAACACAAACCAACTAGACGAAAAATATTAAACTCCAGGCATATCTATAACTATAACTCTACGACCTCCAGGTCAAAAATAAGCAAACCACTCCAACTTGACAACTAAAATAAATATCACCATAATATTATAACCCTCCCTTATCTAATAAACCAAAGATCAACAATATTTCCCCAACTCAGCCCTCAAATACCCCCCAAACAAATATGTTAAATTAGCCTAAAGTAAAAGAACGACCATTTTATTTAGCCTAAAGTATAAAAATCTCAAAAATACCCCAGATCATTTGACAAATGAAAATAAAGACAAAGAAGACCTCCCGATCACCATAAAAATTGCCCCCAACAATTTTTTACGAAACTCAACCCACTTGTCAAAAAACTAATAAATAATCCGACCACACTTGAAAATTGCCCCAAACAACAAAAAATATTCGATCACGAAGCCATTTCTTAAATGCTCTTCTATCAAACAGTCACTAAAATTATCACAAACCTCAAACAATTTTTTACGATACTTGAAACTTTCATAATATTTCTTTTTGATATCCTTGAATCTTTTCTAATACTCTTAATCATTTTTTGTAATATTTTTTTAATTTTCTACACTATATTCGAACTATTTCTCCAACTTTCAAAAACCCTTGATTATATACACAGGTACGATTTATAAAATTGTCTAAATGATACGAACTATTTTCAGTAGAACTGATATTTTTCTACTATTTGTAATTTTCATAACATTTCTATCATCCCTCATTTTGACTATATGCAAATGTATAAAGAAAGCAATCATCACATTCGCTCTAGCAACAATCCTCCTAATTCTTTTCTTAGAAGAATACTTTAAAAAACAATAATTTTTCACTAAAAGAATAGACCAAAAAGCTATCAAAAATTGCTACCCAAAAGTCACCAAGTCAGTCTTCACCGACATCATCCCAAGATAACCCAACAACACCTTCAACTACCAATAATCCTCATACATCTACACGAATTTCCTTTCAAGATAACCCATACACTTTTGAAGAACGACACGCTCGTTTATCAGAACCACTAGAATCAGCTCAACGACAAGCACCTCTAAGCGAACCAACATATAACTTATACCCAACACTACCACAAGAATTAAGTAGAATAAGAAATCCTAGTCAAAACCAAAATACAGTCGAAATAAATAGACAAATTATACATCCTCGACGGAACAAGAATTTTCTAACTCCCCGAGTTCATTTTGATATACCTCAATCCCCATCACAAAACACTCCAGAAAACCCCATTGGTATATTACCAGAAACCCCTACGCTTCTTTCACAACGTAGCACCTCAAGCCTACCATCAGATTACTTAGGTTCAACACCAACATCTGAACAAATACGTGAAAATCCCTTTAACCCCCCAAACCAGGCATCACGACTACCATATTGGACAACACATTCATTTACACAAGGTGAATTAAATTTAGTCAATGATCCAATAGATATTTCTACGGATACAACAACATCCTCATCACTACCAGAAACATTATCACTACCATCAACACCATCAATAAGCCAGATTTCACCACCACCTTTTAACTTAAATTTTCCAAATAATCTCGACGCCAGATATCGAGAACAATCATCAACAAATATTCCTTTAAGACTAGATTGGAATACATTTACAGCCCCTCCACCATTATTTGGACAACATCTAGAAAGTAATCGCCTCCACAACTGGGCACTTAATAGATTACAATACCGACAAGACATTCACGACGATATCCGTGATCACAATATCCAAATACTCCAACAAAACAGTTTACAATTAAAATTTGAAATTACAGTTAAATTAAACAACATTACTCAACATCCCTACCCATTAAACCCACCAAACATAACAGCTCAATCACTACCACCACCATTTATAACCACTGAAGTAATATATAAATACGACAGATATACCAAAAACACAATTGGTTACATCACATTTTATAACCCATACTCAGGATTATCATACACATGTATATTCTAAAAATATTAATTTTTCTCCAACTCCTTTTTCTAGTAATCTCAAATCAAAACATAAACCCTTCCCCCGCACAGGACCCCAAGATTTATTAGTAACACATTACGATTGTGAAGAAAACGAACAAAAAACACTACACAAGTATGCAATAAATCAAGTATCACAGTGCGAAACAGAACCCCAAGCCATAGAAACTACAAATGTCATAGCAACACTTTATTCAAAAGCCCGAGCAACTACAGTTATAGGATATAAATTCACAGCAACAATTTCTGAAAAGAAAGTACATTGTTCACAAGTCTCAAACGGAAATAAAAACCGACTTGACCATGAATCATTCTACCAGAGTAATATAGAACGACTTTTACATCTCAATCCCGAAGATTGTAAAAACGAGTTACTCCGACTAAACATCACAAAAAATAAAAACACAGATAGAAATTTAGTATATTTCCAAGTTTTTTCAGATTCTGTACATCAAGCAGAACTTGAAAGATATCAAGGACATATAAAATTAGATGAAAAATACCCATACAACGGCGCACACAGACGATTAACCTATGACATACACGATAAACACTGGATACCACACATTGGTATAAACGACCCATCAAACTGCAAAGCAGACACAAAAAATAAAGGATACCAAGAAAAAATGTTTTTCGATTGGAAAATACAACTCGAAAAAATACAACTCACACGAGATTTATCAGACAACACAATGATTTACCAAGGAATTAGATTACCTTGTAAAAACGACCAAGGTTATTGCGACCCTACAACCAGAACACAAGCAACAATTGTTTGGTTCCCCGAAGACACATGTACAACATTTCAAGTAGCAAAAATACACGCTCGTATGATAAAATTTCACGAAAAATATTTTATACAATCAATACCATATGAACATGTAAATCCATTACGCAAAATAAGTTCAAATTTTCGAAACATTCATAATATAGAAAATAAATTAACACGTTTTCAAATATATCAAGAAACAGAACTTGCATGCAAATACAGAAACCCACTTCACAAAACACAATACTCTGAAATATTAGTTGAATACGAAAATGGATTCGACATGACCACTGGAAAAATAAAAGTCGACCCATACGCCACAAGTCATCCCCTAAACGAAGGAACATCATATATACAAGTTAATTTTCAAAAGAATACAGGTCAACCTGGTGGACATTTAAAACCCCAAAACGATCAAAGCACACGTTTACAAGAACTATCACTAATGAATAATACATATTTTGGTAATATCCACTATGATATTCACTTAGATATGAAACTAGACTACACGATTAGCCGAATTTTTCAAGAAATGGCACTCTCCGAATTAGAAACATTACACCAACTATGCGAATTAGAAAGAACACAAATATTACAATCACTTGCACTAGCAGTATTAAAAATACCCTACGCAGGATATTTACTATCAGGAAATAGATCAAATTTTTTAGACTATGAAGGAAACATCTTATGGTTTTATACTTGTACTAAAAAAGTATCACCACTATACGTTTTTGAAGATAAACGATGTTATAAAAGAATCCCTATCTTTTATAAGAATAAAGTACATTTCGTTGACACACTTTCACGAAGAACCTATTTCTGGGATACCGCAGTTCCATGTGGATCAGAAAATAGCCACAACGTAGTACAACTAAACCCTGATGAAGATAAATATTACCTTCTCACCCCATATCCCACATTAATGCAATCACTCAAAAAATTTTCACCAGAAAGCATTCGCGCTATCGCTCGAAACCCAAATATAGACTTACAATCAATAGGAATATACTCAAAATCAGATATTCAACATCACATTAGAACACAACAATTCCAGGAATTATTAACACAAATGGACACAATACAAAGACAATCAATTGACCAAAACTTACGCAAACTTGCCGAAACCGCAGGATTTGCAGACATCTATACGCAAGACTATAGCGGATATTTTAAAGACATTAAAGATTATATATATCTAAACGGTGAAAAATACCGTCCCCAAGATATATCACCTATCAATATTTTTAGCTTTGTTACACTCAAGAATGAAATTCTTGATTTTCTAGGATGGCCCTACTACATCTTAGAAAAACTAACTATTTTATACGCAATGTTTAACTTTATTGGATTTCTTTTTTCACTCTTAAAAGGAATCTATAACACATGTGCTATACACACACAAGTCAATCGACAAGCAAGTGTAGCACGCATACTATTTGCAGGATTTTTTGGAATATTTTCTACATCTATAAACAAAATTCTTTTAGACGCACAAATAAAAGAATATAACACAAAAATAGCAACAAGACAAAACACATACGACGAAGAACATAACAATGCAGACACAACACCAACAGCACCACAGTTACCACCCCTACCACATAACCATCCATTATCCCTAGTCCCACGTAATTTTCGAAATTTAGCCATAACACATAATAATTTTAGACCAACCATATCACAAAGTCCCATCCAACATATAACACCACACCACTCACAAGATGAAAATACTTATGAACAAATTATAGAACAACCCCATACCACCGCTTTTCAGTCTCAAAATAATAATTTTTTTAGCCCACGATGAGCCGACAACTTGGATCCCTACACCGATCAAATTCCCACCCAACCAACCTCACCACTCCAATCCCAATAATACCACTTTTTGCTTTTCCGCCACCCGATTTCCCATCCAGTACTGTAACATCCGGCATGAATTCCGATACTAATTCACACATCTCAGTTTTATACTCCATCTCACAACTCAATAACCAGAATATTGAAAGCCCGATGAATTTGCCGACTCCGAACCATCTCCATCAAATAATTTTCACACCAATCCCTTAAATTTTTCCCAACCCCCTTTTCAACCCATACTACCAAATAACCCTGACCCAACCAACTCTACACCCTCTTATGCTTCCCAAGTCACTCCAACCTACTCCTCACTTCACTCAAACCAATCATCTCATTCTTCAGACACCCCCCGAATCTCCCCAGAACTAGATAATTTCATTACCTTACAACAACAATCCTATCACCTTGACACCCCAACCATAAACCAAATCTCATCCACAATAGATTCATCCAACCCTCCTACCCCTACACCCTCTTCAATTTATACTGATTCATTAGCACCATCATCCACAACTACTGTATCTTCACTCAGCACTAATAGAGCTTACCGCACTTTTAAAAGGAAGTTCCCCAACCATCCTTTCCCAGCGAAACCAGGAACAGCCCGTGAATACATCAACCATCCACAACACACTAACACAAAAGAATTTTTAGCTATCACCTTACCCTCATTTCCACAATACACCTTAAACACACCTCATGACACTAACGAGACACGTAACTTTGTAGACGAATACGTTTTAATGCCTACCCTTCCTTGGACCTCATATTATCATTTTACAAATCCCCTTTGCTTACCTTTATCTAACACTCATATCGATATAGAACGAAATATGGACATGCTATATCGACTCACTACACCACTAACACCTAGACAATTTACTTACATTGGATACAAAAAATCACTAAAAACACACACTGCACCCCGAGCTAATGAATATACACTAGAATATTACGACCATAACATCATCAGAACTAACCAAGATCAATTCTTAGACGACGATCGCTTCGCTAACCCACAAATCACCGAGAAATTTTTCATTAAAACACCATATGTATTTACACTAAATATCTTCGATCGCAAGTTTGACCACATTATCTCAGAAGCACTAACAGACACGCAAGCCTACGAAAGTTTTAAAGAACGCTTCCAAATATTTTCACTAACCTTTCATTTCCTTGCACCACATGAAAGAGATTTGAACTGCTCACACGATATTATGTTGCGCACTAATCAAACACACACATATACTTATTATCGTTTCATCCAAAATCACTTTGACCTACACACTCCCTCCAGACAACCACACCATCGTTTTCAATTCATCAATTCCAAATACACCTCACCATTCTTTCTTAACTTCACATATTGCATTAAAGATACTAACCTTCATGGTATTCTTCGAAATTATGATCCCATAACCCAAATGTATATCTTTTGTCCCATCACCAGGACCTTCAACGCAGAAGAATCCCGACCCTTCCTCATCCCACACGAGTTTGTACAACCTATAGAAATCCCCATTTAAGAATTCATCCATAACACTAAATTCAACCACAAATTATATAATCTAATCCAAAACACACCTTATGAATTTGCAGTTGGCACTGAAGAACTAACCACAATTAAGGCACTTCAATTGATTTGGCCACTGCTTCAAACTAAAAATATCATCCGCATATTAGCCAAACTACTAACAACTTCAGATCTCATTCACGACATTTTCCCCCACGGTTTCTTCCCCGACGACTAACAGGTAAGTATGAATTATACATATTACTAATTAATTCAAACATTAGAAACTCACCATTCTTTATCCATGTTTTCTTTAGAATTTTAGCCTTCATCCAACGATCATCTGAAAAATTCACAAAAGAAAAATAAAAAAAATAGCAAACTTCTTCAAAACTGTTTAAAACCCTATTAACTTTTTGCACCAACAATTAAATAAATATAATACCAATGCAGTAAATTAATTTATAAATTTTTCCCCCACCAGCAGTAAATCTAATAATGATGAAAATTTGTAACTTAATTTCCCCCAACAACTAGCAGTAAAATTAAAATTCTATGTAGTAAATTCATAAGAAGCAAAAGCAGTACTAACCTTTTGATATTTTCATTCACTCGCATAAGAATTCTATCCACACTCGCACAGCTCGCCCACAAAGAATTGTTTAAAATAATGAATTTCAGTTTCAAGCTTTCACACTCGATAACTCTAACACAAGATAACACGTTTCAAACTTTTCTTTAACCCGGTTGGAAAGGAATTATATACTAAACAAAACTAACCAATGCAGCTTACTAAACACCACAACACATAGCATAACAGCATGACTAAGAAAAGGAAACCAACGGTACCCAAACCGGATTAACCCAGTTTAAAACTGGATAAATTATTCTTTTGAAGACTATTATAAAGTCTAAGAAAGAAAAAATAAAACACAAAAAAGTCGAAAGACAAACCCATACCACAAACAATTTGATTTTTGAAAAAAGGACACAACCAACAAAACATAAGAAAAACCACAACAAACCCAACATAAAACGTTGTCACATAACAGGACCTCTCACAAAAACCGCATGCAATCATACTCCCACTCCTGGCCTAACCCACCAGGAAGGACGTCCTGAGCATGCTCTATAGCCGGCCTAACCCACCGTGCTACATCCACGCTTTGTGACCACACTCCTATTTTTAATCAGAGCTACTCAAGGGTGAGTAACTCTTCAAAATAACTGAACTAAAACAAAAAGCTTTTGTGAAAACAACTAACTAAAATCATAATTAAAAAATATTAAACTAATAAAAGTTTTATAAAATGTAAATTACATTATGCAATACATAGATCAGAATACAACACCAAGGACGAACATCCAAAGACAAAACGACCCTACTACACTCGAGAAAGAATGGCCAACTACAATCAATATGCCGCCCACAATCACAACTCAAAGGATTTAGAGTACGACTTGACTTCGCAGAAAAGGACTTCATTGAACTAGACCAATGACCACCTCGATGTTCAAGTATACGTACAGATCCGAGTAACCAGGCATCCCCACCACGCACAATCTCCACGCCATTCCCAGACAAGGTCAAACACAAAGAAGTTCTCACCGATGAAACAGAAAAACCTGACATAGCCAACCATTCTGAAATCAGATTTGAGTTTGTTGCGAAAACCCAGTCGTTGTCTTGAGAAGACACAATGATTGAATCTGGGACTTCTCTAATAAGAAAACCCAGAAGAAATAAGATGTTCGCCAAATACCAACGTCCATCATCCATCTTTCGAATTGCAGAAAAACTATTCTAAAAAACTCTGTAAAACCCGGATGGGTGGAACCTGATCTAAACTACATTTTATGATTGGATAAATTAGATATTTTACCAATGTAAAGTATTTAATATTAACCAATCATGATCCATCTAACTAACAATCCACTTATTTGTAAGTGCTGAAATTACTTGTAATTTCAGCACCAGAGAGATTTGAATTTAACTTAGAAATTAGTTGAACTCTCCCGAGTACTTCAGCAGCCGCAATAAACCAGTATACCCTAGATCTATTGAGCCTAGCAGAGACTAGTTAAACAACCTGAGACTAGATAGTATAAGAGTAAGATTAGGATCGGTATTAGACTAAGAAGTTGCACGAATCTATCCGGCCGAAAATAAGATAGCGTGACGAGCAGACGGTGTACCCTATCCGAAATTACTCTATGAGTTATACACTTCGGTCCTAACTCACTGAAGTTGTCTTGATAAAACTCTGTACTTTTATTGAGTGTGGAGAGGTTTTTTTCAAAGAATGACAAAACTTTTTGTTCCGACTTTCAAAACGAAAGTAACGGAATATTTGTGCTCGGGGTGGATTTTTTTTCTTCAGACAAATTTCGACTTTTCAACTAGCCATTTTTGACGGAATTTTTTTGCGAAAGATACTGTTGTCTTGAGCTTAAATTTGAAAAGATATATCGTCTGTGATCATTTTTCGTAAAGTTGTGGGGGTTTAAAACCTGCCGTTTTGGCCAATTTGGGACAATTAATGCGCAATTAGTTTTATGATAAAAGGATGGAGACACATTGGAAAAATTCTCACTTTTTCCACTCCTACACTTGCTGCAAAATAGGGGTGCTTTTTTCTTAATTACTCATTAGCTCAAGATAAAAAAGAAGGAGACAGATTGGAAAATTTCCAGTTCTTTCTCATTCTTACACTTGCCGCAACAATGGGCTGCTTTTTTCTTAATTACTCATAAGTTCTATGATGAAAGGGTGGAGACAGATTGGAAAGTTTCTCCCTCTTTCTCACTCTTACACTCGCCGCAATAAAGGGTGTTTTTCTTAATTACTCATTAACTCTATGATGAAAGGATGGAGACAGATTGGAAAGTTTCTCCCTTTTTCCACTCCTACACTCGCTGCAACATAGAGGTGCTTTTTTCTTAATTACTCATTAGCTCAAGATAAAAAGAAGGAGACAGATTGGAAAATTTCCAGCTCTTTCTCATTCTTACACTTGCCGCAACAATGGGCTGCTTTTTTCCTAACTAATCATAAGTTCTATGATGAAAGGGTGGAGACAGATTGGAAAGTTTCTCCCTCTTTCTCACTCTTACACTCGCCGCAACAAAGGGTGTTTTTCTTAATTACTCGTTAATTCTATGATAAAAGGGTGAAGACAGATTAAAACGTTTCTCTCTATTTCTCACTCTTACATTCGCCGCAACACTGAGGTGCATTTTTTCTTAATTAATCAATAGTTCTATGATAAAGTGATGGAGACAGATTGAAAAGTTTCTCCCTCATTCTCACTCTTACATTCGCCGCAACATAAGGGTGCTTTTTCTATATTAATCATAAGTTCTATGATGAAAGAGACAGATTGGAAAGTTTCTATCTCCTTCTCATTCTTACACTTGCCGCAACAATGAGGTGCTTTTTCATAACATCATTAGTTCTAAATAAAAGGATAAAGACAAAATGGAAAGATTCTCTCTCCTTCTCACTCTTACATTCGCCGCAACATAGGGGTACAATTTCCTAATTAATCTTTAGTTTTATGATAAAATGACGGAGACAGATTGGAAAGTTTCTCCCTTTTTCCACTCCTACACTCGCTGCAACATAGAGGTGCTTTTTTCTTAATTACTCATTAGCTCAAGATAAAAAGAAGGAGACAGATTGGAAAATTTCCAGCTTTTTCTCATTCTTACACTTGCCGCAACAATGGGCTGCTTTTTTCTTAATTACTCATAAGTTCTATGATGAAAGGGTGGAGACAGATTGGAAAGTTTCTCCCTCTTTCTCACTCTTACACTCGCCGCAATAAAGGGTGTTTTTCTTAATTACTCATTAACTCTATGATGAAAGGATGGAGACAGATTGGAAAGTTTCTCCCTTTTTCCACTACGACACTCGCTGCAACATAGAGGTGCTTTTTTCTTAAATACTCATTAGCTCAAGATAAAAAGAAGGAGACAGATTGGAAAATTTCCAGCTCTTTCTCATTCTTACACTTGCCGCAACAATGGGCTGCTTTTTTCCTAACTAATCATAAGTTCTATGATGAAAGGGTGGAGACAGATTGGAAAGTTTCTCCCTCTTTCTCACTCTTACACTCGCCGCAACAAAGGGTGTTTTTCTTAATTACTCGTTAATTCTATGATAAAAGGGTGAAGACAGATTAGAAAGTTTCTCTCTATTTCTCACTCTTACATTCGCCGCAACACTGAGGTGCATTTTTTCTTAATTAATCAATAGTTCTATGATAAAGTGATGGAGACAGATTGAAAAGTTTCTCCCTCATTCTCACTCTTACATTCGCCGCAACATAAGGGTGCTTTTTCTATATTAATCATAAGTTCTATGATGAAAGAGACAGATTGGAAAGTTTCTATCTCCTTCTCATTCTTACACTTGCCGCAACAATGAGGTGCTTTTTCTAATACATCATTAGTTCTAAATAAAAGGATAAAGACAAAATGGAAAGATTCTCTCTCCTTCTCACTCTTACATTCGCCGCAACATAGGGGTACATTTTCCTAATTAATCTTTAGTTTTATGATAAAATGACGGAGACAGATTGGAAAGTTTCTCCCTTTTTCCACTCCTACACTCGCTGCAACATAGAGGTGCTTTTTTCTTAATTACTCATTAGCTCAAGATAAAAAGAAGGAGACAGATTGGAAAATTTCCAGCTTTTTCTCATTCTTACACTTGCCGCAACAATGGGCTGCTTTTTTCCTAACCAATCATAAGTTCTATGATGAAAGGGTGGAGACAGATTGGAAAGTTTCTCCCTCTTTCTCACTCTTACACTCGCCGCATCAAAGGGTGTTTTTCTTAATTACTCGTTAATTCTATGATAAAAGGGTGAAGACAGATTAGAAAGTTTCTCTCTATTTCCACTCCTACACTCGCTGCAACATAGAGGTGCTTTTTTCTTAATTACTCATTAGCTCAAGATAAAAAGAAGGAGACAGATTGGAAAATTTCCAGCTTTTTCTCATTCTTACACTTGCCGCAACAATGGGCTGCTTTTTTCTTAATTACTCATAAGTTCTATGATGAAAGGGTGGAGACAGATTGGAAAGTTTCTCCCTCTTTCTCACTCTTACACTCGCCGCAATAAAGGGTGTTTTTCTTAATTACTCATTAACTCTATGATAAAAGGATGGAGACAGATTGGAAAGTTTCTCCCTTTTTCCACTCCTACACTCGCTGCAACATAGAGGTGCTTTTTTCTTAAATACTCATTAGCTCAAGATAAAAAGAAGGAGACAGATTGGAAAATTTCCAGCTCTTTCTCATTCTTACACTTGCCGCAACAATGGGCTGCTTTTTTCCTAACTAATCATAAGTTCTATGATGAAAGGGTGGAGACAGATTGGAAAGTTTCTCCCTCTTTCTCACTCTTACACTCGCCGCAACAAAGGGTGTTTTTCTTAATTACTCGTTAATTCTATGATAAAAGGGTGAAGACAGATTAGAAAGTTTCTCTCTATTTCTCACTCTTACATTCGCCGCAACACTGAGGTGCATTTTTTCTTAATTAATCAATAGTTCTATGATAAAGTGATGGAGACAGATTGAAAAGTTTCTCCCTCATTCTCACTCTTACATTCGCCGCAACATAAGGGTGCTTTTTCTATATTAATCATAAGTTCTATGATGAAAGAGACAGATTGGAAAGTTTCTATCTCCTTCTCATTCTTACACTTGCCGCAACAATGAGGTGCTTTTTCTAATACATCATTAGTTCTAAATAAAAGGATAAAGACAAAATGGAAAGATTCTCTCTCCTTCTCACTCTTACATTCGCCGCAACATAGGGGTACATTTTCCTAATTAATCTTTAGTTTTATGATAAAATGACGGAGACAGATTGGAAAGTTTCTCCCTTTTTCCACTCCTACACTCGCTGCAACATAGAGGTGCTTTTTTCTTAATTACTCATTAGCTCAAGATAAAAAGAAGGAGACAGATTGGAAAATTTCCAGCTTTTTCTCATTCTTACACTTGCCGCAACAATGGGCTGCTTTTTTCCTAACCAATCATAAGTTCTATGATGAAAGGGTGGAGACAGATTGGAAAGTTTCTCCCTCTTTCTCACTCTTACACTCGCCGCAACAAAGGGTGTTTTTCTTAATTACTCGTTAATTCTATGATAAAAGGGTGAAGACAGATTAGAAAGTTTCTCTCTATTTCCACTCCTACACTCGCTGCAACATAGAGGTGCTTTTTTCTTAATTACTCATTAGCTCAAGATAAAAAGAAGGAGACAGATTGGAAAATTTCCAGCTTTTTCTCATTCTTACACTTGCCGCAACAATGGGCTGCTTTTTTCTTAATTACTCATAAGTTCTATGATGAAAGGGTGGAGACAGATTGGAAAGTTTCTCCTTCTTTCTCACTCTTACACTCGCCGCAATAAAGGGTGTTTTTCTTAATTACTCATTAACTCTATGATAAAAGGATGGAGACAGATTGGAAAGTTTCTCCCTTTTTCCACTCCTACACTCGCTGCAACATAGAGGTGCTTTTTTCTTAATTACTCATTAGCTCAAGATAAAAAGAAGGAGACAGATTGGAAAATTTCCAGCTCTTTCTCATTCTTACACTTGCCGCAACAATGGGCTGCTTTTTTCCTAACTAATCATAAGTTCTATGATGAAAGGGTGGAGACAGATTGGAAAGTTTCTCCCTCTTTCTCACTCTTACACTCGCCGCAACAAAGGGTGTTTTTCTTAATTACTCGTTAATTCTATGATAAAAGGGTGAAGACAGATTAGAAAGTTTCTCTCTATTTCTCACTCTTACATT
This sequence comes from Symsagittifera roscoffensis, assembly GCF_963678635.1. Classification (NCBI taxonomy): domain Eukaryota; kingdom Metazoa; phylum Xenacoelomorpha; order Acoela; family Convolutidae; genus Symsagittifera; species Symsagittifera roscoffensis. The sequence continues at coordinate 668,873 of NC_087064.1, forward strand.
CGCCGCAACACTGAGGTGCATTTTTTCTTAATTAATCAATAGTTCTATGATAAAGTGATGGAGACAGATTGAAAAGTTTCTCCCTCATTCTCACTCCTACATTCGCCGCAACATAAGGGTGCTTTTTCTATATTAATCATAAGTTCTATGATGAAAGAGACAGATTGGAAAGTTTCTATCTCCTTCTCATTCTTACACTTGCCGCAACAATGAGGTGCTTTTTCTAATACATCATTAGTTCTAAATAAAAGGATAAAGACAAAATGGAAAGATTCTCTCTCCTTCTCACTCTTACATTCGCCGCAACATAGGGGTACATTTTCCTAATTAATCTTTAGTTTTATGATAAAATGATGGAGACAGATTAGAAAATTTCCAGCTTTTTCTCATTCTTACACTTGCCGCAACAATGAGGTGCTTTTTCCTAATTACTCGTTAGTTCAATGATAAAAGGATAAACACCGATTGGAAAGTTTCTCCCTCTTTCTCACTCTTACATTCGCCGTAACAATGATGTGCTTTTTTCATAATTACTTATTAATTCTATGATAAAAGGATGGAGACAGATTGAAAAATTTCTCCCTACTACTCACTCTTACATTCGCCGCACTATAGGGGTGCTTTTTCTTAATTAATCATTAATTCTATGATAAAAGGATGGAGAGAGATTGGAAAATTTCTAGCTCTATCTCATTCTTACCTTTGCCGCAACAGTTAGGTGCTTTTTTTCTTAATTATTCATAAGTTCTATGACAAAAGGATGGAGACAGATCGGAAAAATCCTATCTCAGTCTCCTTCTTACACTTGCTGCAACATTGATCTGCTTTTTTCTTAATTACTCAATAGTTCTATGATAAAAGAATGAAGACAGATTGGAAAACCTTCCATTTGTTTCTCACTCTTACATTCGCCGCAACTTAAGTGTGCTTTTTCCTAATTTATCATTAGTTCTATGATAAAAGGATGGAGAAGATTGAGAATTTTTTGCCTCTTTTCCACTAATACACTCGCTGCAATGTAGGGGTGCTTTTTCTTTATCACTCATTAGCTCAAGATAAAAAGAAGGAGACAGATTGGAAAATTTCCAGCTTTTTCTCATTCTTACACTTGCCGCAACAATGGGCTGCTTTTTTCTTAATTACTCATAAGTTCTATGATGAAAGGGTGGAGACAGATTGGAAAGTTTCTCCTTCTTTCTCACTCTTACACTCGCCGCAATAAAGGGTGTTTTTCTTAATTACTCATTAACTCTATGATAAAAGGATGGAGACAGATTGGAAAGTTTCTCCCTTTTTCCACTCCTACACTCGCTGCAACATAGAGGTGCTTTTTTCTTAATTACTCATTAGCTCAAGATAAAAAGAAGGAGACAGATTGGAAAATTTCCAGCTCTTTCTCATTCTTACACTTGCCGCAACAATGGGCTGCTTTTTTCCTAACTAATCATAAGTTCTATGATGAAAGGGTGGAGACAGATTGGAAAGTTTCTCCCTCTTTCTCACTCTTACACTCGCCGCAACAAAGGGTGTTTTTCTTAATTACTCGTTAATTCTATGATAAAAGGGTGAAGACAGATTAGAAAGTTTCTCTCTATTTCTCACTCTTACATTCGCCGCAACACTGAGGTGCATTTTTTCTTAATTAATCAATAGTTCTATGATAAAGTGATGGAGACAGATTGAAAAGTTTCTCCCTCATTCTCACTCCTACATTCGCCGCAACATAAGGGTGCTTTTTCTATATTAATCATAAGTTCTATGATGAAAGAGACAGATTGGAAAGTTTCTATCTCCTTCTCATTCTTACACTTGCCGCAACAATGAGGTGCTTTTTCTAATACATCATTAGTTCTAAATAAAAGGATAAAGACAAAATGGAAAGATTCTCTCTCCTTCTCACTCTTACATTCGCCGCAACATAGGGGTACATTTTCCTAATTAATCTTTAGTTTTATGATAAAATGATGGAGACAGATTAGAAAATTTCCAGCTTTTTCTCATTCTTACACTTGCCGCAACAATGAGGTGCTTTTTCCTAATTACTCGTTAGTTCAATGATAAAAGGATAAACACCGATTGGAAAGTTTCTCCCTCTTTCTCACTCTTACATTCGCCGTAACAATGATGTGCTTTTTTCATAATTACTTATTAATTCTATGATAAAAGGATGGAGACAGATTGAAAAATTTCTCCCTACTACTCACTCTTACATTCGCCGCACTATAGGGGTGCTTTTTCTTAATTAATCATTAATTCTATGATAAAAGGATGGAGAGAGATTGGAAAATTTCTAGCTCTATCTCATTCTTACCTTTGCCGCAACAGTTAGGTGCTTTTTTTCTTAATTATTCATAAGTTCTATGACAAAAGGATGGAGACAGATCGGAAAAATCCTATCTCAGTCTCCTTCTTACACTTGCTGCAACATTGATCTGCTTTTTTCTTAATTACTCAATAGTTCTATGATAAAAGAATGAAGACAGATTGGAAAACCTTCCATTTGTTTCTCACTCTTACATTCGCCGCAACTTAAGTGTGCTTTTTCCTAATTTATCATTAGTTCTATGATAAAAGGATGGAGAAGATTGAGAATTTTTTGCCTCTTTTCCACTAATACACTCGCTGCAATGTAGGGGTGCTTTTTCTTTATCACTCATTAGTTCAAGATAAAAAACATGAAGATTGGCAATTTTCTACCTCTTTCACATTCTTACACTTGCCGCAACAATGAGGTGCTTTTTTCTTAATTACTCATTAGTTCTATGATAAAAGGATGGAGACATATTGGAAAACTTCTCCTTCCTTCTCACTCTTACATTCGCCGCAATTTAGGGGTGCATTTTCTGATTTAATCTTTAATTCTATGTTAAAAGGATGGAGACCGATTTGAAATTTGTATCTCTTTCTCAATCTTACACTTGCCGCAACACTGAGGTGCTTTTTTCCTAGTTACTCGTTAGTTCAATGATAAAAGGATGGACACCGATTGGAAAGTTTCTCCCTCTTTCTCACTCTTTCATTCGCCGCAACAGTGAGGTGCTTTTTTCAGAATTACTCATTAGTTCTATGATAAAAGGGTAGAGACAGATTGGAAAATTTCTCCCTCCTTCTCACTCTTACATTCGCCGATTATTATTAGTTCCATGATAATTAAGAAAAAGCAACATAGGGGTGCTTTTTCTTAATTAATCATTAGTTCTATGTTAAAAGGATGGAGACAGATTGGAAAACTTCCCCCTCCTTCTCACTCTTACAATCGCCGCAACGTAGGGGTGCTTTTTCTTAATTAATTATTAGTTCCATGATAAAATGATTGAGACAGATTGGAAATTTTCTACCTCTTTCTCATTCTTACACTTGCCGCAACAATGAGGTGCTTTTTTCTTAGTTACTCATTAGTTCTATGTTAAAAGGATGGAGACAGATTGGAAAACTTCCCCCTCCTTCTCACTCTTACAATCGCCGCAACGTAGGGGTGCTTTTTCTTAATTAATTATTAGTTCCATGATAAAATGATTGAGACAGATTGGAAATTTTCTACCTCTTTCTCATTCTTACACTTGCCGCAACAATGAGGTGCTTTTTTCTTAGTTTTTCATTAGTTCTATGTTAAAAGGATGGAGACAGATTGGAAAACTTCCCCCTCCTTCTCACTCTTACAATCGCCGCAACGTAGGGGTGCTTTTTCTTAATTAATTATTAGTTCCATGATAAAATGATTGAGACAGATTGGAAATTTTCTACCTCTTTCTCAATCTTACACTTGCCGCAACACTGAGGTGCTTTTTTCCTAGTTACTCGTTAGTTCAATGATAAAAGGACGGACACCGATTGGAAAGTTTCTCCCTCTTTCTCACTCTTTCATTCGCCGCAACAATGAGGTGCTTTTTTCAGAATTACTAATTAGTTCTATGATAAAAGGATAGAGACAGATTGGAAAATTTCTCCCTCCTTCTCACTCTTACATTCGCCGCAACATAGGGGTGCTTTTTCTTAGTTAATCATTAGTTCTATGATAAAATGATGGAGACAGATTGGAAATTTTCTACCTCTTTCTCATTCTTACACTTGCCGCAACAATGAGGTGCTTTTTTCTTAGTTACTCATTAGTTCTATGTTAAAAGGATGGAGACAGATTGGAAAACTTCCCCCTCCTTCTCACTCTTACAATCGCCGCAACGTAGGGGTGCTTTTTCTTAATTAATTATTAGTTCCATGATAAAATGATTGAGACAGATTGGAAAATTTCTACCTCTTTCTCATTCTTACACTTGTCGCAACAATGAGGTGCTTTTTTTTCTAATTACTCGTTAGTTCTATGATAAAACGATGGAGACAGATTGGAAAGTTTCTCCTTCTTTTCCACTCCTACACTCACCGCAATATAGGGGTGCTTTTTCTTAATTACTCATTAGTTCAAGATAAAAAAGGTGGAGACAGATTAGAAAACTTCCAGCTTTTTCTCATTCTTACATTTGCCACAACAGTGAGCTGCTTCTTCCTAATTACTCGTTAGTTCAATGATAAAGGATGGACACCGATTGGATAGTTTCTCTCGTTTTCTCACTCTTACTTTCGCCGCAACAATTAGGTGCTTTTTTTCATAATTACTCATTAGTTCTATGATAAAACGATGGAGACAGATCGGAATGTTTCTCCCTCCTTCTCACTCTTATTTTTGCCGCAACATAGGGGTGGTTTTTCTTAATTAAGCATTAGTTTACTGATAAAACGATGAAAACAGATTGGAAAATTTCTCCCTCTCTTCCACTCCTACACTCGTCGCAATATAAGGGTGCTTTTTCTTGATTACTCATTAGTTCAAGATAAAAAAGATGGAGACAGATTAGAAAATTTCCAGCTTTCTCTCATTCTTACACTTGCCGCAACAATGAGGTGCTTCTTCCTAATTACTCGTTAGTTCAATGATAAAAGGATGGACACCGATTGGAAAATTTCTCTCGTTTTCTCACTCTTACATTCGCCGCAACAATTAGGTGCTTTTTTTCGTAATTGCTCATTAGTTCTATGATAAAAAGATGGAGACAGATCGGAGTGTTTCTCGCTCCTTCTCACTCTTACATTCGCCGCAACATAGGGGTGGTTTTTCTTAATTAATTATTAGTTTCATGGTAAAACGATGAAAACAGATTGGAAAGTTTCTCCCTCTTTTCCACTCCTACACTCGTCGCAATATAAGGGTGCTTTTTCTTAATTACTCATTAAATCAAGATAAAAAAGATGGAGACAGATTAGAAAATTTCCAGCTTTTCCGCATTCTTACACTTGCCGCAACAATGAGGTGCTTTTTCCTAAATACTCGTTAGTTCAATGATAAAAGGATGATGGACACCGATTGGAAAGTTTCTCCCTCCTTCTCACTCTTACATTCGCCGCAACAAAGGGGTGCTTTTTCTTAAATAATCATTAGTTCCATGATAAAATGATGAAGACTTATTGGAAAGTTTCTCCCTCTTTTCCACTTCTGCACTCGCCGCAATTTAGGGGTGCATTTTCTTAATTACTCATTAGTTCAAGATAAAAAAGATGGTACAGATTAGAAAATTTACAGCTTTTTCTCATTCTTACACTTGCCGCTACAATGAGGTGCTTTTTCCTAATTACTCGTTAGTTCAATGATAAAATTATGGACACTGATTGGAAAAATTCTCTCGTTTTCTCATTTTTACATTCGCCGCAATAATTAGGTGCTTTTTAATAATTACTCATTAGTTCTATGTTAAAACGATGGAGACAGATCGGAATGTTTCTCCCTCCTTCTCACTCTTACATTTGCCGCAACATAGGGGTGGTTTTTCTTAATTAATCATTAGTTTCATGATGAAACGAGGAAAACAGATTGGAAAGTTTCTCCCTCTATTCCACTCATACACTCGTCCCGATGTAAGGGTGCTTTTTCTTGATTACTCATTAGCTCAAGATAAAAAAGATAGAGACAGATTAGAAAATTTCCAGCTTTTTCTCATTCTTAGACTTGCCGCAACAATGAGGTGCTTTTTCCTAATTACTCATTAGTTCAATGATAAAAGGATGGACACCGATTGGAAAATTTCTCCCTCTTTCTTACTCTTACATTCGCCGCAACAATGAGGTGCTTTTTTCGAAATTACCCATTAGTTCTATGATGAACGATATAGACAGATCGGAATGTTCTCCCTCCTCCTCACTCTTACATTCGCCGCAACATAGGGATGCTTTTTCTTAACTAATCATTAGTTCCATGATAAAATGATGGAGACATATTGGAATGTTTCTCCCTCCTTTCCACTCCTACACTCGCCGCAATATAGGGCCGCCTTTTCTTATTTACTCATTAGTTCAAGATAAAAAGATGGAGACAGGTTGGAAAATTTCTACTTCTTTTTCATTCTTACACTTTTTGCCACAATGATGTGCTTTTTCTTAGTTGTTCAATAGTTCAAGATAAAAAGATGGAGACAGATTGGAAAATTTCTACCTCTTCCTCATTCTTACACTTGTCGCAACAATGAGGTGCTTTTTTTCTAATTACTCGTAAGTTCTATCATAAGTTCCTCCCACTGCTCCCAACTGTTCAAGGCCAGGGCAATGCTTCTGACTTTATCAAATCATTAGAATTGATTCAAATGAAATGAAAGTCACCACCGGGAACCCGTTCTACCTTTACGAGGTAGCAGTGGTGGTCATGACGCTACAATCTGCACAATTTTGCCTATTGATTGTACGCACCGCGACGACGCCAACATGACTTGGCGGCCTGGGCATTGGCCTTGCTTTCACCCAGGAGTATCGGCGCTTCACATAACAGTGATTGATCATTGACTTTCTAACCGAGCATCGGTAGGAGCAGAGCGGACACTTTAGCACCTCGTCACCTGTGCTAGTGTCTTGGTTTGATGCGAAGGATGGCCGACTCAGTTGCGGTGCGGTGCTGAGACGGTCGACTCTGATGCGCTGATCAGTTTCACATGCGGGTGGCAGTTTTGCATGTGCTTTGTCCAACCGCTGACATAGACACAAGTCTTGTTACAGTCGGACAGAGGGCAGTCGAATTTACCCTTTTTGGACCCCCCGTCGCTGGGCTGCTGGGGGATCTCTGCAGTTCCTTCAATTCCTTTAATAGTTACAGATCTTTCAATTCCCTTAGTTACAGTTCTTTCAATTCCTTTAGTTACAGTTCTTTCATTTCCTTTAGTTTCAATTTCACTACTAGCGGAGGTCTGGACCGAGGGTGAATGATTGTCTCTGAGATGCCTATACATCTCTTTTTTGCTATGAAACATTCTACCACAGTTTTCATTAGCACAGATAGCATTTGCTTTAAAATCCCCACCGTCTGTGAACTTAAGTTTGGTTGTCGGATTATGCAACCAGTTATCCTGGTCGCACTTGGTCTTGAGCCCGTGGTTGTCAAGATCAGCCCTGAGCTGCCTAACCCAACCTTTTTGCCAAACTTTAGCACCTTCAAGTAGTTCATTCAATTCAAGCTATCGACCCCGATGTTTTTAAAGGAAGCATACAGTTGTACCCTTCTCCTGCATAGTTGGTGAGCGACTGGCGTTGTTTGTACTTTTTCATTCAAATCCTTTAGTTTCATTCCATTTCTGGTTTCAAGCCTGAGACAAATTCTTTTAGCGCGGTGTATAACCGCTTCTAATCTACCAAGATCTACGCATCTGATGACAAGGGTCTCTAAGCCGTATAGCAGGGCAGAATTTGGGAATGTCTCAATGAGGAGACCCTTGTTCCTTAGTGTCAACCTTTTAGACACCAAGGCCGGTCTAAGACGTAACATTGCTATTCTTGTCTTAGAGATGCGAGCGCTTATAGCCTTGTCAGCGCTCCCATCAGATGCTATGATGCTGCCGAGGTACTCAAAGTGATTGACCTGTTCAACCTGTTCACTGAGTACATTGATAGGGACATTAGTATTGTTTTTGGTGTTGATTACAATACTTTTAGTTTTCTCGACAGAGATTTCTAATTGAGCCAATCCAAAAGTTTTAATCATCTCATTCAGCGACTTGGTAGCATTTGCCTGGTTGTCAGAGATCAAAGCCAGTTCATCAGCGTATGCAAAGTTTCTTTTCTCTCCGCTGGTCTTACTTAGGAGGAAGTCAAAAAGGATGATAAACAACAATGGGCCTAAAACGCACCCTTGCATCACCCCTAGGTTAACTACAAAGGTGTTATCCTTATCAAGCTTGTCGATGGGTTTGGTGTGGAGCGCTTCAATCAAACTGATGATATCTCCTGGGATTCCAAAATTCCTTAGGGCAATAAACAGCACTTCCCTATCAATTGAACCAAAAGTCTTCTTCAGGTCGATGAAAGTCATACAAAGAGGTTGCTGGTTCTCAACCCTTCTTTGCAGCAAATATCTAATTGCCAAGATAGCTTGTCCCGTTGACTTGTGGCTTCGGAACCCAATGATAAGGTGAGATCTTGGGCAGCTGCTTATTCACCCTATTTGCAATTATTTTTGCCAACACTTTGCCAACTTGTTCAAGAAAGAAAATGCTGCGGTAATTGCTCGATTCTGCCCTGCTTTCTTTCTTGAACAGATTGAGTACTACTGCGTCCCTCCAACTTTGGGGAACTCTCCCCGGATCAAGCCAGATATCAGTGAAAATTCTTGTGAGAGGCTTGAAAATATTCTTCTCGAGCAACTTAAGAAGGTCACTGGTGATCTGACTCTCACCGGGAGCCTTGCCCGTGTTAACTTCTCTCAAGGCTTGTAGTACCTCTGCTCCTTTAGGAGGTCCACTATCCGCAACTGGAAGTGACCTTCCAACAAACTTTTCACTCGCCGGTCTGTTCGTGAATAGATTCTCATAATGCCTTTGAAACTTCACATTACTGACTTCACCTATGCTGCTTCTCTCCAACCAACTCTTTAAACCATGTCTCTTTCAAATCCTTAAACGCTTCACGCGTTTGTCCGATGACGTGCTTTTCTTGGAATCCTTCCAGGCCACTCTCTAACATCTCATTTTGAGCAATTTTTCTCAACTTGTTGCACTTCAATTTTAGCTTTTTCCTTGCAGCAACCAATTCGTCAGCGGTTCTGTTGTTTAGAACTTGACTGTGTACACTTCTCCTTTCTTTAAAAACCGAACGTTTTCAGTAGTTAAGTACTCAAAGTAAGTACCTTCTTTTTCCTCAGGTTCCAAAACCGGTAACCTGGCATGGGCATTGCACACTAACTCCTTAAGAGTTCTATTGAAGCTCTCAATAGAGTCAGTGTGGGACAAGCGGTTATCTGATGTTAGGAACGAGCGAGCTTGGGCAGATTTTAGACAGGTATTGATTTTGGACCGCAGTTCAGGAGACTTCCTTTTTAAGCTTTTTCTGAGGAGGCCTTCGCCGTCAAACGTCATTTTGCCTGGATCTTTCGGGGGTAAGATCACGCCAACAAGTTTAGCATGATCGGAGTGATGCCCGGTACTACCTCCCCAACTAGCTCTCAGATCTCTCCAGACCGTGTTCCGATCGGACAAGATATAATCGATGACTGCACCTGAGCCTCTGCGGTGACGCCACGTTAAAAGCCTACTTAAAGGTTTCTTAAATAACGTGTTCACGATTTTTAAATCGTGTGTCGAACAAAAATCCAGCAATTTATCACCGTTTGAGTTTGTTTCTTGGTCGGCAGACCAGGCATCAGTAAGTCATCTCATTTCGGTCAATTGTTCTTTCCTGATTCTCGCATTCAAATCACCAAGTATCAAAGTATGAGATCCAACTTTACGGCTGGGGATGCCGTTTTTCATTACTCTGAAGAGATCAGCGTAGAAGCAATCAACCCGCTTTTCACCTATCTCATCATCAGGGTTAGTGGGACTGTAACAAACGACTATTTTAAACGTTTCACCATTGATGCGACTACTCAACCAGGCTACCATAACTCGATCACTTCGGCACCCATGCCTGGTTAGTTTCATTTTCAGCGAATTGAAAATGAGAGCTACCCCGTTTCTATCTTTTCTCTCGGGGTCGCTCGCGCACACAATAGGGTAGTTTCTACCAAGATCAGAGACACCGTCGCTATTTAAGCGGGTCTCGCATAAACCATGGGCATCAAAATGCCGCTCGAGCATCAGCTGCTCTAACTCTCCTCCTTTAAACCCCCCAAGGGTCCTACAATTCGAATGTCCAAACTTCCACGGGTGCTGCCTAACCAAAACATTGTTTCGGGGCAGTCGCCCACATTTACGATTGGTTTCTCTCATTGGTTTGAATGTAGGTAGATTTTTACAGGTATGGCTTACTGGACCGTATCATCAAACCTCTGTTATACACCGAGGAGGTGTTAGGCAGAATTCCTCACGGATTTCCGCCTGCAGTTTAGTAGTGAAACCAATGTTAGATGTATCTTCCGGCTCTCGCCGAGGTGAGATCGTTGATTACCGCAGATTATGCTCACTCCAACGAGCGCCTGCGAACGACTCAATCCTAACGCAAGGAAACACTGCATATTAGAGCCAGTTCTATGATAAAAGGATGGACACCGATTGGAAAGTTTCTCTCTTTTTCTCACTTTTACATTCGCCGCAACAATTAGGTGCTTTTTTCTTAATTAATCATTAGTTCTATGATAAAATGATGGAGACAGATTGGAAAGTTTCTCCCTCCTTCTCACTCCTACACTCGCCGCAATATAGGGGTGCTTTTTCTTAATTACTCATTAGTTCAAGATAAAAAAAATTGAAAACAGATTAGAAACTTTCTACCGCTTTCACATTCTTACACTTGCCGCAACAATGAGGTGCTTTTTTCTTAATTACTCATAAGTTCTATGATAAAAGGAACAAGATACAATAGAAAACTTCCCCCTCCTTCTAACTCTTACCTTCGGCGCAACATAGGGTTGCTTTTTCTTAATTTATCTTTAGTTCTCTGATAAAAGGATGGAGAAAGATTGGAAAATTTCTCCCTCCTTCTCACTCTTACAATTGCCGCAATATAGGGGGTGCTTTTTCTTAATTAATCTTTAATTCTATGTTAAAGGGATGGAGACAGATTGGAAAGTTTCTCCCGATTTTCAACTCCTACACTCGCCGCAATATAGGGGCGCCTTTTCTTAATTACTCATTAGTTCAAAATAAAAAGATGGAGACAGGTTGGAAAATTTCTACTTCTTTCTCAATCTTACACTTGTCGCAACAATGAGGTGCTTTTTCTTAATTATTCATTAATTCAAGATAAAAAGATGGAAACACTTTGGAAAATTTCTACCTCTTTCTCAATCTTACACTTGTCGCAACAGTGAGTTGCTTTTTTTTCTAATTACTCGTTAGTTCTATGATAAAACGATGGACACCGACTGGAAATTTTCTCTCTATTTCTCACTCTTACATTCGCAGCAACAATGATGTGCTTTTTTCATAATTACTCATTAGTTCTATGATAAAAGGATGGAGACAGATTGGAAAGTTTCTCCCTCCTTCTCACTCTTACATTCGCCGCAACATAGGGGTGCTTTTTCTTAATTTATCATTAGTTCTATGATAAAAGGATGAGACAGATTGGAAAACTTCTTCCTCCTTCTCACTCTTACATTCGCCGCAATATAGGGGTGCATTTTTCTTAATTAATCATTAGTTCTATGATAAAAAGATGGCGACAGAGTGGAAAGTTTCTCCCTTTTTCCACTCCTACACTCGCCGCAATGTAGGGATGCTTTTTCTTAATTACTCATTAGTTGAAGATAAAAAACATGGAAACCGATTAGAAATTTTCTACCGCTCTCTCATTCTTACACTTGCCGCAACAATGAGGTGCTTTTTCTTAATTACTCATTAGCTCTATGATAAAAGGATGAAGATAGAATAGAAAAGTTCACCCTCCTTCTCACTCTTACGTTCGCCGCAACATAGGGGTGCTTTTTCTTAATTTATCATTAGTTCTATGATAAAAGGATGGAGACAGATTGGAAAACTTCTCCCTTCTTCTCACTCTTACATTCGCCGCAATATAGGGGTGCTTTTTCTTAATTAATCTTTAATTCTATGTTAAAGGGATGGAGACAGATTGGAAAGTTTCTCCCTCTTTTCAACTCCTACACTCACCGCAATATAGGGGCGCCTTTTCTTAATTACTTGTTAGTTCAAAATGAAAAGATGGAGACAGGTTGGAAAATTTCTACTTCTTTCTCAATCTTACACTTGTCGCATTAGTGAGGTGCTTTTTTTTCTAATTACTCATTAGTTCTATGATAAAACGATGGACACCGAATGGAAATTTTCTCTCTATTTCTCACTCTTACATTCGCAGCAACAATGATGTGCTTTTTTCATAATTACTCATTAGTTCTATGATAAAAGGATGGAGACAGATTGGAAAGTTTCTCCCTCCTTCCCACTCTTACATTCGCCGCAACATAGGGGTGCTTTTTCTTAATTTATCATTAGTTCTATGATAAAAGGATTAGACAGATTGAAAAACTTCTTCCTAGTTCTCACTCTTACATTCGCCACAATATAGGGGTGCATTTTTCTTAATTAATCATTAGTTCTATGATAAAAAGATGGCGACAGAGTGGAAAGTTTCTCCCTCTTTTCCACTCCTACACTCGCCGCAATATAGGGATGCTTTTTCTTGATTACTCATTAGTTGAAAATAAAAAACATGGAAACAGATTAGAAATTTTCTACCGCTCTCTCACTCTTACGTTCGCCGCAACATAGGGGTGCTTTTTCTTAATTTATCATTAGTTCTATGATAAAAGGATGGAGACAGATTGGAAAACTTCTCCCTTCTTGTCACTCTTACATTTGCCGCAATATAGGGGTGCTTTTTCTTAATTAATCTTTAATTCTATGTTAAAGGGATGGAGACAGATTGGAAAGTTTCTCCCTCATTTCAACTCCTACACTCACCGCAATATAGGGGCGCCTTTTCTTAATTACTCATTAGTTCAAAATGAAAAGATGGAGACAGGTTGGAAAATTTCTACTTCTTTGTCATTCTTACACTTGTCGCAACAATGAGGTGATTTTTCTTAATTATTCATTAATTCAAGATAAAAAGATGGAGACACATTGGAAAATTTCTACCTCTTTCTCAATCTTTCACTTGTCGCAACAGTGAGGTGCTTTTTTTCTAATTACTCGTTAGTTCTATGAAAAAAGGATGGAGACAGATTGGAAAACTTCCCCCTCTTTCTCACTCTTACAATCGCCGCAACATAGGGGTGCTTTTTCTTTATTAATCATTAGTTCAAGTAAAAAAAGATAAAGACAGGTTGGAATTTTTCTACCTCTTTCTCATTCTTACACTTGCCGCAACAATGAGGTGCTTTTTTCTGAACTGCTCATTAGTTCTATGATAAAAGGATGAAGACAGATTTGAAAACTTCCCCCTCCTTCTCACTCTTACTTTCGCCGCAACGTAGGGGTGCTTTCTCTTAATTAATCTTGAATTCTATTTTAGAAGGATGGAGACAGATTGGAAAACTTCCCCCTCCTTGTCACTCTTACATTCGCCGCAACATAGGGGTGCTTTTTCTTAATTAATCATTAGTTCTATGATGAAATGATGGTGACAGATTGGAAAGTTTCTCCCTCTGTTCAACTCCTACCCTCGCCGCAATATAGGGGCGCCTTTTCTTAATTACTCATTAGTTCAAAACAAAAAGCTGGAGACAGGTTGGAAAATTTCTACCTCTTTCTCATTCTTACACTTGTCGCAAAAATGAGGTGCTTTTTTCTAATTACTCGTTAGTTCTATGATAAAAGGAGGGACACCGATTGGAAAGTTTCTCTCTATTTCTCACTCTTACATTCGCAGCAAAAATGAGGTGCTTTTTCTTAATTATTCATTAGTTCAAGTTAAAAAGATGAAGACATATTGGAAAATTTCTACCTCTTTCTCACTCCTGCATTCGCCGCAACATGGGGGTGTTTTTTCTTAATTAATCAATAGTTCTAGGATAAAACGATGGAGACAGATTGGAAAGATTCTCCCCATTTTTCCACTTCTTTACTTGCCGCAAAATAGGGATGTATTTTCTTAATTACTCAATAGTTCAAGATAAAAAAAAGATGGAGACCGATTGGAAAATTTCTACCTCTTTCTCATTCTTACACTTGCCGCAACAAAGAAGTGCTTTTTCCTAATTACTCATTAGTTCTATGATAAAAGGATGAAGACCGATTGGAAAAGTTCCCCCCTCCTTCTCTTTTTTACATTCGCCGCAACATAGGGGTGCTTTTTCGTAATTTATCATTAGTTCTATGATAAGAGGATAAAGACAGATTGGAAAACTTCTCACTCCTTCTCACTCTTACATTCGCCGCAATATAGGGGTGCTTTTTCTTAATTAATCTTTATCAATTCTTTGTTAAAAGGATGGAGACAGATTAGAAAACTTCCCCCTCCTTCTCACTCTTACACACGCCGCAATATAGGGATGCTTTTTCTTAATTACTCATTAGCTCAAGATAAAAAAAGATGGAGACAGATTGGAAATTTTCTACCTCTTTCTCATTCTTACACTTGCCGCAACAATGAGGTGCTTTTTCCTAATTACTCATTAGTTCTATGTTAAAAGGATGAAGACCGATTGGAAAACTTCCCCCTCCTTCTCTTTTTTACATTCGCCGCAACAAAGGGGTGCTTTTTCGTAATTTATCATTAGTTCTATGATAACAGGATGAAGACATATTGGAAAACTTCTCACTCCTTCTCACTCTTACATTCGCCGCAATATAGGGGTGCTTTTTCTTAATTAATCTTTAATTCTATGTTAAAAGGATGGAGACAGATTGGAAAACTTCCCCCTCCTTCTCACTCTTACACACGCCGCAATATAGGGATGCGTTTTCTTAATTACTCATTAGCTCAAGATAAAAAAAGATGGAGACAGATTAGAAATTTTCTACCTCTTTCTCATTCCTACACTTGCCGCAACAATGATGTGCTTTTTTCTTAATTACTCATTAGTTCTATGATAAAAGGATGAAGATAGATTGGAAAACTTCCCCCTCCTTCTCACTCTTACATTCGCCGCATAATAGGGGTGCTTTTTCTTAATTAAACATTAGTTCTATGAAGAAATGATGGAGACAGATTGGAAAGTTTCTCCCTCTGTTCAACTCCTACACTCGCCGCAATATAGGGGCACCTTTTCTTAATTACTCATTAGTTCAAAATAAAAAGATGGAGACAGGTTGGAAAACTTCCCCCTCCTTCTCTTTTTTACATTCGCCGCAACATAGGGGTGCTTTTTCCTAATTTATCATTAGTTCTATGATAACAGGATGGAGACAGATTGGAAAATTTCCCCCTGCTTCTCACTCTTACACTCGCCGCAATATAGGGATGCTTTTTCTGGATGCTGAGACAGATTGGAAATTTTCTACCTCTTTCTCATTCTTACACTTGCCGCAACAATGAGGTGCTTTTTTCTTAATTACTCATTAGTTCTATGATAAAAGGATGAAGATAGATTGGAAAACTTCCCCCTCCTTCTCACTCTTACTTTCGCCGCAACATAGGGGTGCTTTTTCTTAATAAAACACTAGTTCTATGATGAAATGATGGAGACAGATTGGAAAGTTTCTCCCTCTGTTCCACTCCTACACTCGGCGCAATATAGGGGCGCCTTTTCTTAATTACTCATTAGTTCAAAATAAAAAGATGGAGACAGGTTGGAAAACTTCCCCCTCCTTCTCTTTTTTACATTCGCCGCAACATAGGGGTGCTTTTTCCTAATTTATCATTAGTTCTATGATAACAGGATGGAGACAGATTGAAAAACTTCTCACTCCTTCTCACTCTTACATTCGCCGCAATATAGGGGTGCTTTTTTTTATTAATCTTTAATTCTATCTTAAAAGGGTGGAGACAGATTGGAAAATTTCCCCCTGCTTCTCACTCTTACACTCGCCGCAATATAGGGATGCTTTTTCTTAATTACTCATTAGCTCAAGATAAAAAAAGATGGAGACAGATTGGATTTTTTCTACCTCTTTCTCATTCTTACACTTGCCGCAACAATGAGGTGCGTTTTTCTTAATTACTCATTAGTTCTATGATAAAAGGATGAAGACAGATTGGAAAACTTCCCCCTCCTTCTCACTCTTACTTTTGCCGCAACATAGGGGTGCTTTCTCTTAATTAATCTTCAATTCTATGTTAAAAGGATGGAGACAGATTGGAAAACTTCCCCCTCCTTCTCACTCTTACTTTTGCCGCAACATAGGGGTGCTTTCTCTTAATTAATCTTCAATTATATGTTAAAAAGATGGAGACAGATTGAAAATCTTCTCCCTCTTTTCCACTCCTACACTCGCCGCTATAGGGGTGCTTTTTCTTATTTACTCATTAGTTCAGGATAAAAAGATGAAGACAGGTTGGAAAACTTCTACCTCTTTCTCAATCTTACACTTGTCGCAACAAAGAGGTGCTTTTTTCCTAATTACTCATTAGTTCAAGATAAAAAGATGGAGACAGATTGGAAAATTTCTGCCTCTTTCTCATTCTTACACTTGCCGCAACAAAGAGGTGCTTTTTTCCTAATTACTCATTAGTTCTTTGATAAAATGATGAAGACAGATTGGAAAACTTCCCCCTCCTTCTCACTTTTACATTCGCCGCAACATAGGGGTGCTTTTTCCTAATTTATCATTAGTTCTATGATAAAAGGATGGAGACAGATTGGAAAACTTCTCACTCCTTCTCACTCTTACATTCGCCGCAATTTAGTGGTGCTTTTTCTTAATTAATCTTTAATTCTATGTTAAAAGGATGGAGCTAGATTGGAAAACTTGCCCTCCTTCTCACTCTTACACTCGCCGCAACAGAGGGGTGCTTTTTCCTAATTAATCACTGGTTCTATGATAAAAAGATGGAGACAGATTGAAAAATTTCTCCCTCTTTTCCACTCCTACACTCGCCGCTATAGGGGTGCTTTTTCTTATTTACTCATTAGTTCAGGATAAAAAGATGGAGACAGGTTGGAAAACTTCTACCTCTTTCTCATCCTTACACTTGTCGCAACAAAGAGGTGCTTTTTTCCTAATTACTTATTAGTTCAAGATAAAAAGATGGAGACAGATTGGAAAATTTCTGCCTCTTTCTCATTCTTACACTTGCCGCAACAAAGAGGTGCTTTTTTCCTAATTACTCATTAGTTCTATGATAAAAGGATGAAGACAGATTGGAAAAATTCCCCCTCCTTCTCACTTTTACATTCGCCGCATCATAGGGGTGCTTTTTCCTAATTTATCATTAGTTCTATGATAAAAGGATGGAGACAGATTGGAAAACTTCTACCTCTTTCTCATCCTTACACTTGTCGCAACAAAGAGGTGCTTTTTTCCTAATTACTTATTAGTTCAAGATAAAAAGATGGAGACAGATTGGAAAATTTCTGCCTCTTTCTCATTCTTACACTTGCCGCAACAAAGAGGTGCTTTTTTCCTAATTACTCATTAGTTCTATGATAAAAGGATGAAGACAGATTGGAAAAATTCCCCCTCCTTCTCACTTTTACATTCGCCGCATCATAGGGGTGCTTTTTCTTATTTACTCATTAGTTCAGGATAAAAAGATGGAGACAGGTTGGAAAACTTCTACCTCTTTCTCATCCTTACACTTGTCGCAACAAAGAGGTGCTTTTTTCCTAATTACTTATTAGTTCAAGATAAAAAGATGGAGACAGATTGGAAAATTTCTGCCTCTTTCTCATTCTTACACTTGCCGCAACAAAGAGGTGCTTTTTTCCTAATTACTCATTAGTTCTATGATAAAAGGATGAAGACAGATTGGAAAAATTCCCCCTCCTTCTCACTCTTACATTCGCCGCAATATAGTGGTGCTTTTTCTTAATTAATCTTTAATTCTATGTTAAAAGGATGGAGACAGATTGGAAAACTTCCCCTTCCTTCTCACTCTTACACACGCCGCAATATAGGGATGCTTTTTCTTAATTACTCATTAGCTCAAGATAAAAAAGATGGAGACAGATTGGAAATTTTCTACCTCTTTCTCATTCTTACACTTGCCGCAACAATGAGGTGCATTTTTTCTTAATTACTCATTAGTTCTATGATAAAAGGATGAAGATAGATTGGAAAACTTCCCCCTCCTTCTCACTCTTACTTTCGCCGCAACATAGGGGTGCTTTTTCTTAATTAAACATTAGTTCTATGATGAAATGATGGAGACAGATTGGAAAGTTTCTCCCTCTGTTCAACTCCTACACTCGCCGCAATATAGGGGCGCCTTTTCTTAATTACTCATTAGTTTAAAATAAAAAGATGGAGACAGGTTGGAAAACTTCCCCCTCCTTCTCTTTTTTACATTCGCCGCAATATAGGGGTGCTTTTTTTCTAATCTTCTATTCTATGTTAAAAGGATGGAGACAGATTGGAAAACTTCCCCCTCCTTCTCACTCTTACATTCGCCGCATAATAGGGGTGCTTTTTCTTAATTAAACATTAGTTCTATGATGAAATGATGGAGACAGATTGGAAAGTTTCTTCCTCTGTTCAACTCCTACACTCGCCGCAATACAGGGGCGCCTTTTCTTAATTACTCATTAGTTCAAAACAAAAAGATAGAGACAGGTTGGAAAACTTCCCCCTCCTTCTCTTTTTTACATTCGCCGCAACATAGGGGTGCTTTTTCTAATTATCATTAGTTCTATGATAACAGGATGGAGACAGATTGGAAAACTTCTCACTTCTTCTCACTCTTACATTCGCCGCAATATAGGGGTGCTTTTTTTTATTAATCTTTAATTCTATGATAAAAGGGTGGAGACAGATTGGAAAATTTCCCCCTGCTTCTCACTCTTACACTCGCCGCAATATAGGGATGCTTTTTCTTAATTACTCATTAGCTCAAGATAAAAAAAGATGGAGACAGATTGGAATTTTTCTACCTCTTTCTCATTCTTACACTTGCCGCAACAATGAGGTGCGTTTTTCTTAATTACTCATTAGTTCTATGATAAAAGGATGAAGACAGATTGGAAAACTTCATCTCCTTCTCACTCTTACTTTCGCCGCAACATAGGGGTGCTTTCTCTTAATTAATCTTCAATTCTATGTTAAAAGGATGGAGACAGATTGGAAAAATTCCCCCTCCTTCTCACTCTTACATTCGCCGCAACATAGGGGTGCTTTTTCTTAATTAAACATTGGTTCTAAGATGAAAAGATGGAGACAGATTGGAAAGTTTCTCCCTCTGTTCAACTCCTACACTCGCCGCATTATAGGGGCGCCTTTTTTTAATTTTTCATTAGCTCAAAATAAAAAGATGGAGACAGGTTGGAAAACTTCTACCTCTTTCTCATTCTTACACTTGCCGCAACAGAGAAGTGCTTTTTTCTTAATTACTCATTAGTTCAAGATAAAAAAAGATGGAGACAGATTGGAAAATTTCAACCTCTTTCTCATTCTTACAATTGCCGCAACAAAGAGGTGCTTTTTTCTAATTACTCATTAGTTCTATGATAAAAGGACGAAGACAGATTGGAAAGTTTCTCTCTCTGTTCAACTCCTACACTCGCCGCAATATAGGGGCGCCTTTTCTTAATTACTCATTAGTTCAAAATAAAAAGATGGAGACAGATTGGAAAAATTCTACCTCTTTCTCATTCTTACACTTGCCGCAACAATGAGGTGCTTTTTTTCTAATTACTCGTTAGTTCTATGATAAAAGGATGGACACCGATTGGAAAGTTTCTCTCTTTTTCTCACTCTCACGTTCGCAGCAAAAATGAGGAGCCTTTTCTTAATTATTCATTAGTTTAAGTTAAAAAGATGAAGACAGATTGGAAAATTTCTACCTCTTTTTCTCACTGCTGCTTTCGCCGCAACATAGGGGTGCTTTTTTACTAATTTATCATTAGTTCTATGATAACAGGATGGAGACAGATTGAAAAACTTCTACCTCTTTCTCATTCTTACACTTGCCGCAACAAACAGGTGCTTTTTTCTAATTATTCATTAGTTCTATGATAAAAGGATGAAGACATATTGGAAAACTTCCCCCTCCTTCTCTTTTTTACATTCGCCGCATCATAGGGGTGCTTTTTCCTAATTTATCATTAGTTCTATGATAAAAGGATGGAGACAGATTGAAAAACTTCTCACTCCTTCTCACTCTTACATTCGCCGCAACATAGGGGTGCTTTTTCTTAATTAAACATTGGTTCTAAGATGAAAAGATGAAGACAGATTGGAAAGTTTCTCCCTCTGTTCAACTCCTACTCTCGCCGCATTATAGGGGCGCCTTTTTTTAATTTTTCATTAGCTCAAAATAAAAAGATGGAGACAGGTTGGAAAACTTCTACCTCTTTCTCATTCTTACACTTGCCGCAACAGAGAAGTGCTTTTTTCTTAATTACTCATTAGTTCAAGATAAAAAAAGATGGAGACAGATTGGAAAATTTCAACCTCTTTCTCATTCTTACAATTGCCGCAACAAAGAGGTGCTTTTTTCTAATTACTCATTAGTTCTATGATAAAAGGACGAAGACAGATTGGAAAGTTTCTCTCTCTGTTCAACTCCTACACTCGCCGCAATATAGGGGCGCCTTTTCTTAATTACTCATTAGTTCAAAATAAAAAGATGGAGACAGATTGGAAAACTTCCCCCTCCTTCTCACTCTTACATTCGCCGCAACATAGGGGTGCTTTTTCTTAATTAAACATTGGTTCTAAGATGAAAAGATGGAGACAGATTGGAAAGTTTCTCCCTCTGTTCAACTCCTACACTCGCCGCATTATAGGGGCGCCTTTTTTTAATTTTTCATTAGCTCAAAATAAAAAGATGGAGACAGGTTGGAAAACTTCTACCTCTTTCTCATTCTTACACTTGCCGCAACAGAGAAGTGCTTTTTTCTTAATTACTCATTAGTTCAAGATAAAAAAAGATGGAGACAGATTGGAAAATTTCAACCTCTTTCTCATTCTTACAATTGCCGCAACAAAGAGGTGCTTTTTTCTAATTACTCATTAGTTCTATGATAAAAGGACGAAGACAGATTGGAAAGTTTCTCTCTCTGTTCAACTCCTACACTCGCCGCAATATAGGGGCGCCTTTTCTTAATTACTCATTAGTTCAAAATAAAAAGATGGAGACAGATTGGAAAAATTCTACCTCTTTCTCATTCTTACACTTGCCGCAACAATGAGGTGTTTTTTTTCTAATTACTCGTTAGTTCTATGATAAAAGGATGGACACCGATTGGAAAATTTCTCTCTTTTTCTCACTCTCACGTTCGCAGCAAAAAAGAGGAGCCTTTTCTTAATTATTCATTAGTTTAAGTTAAAAAGATGAAGACAGATTGGAAAATTTCTACCTCTTTTTCTCACTGCTGCTTTCGCCGCAACATAGGGGTGCTTTTTTACTAATTTATCATTAGTTCTATGATAACAGGATGGAGACAGATTGAAAAACTTCTACCTCTTTCTCATTCTTACACTTGCCGCAACAAACAGGTGCTTTTTTCTAATTATTCATTAGTTCTATGATAAAAGGATGAAGACATATTGGAAAACTTCCCCCTCCTTCTCTTTTTTACATTCGCCGCAACATAGGGGTGCTTTTTCCTAATTTATCATTAGTTCTATGATAACAGGATGGAGACAGATTGAAAAACTTCTCACTCCTTCTCACTCTTACATTCGCCGCAATATAGGGGTGCTTTTTTTTTATTAATCTTTAATTCTATGTTATAAGGGTGGAGACAGATTGGAAAATTTCCCCCTCCTTCTCACTCTTACACTCGCCGCAATATAGGGATGCTTTTTCTTAATTACTCATTAGCTCAAGATAAAAAAAGATGGAGACAGATTGGAATTTTTCTACCTCTTTCTCATTCTTACACTTGCCGCAACAATGAGGTGCTTTTTTCTTAATTACTCATTAGTTCTATGATAAAAGGATGAAGACAGCTTGGAAAACTTCCCCCTCCTTCTCACTCTTACTTTCGCCGCAACATAGGGGTGCTTTCTCTTAATTAATCTTCAATTCTATGTTAAAAGGATGGAGACAGATTGGAAAACTTCCCCCTCCTTCTCACTCTTACATTCGCCGCAACATAGGGGTGCTTTTTCTTAATTAAACGTTAGTTCTATGATGAAATAATGGAGACACATTGGAAACTTTCTCCCTCTGTTCAACTCCTACACTCGCCGCAATATAGGGGCGCCTTTTCTTAATTACTCATTAGTTCAAAATAAATAGATGGAGACAGGTGGGAAAACTTCTACCTCTTTCTCATTCCTACACTTGTCGCAACAGTGAGGTGCTTTTTTTCTAATTACTCGTTAGTTCTATGAAAAAAGGATGGACACCGATTGGAAAGTTTCTCCATCCTTCTCACTCCTGCATTCGCCGCAACTTAGGGGTGTTTTTCCTTATTAATCGTTAGTTTATGATAAAGCGATGGAGACAGATTGGAAAGATTCTGCCTTTTTTCCACTTTTACACTCGCTGCAATATAGGGATGCTTTTTCTTAATTACTCATTAGTTCAAGATAAAAAAAGATGGAAGCAGATTGGAAATTTTCTACCTCTTTCTCATTCTTACACTTGCCGCAACAAAGAGGTGCTTTTTTCCTAATTACTCATTAGTTCTATGATAAAAGGATGAAGACAGATTGGAAAACTTCCCCCTCCTTCTCACTTTTACATTCGCCGCAACAGAGGGGGTGCTTTTTCCTAATTAATTACTGGTTCTATGATAAAAAGATGGAGACAGATTGAAAAATTTCTCCCTCTTTTCCACTCCTACACTCGCCGCTATAGGGCTGCTTTTTCTTATTTACTCATTAGTTCAGGATAAAAAGATGGAGACAGGTTGGAAAACTTCTACCTCTTTCTCATTCTTACACTTGTCGCAACAAAGAGGTGCTTTTTTCCTAATTACTCATTAGTTCAAGATAAAAAGATGGAGACAGATTGGAAAATTTCTGCCTCTTTCTCATTCTTACACTTGCTGCAACAAAGAGGTGCTTTTTTCCTAATTACTCGTTAGTTCTATGAAAAAAGGATGGACACCGATTGGAAAGTTTCTCCATCCTTCTCACTCCTGCATTCGCCGCAACTTAGTGGTGTTTTTCCTTATTAATCGTTAGTTTATTAAAGCGATGGAGACAGATTGGAAAGATTCTGCCTTTTTTCCACTTTTACACTCGCTGCAATATAGGGATGCTTTTTCTTAATTACTCATTAGTTCAAGATAAAAAAAGATGGAAGCAGATTGGAAACTTTCTACCTCTTTCTCATTCTTACACTTGCCGCAACAAAGAGGTGCTTTTTTCCTAATTACTCATTAGTTCTATGATAAAAGGATGAAGACAGATTGGAAAACTTCCCCCTCCTTCTCACTTTTACATTCGCCGCAACAGAGGGGGTGCTTTTTCCTAATTAATTACTGGTTCTATGATAAAAAGATGGAGACAGACTGAAAAATTTCTCCCTCTTTTCCACTCCTACACTCGCCGCTATAGGGCTGCTTTTTCTTATTTACTCATTAGTTCAGGATAAAAAGATGGAGACAGGTTGGAAAACTTCTACCTCTTTCTCATTCTTACACTTGTCGCAACAAAGAGGTGCTTTTTTCCTAATTACTCATTAGTTCAAGATAAAAAGATGGAGACAGATTGGAAAATTTCTGCCTCTTTCTCATTCTTACACTTGCTGCAACAAAGAGGTGCTTTTTTCCTAATTACTCATTAGTTCTATGATAAAAGGATGAAGACAGATTGGAAAACTTCTCTCTCCTTCTCACTCTTACATTCGCCGCAATATAGTGGTGCTTTTTCTTAATTAATCTTTAATTCTATGTTAAAAGGATGGAGATAGATTGGAAAACTTGCCCTCCTTCTCACTCTTACACTCGCCGCAACAGAGGGGTGCTTTTTCCTAATTAATCACTGGTTCTATGATAAAAAGATGGAGACAGATTGAAAAATTTCTCCCTCTTTTCCACTCCTGCGCTCGCCGCTATAGGGGTGCTTTTTCTTATTCACTCATTAGTTCAGGATAAAATGATGGAGACAGGTTGGAAAACTTCTACCTCTTTCTCATTCTTACACTTGTCGCAAAAATGAGGTGCTTTTTCCTAATTATTCATTAGTTCGAGATAAAAAGATGGAGACAGATTGGAAAATTTTTGCCTCTTTCTCATTCTTACACTTGTCGTAACAATGAGGTGCTTTTTCTTAATTACTCATTAGTTCTATGATAAAAGGATGGAGACAGGTTGTAAAGTTTGTATCTCTTTCTCATTCTTACACTTGCCGCAACAATGAGGTGCGTTTTTCTTATTTACTCATTGGTTCTTTGATAAAAGGATAGAGACAGGTGGAAAAATTTCTCCCTCCTTTTCACTGTTACATTCGCCGCGACATAGGGTTGCTTTTTCTTAATTAATCATTAGTTCTTTGGTAAAATGATGAAGGCAGACTAGAAAGTTCCTCCCTCTTTTCCACTCCTACACTCGCCGCAATATAGGGGTGATTTTTTTAAATTACTCAATAGTTCAAGATAAAAAGATGGAGACAGATTGGAAAATTTCTACCTCTTTCTCATTCTTCAACTTGCCGCAACAATGATGTGCTTTTTTCTTAATTACTCATTAGTTCTATGATAAAAGGATGGAGACAGATGGGAAAATTTCCAGCTTTTTCTCATTCTTACACTTGCCGCAACAATGGGCTGCTTTTTTCTTAATTACTCATAAGTTCTATGATGAAAGGGTGGAGACAGATTGGAAAGTTTCTCCCTCTTTCTCACTCTTACACTCGCCGCAACAATGAGGTGCGTTTTTCTTATTTACTCATTGGTTCTTTGATAAAAGGATAGAGACAGGTGGAAAAATTTCTCCCTCCTTCTCACCCTTACATTGGCCGCAACATAGGGGTGCTTTTTCTTAATTAATCATTAGTTCTATGGTAAAAGGATGGAGACAGAGTGGAAAATTTCTACATCTTTCTCATTCTTACAGTTGTCGCAACAATAAGGTGCTTTTTTCTTAAGTACTCATTAGTTCTATAATAAAAGGTTGGAGACAGATTGGAAAGTTTCTCCCTCCTTCTCACGCTTACATTCGCTGCAACATAGGAGTGCTTTTTCTTAATTACTCATTAGTTCTATAATAAAAAGTTGGAGACAGATTGGAAAATTTCTACTTATTTCTCATTCTTACACTTGCCGCAACAATGAGGTGCTTTTTTCTTATTGTTTCATTAGTTCTATGATAAAAGGATGGAGACAGATTGGAAAGTTTCTCCCTCCTTCTCAATCTTTCATTCGCCGCAACATAGGGGTGCTTTTTCTTAAATAATCACTAGTTCTATGATAAAACGATAGAGACAGATTGGAAAGATTCTCCCTTTTTTCCACTTCTACACTCGCCGCAAAATAGGAATGCTTTTTCTTAATTACTCATTAGTTCAAAATAAAAAAAGATGGAGACAGATTGGAATTTTTCTACCTCTTTCTCATTCTTACACTTGCCGCAACAAAGAGGTGCTTTTTTCCAAATTACTCATTAGTTCTATGATAAAAGGATGAAGACAGATTGGAAAACTTCCCCCTCCTTCTCACTTTTACATTCGCCGCAACATAGGGGTGCTTTTTCCTAATTTATCATTAGTTATATGATAAAAGGATGGAGACAGATTGGAAAACTTCTCACTCCTTCTCATTCTTACATTCGCCGCAATATAGTGGTGCTTTTTCTAAATTAATCTTTAATTCTATGTTAAAAGGATGGAGACAGATTGGAAAACTTCCCCTTCTTCTCATTCTTACACTCGCCGCAACAGAGGGGTGCTTTTTCCTAATTAATCACTGGTTCTATGATAAAAAGATGGAGACAGATTGAAAAATTTCTCCCTCTTTTCCACTCCTACACTCGCCGCTCTAGGGGTACTTTTTCTTATTTACTCATTAGTTCAGGATAAAAAAAAGATGGAGACAGGTTGGAAAACTTCTACCTCTTTCTCATTCTTACAATTGTCGCAACAAAGAGGTGATTTTTTCCTATTTACTCATTAGTTCTATGATAAAAGGCTGAAGACAGATTGGAAAACTTCCCCCTCCCTCTCACTTTTACATTCGCCAAAACATAGGGTTGCTTTTTCCTAATTTATCATTAGTTATATGATAAAAGGATGGAGACAGATTGGAAAACTTCTCACTCCTTCTCATTCTTACATTCGCCGCAACATAGTGGTGTTTTTTCTAAATTAATCTTTAATTCTATGTTAAAAGGATGGAGACAGATTGGAAAACTTCCCCTCCTTCTCACTCTTACACTCGCCGCAACAGAGGGGTGCTTTTTCCTAATTAATCACTGGTTCTATGATAAAAAGATGGAGACAGATTGAAAAATTTCTCCCTCTTTTCCACTCCTACACTCGCCGCTATAGGGGTGCTTTTTCTTATTTACTCATGAGTTCAGGAAAAAAGATGGAGACAGGTTGAAAAACTTCTACCTCTTTCTCATTCTTACACTTGCCGCAACAATGAGGTGCGTTTTTCTTATTTACTCATTGGTTCTTTCATAAAAGGATAGAGACAGGTTGAAAAATTTTTCCCTCCTTTTCACTGTTACATTCGCCGCGACATAGGGTTGCTTTTTCTTAATTAATCATTAGTTCTTTGATAAAATGATGAAGACAGACTGGAAAGTTCCTCCCTCTTTTCCACTCCTACACTCGCCGCAATATAGGGGTGATTTTTTTTAAATTACTCAATAGTTTAAGATAAAAAGATGGAGACAGATTGGAAAATTTCTACCTCTTTCTCATTCTTACACTTGCCGCAACAATGACGTGCTTTTTTCTTAATTACTCATTAGTTCTATGATAAAAGGATGGAGACAGATGGGAAAGTTTTCCCCTCCTTCTCACCCTTACATTGGCCGCAACATAGGGGTGCTTTTTCTTAATTAATCATTAGTTCTATGGTAAAAGGATGGAGACAGAGTGGAAAATTTCTACATCTTTCTCATTCTTACAGTTGTCGCAACAATAAGGTGCTTTTTTCTTAAGTACTCCTTAGTTCTATAATAAAAGGTTGGAGACAGATTGGAAAGTTTCTCCCTCCTTCTCACGCTTACATTCGCTGCATTATAGGAGTGCTTTTTCTTAATTACTCATTAGTTCTTTGATAAAAAGTTGGCGACAGATTGGAAAATTTCTACTTCTTTCTCATTCTTACACTTGCCGCAACAATGAGGTGCTTTTTTCTTATTGTTTCATTAGTTCTATGATAAAAGGATGGAGACAGATTGGAAAGTTTCTCCCTCCTTCTCACTCTTTCATTCGCCGCAACATAGGGGTGCTTTTTCTTAATTAAGCATTAGTTCTATGATAAAACGATAGAGACAGATTGGAAAGATTCTCCCTTTTTTCCACTTCTACACTCGCCGCAACATAGGAATGCTTTTTCTTAAATACTCATTAGTTCAAAATAAAAAAAGATGAAGACAGATTGGAAATTTTCTACCTCTTTCTCATTCTTACACTTGCCGCAACAAAGAGGTTCTTTTTCTTAATTACTCATTAGTTCTATGATAAAAGGATGGAGACAGGTTGTAAAGTTTCTATCTCTTTCTCATTCTTACACTTGCCGCAACAATGAGGTGCGTTTTTCTTAGTTACTCATTGGTTCTTTGATAAAAAGATAGAGACAGGTTGAAAAATTTCTCCCTCCTTTTCACTGTTACATTCGCCGCGACATAGGGTTGCTTTTTCTTAATTAATCATTAGTTCTTTGACAAAATGATGAAGACAGACTGGAAAGTTCCTCCCTCTTTTCCACTCCTACACTCGCCGCAACATAGGAATGCTTTTTCTTAATTACTCATTAGTTCAAAATAAAAAAAGATGGAGACAGATTGGAAAATTTTTGCCTCTTTCTCATTCTTACTCTTGTCGTAACAATGAGGTGCTTTTTCTTAATTACTCATTAGTTCTATGATAGAAGGATGGAGACAGGTTGTAAAGTTTCTATCTCTTTCTCATTCTTACACTTGCCGCAACAATGAGGTGCGTTTTTCTTAGTTACTCATTGGTTCTTTGATAAAAGGATAGAGACAGGTTGAAAAATTTCTCCCTCCTTTTCACTGTTACATTCGCCGCGACATAGGGTTGCTTGTTCTTAATTAATCAATAGTTCTTTGACAAAATGATGAAGACAGACTGGAAAGTTCATCCCTCTTTTCCACTCCTACACTCGCCGCAATATAGGGGTGATTTTTTTTAAATTACTCAATAGTCTAAGATAAAAAGATGGAGACAGATTGGAAAATTTCTACCTCTTTCTCATTCTTACACTTGCCGCAACAATGACGTGCTTTTTTCTTAATTACTCATTAGTTCTATGATAAAAGGATGGAGACAGATGGGAAAGTTTTCCCCTCCTTCTCACTCTTTCATTGGCCGCAACATAGGGGTGCTTTTTCTTAATTAATCATTAGTTCTATGGTAAAAGGATGGAGACAGAGTGGAAAAATTCTACATCTTTCTCATTCTTACAGTTGTCGCAACAATAAGGTGCTTTTTTCTTAAGTACTCATTAGTTCTATAATAAAAGGTTGGAGACAGATTGGAAAGTTTCTCCCTCCTTCTCACGCTTACATTCGCTGCATTATAGGAGTGCTTTTTCTTAATTACTCATTAGTTCTATGATAAAAAGTTGGCGACAGATTGGAAAATTTCTACTTCTTTCTCATTCTTTTACTTGCCGCAACAATGAGGTGCTTTTTTCTTATTGTTTCATTAGTTCTATGATAAAAGGATGGAGACAGATTGGAAAGTTTCTCCCTCCTTCTCACTCTTTCATTCGCCGCAACATAGGGGTGCTTTTTCTTAATTAAGCATTAATTCTATGATAAAACGATAGAGACAGATTGGAAAACTTCTCACTCCTTCTCATTCTTACATTCGCCGCAATATAGTGGTGCTTTTTCTAAATTAATCTTTAATTCTATGTTAAAAGGATGGAGACAGATTGGAAAATTTCCCCTCCTTCTCACTCTTACACTCGCCGCAACAGAGCGGTGCTTTTTGCTATTTAATCACTGGTTCTATGATAAAAAGATAGAGACAGATTGAAAAATTTCTCCCTCTTTTCCACTCCTACACTCGCCGCTATAGGGGTGCTTTTTCTTATTTACTCATTAGTTCAGGATAAAAAGATGGAGACAGGTTGGAAAACTTCTACCTCTTTCTCATTCTTACAATTGTCGCAACAAAGAGGTGCTTTTTTCCTATTTACTCATTAGTTCTATGATAAAAGGATGAAGACAGATTGGAAAACTTCCCCTCCTTCTCACTTTTACATTCGCCGAAACATAGGGGTGCTTTTTCCTAATTTATCATTAGTTATATGATAAAAGGATGGAGACAGATTGGAAAACTTCTCACTCCTTCTCATTCTTACATTCGCCGCAATATAGTGGTGTTTTTTCTAAATTAATATTTAATTCTATGTTAAAAGGATGGAGATAGATTGGAAAACTTCCCCTCCTTCTCACTCTTACACTCGCCGCAACAGAGGGGTGCTTTTTCCTAATTAATCACTGGTTCTATGATAAAAAGATGGAGACAGATTGAAAAATTTCTCCCTCTTTTCCACTCCTACACTCGCCGCTATAGGGGTGCTTTTTCTTATTTACTCATTAGTTGATGGAGACAGGTTGGAAAAATTCTACCTCTTTCTCATTCTCACACTTGTCGCAAAAATGAGGTGCTTTTTCCTAATTATTCATTAGTTCAAGATAAAAAGATGGAGACAGATTGGAAAATTTCTGCCTCTTTCTCATTCTTACACTTGTCGTAACAATGAGGTGCTTTTTCTTAAATACTCATTAGTTCTATGATAAAAGGATGGAGACAGGTTGGAAAGTTTCT
Source organism: Symsagittifera roscoffensis (assembly GCF_963678635.1). Lineage (NCBI taxonomy): Eukaryota > Metazoa > Xenacoelomorpha > Acoela > Convolutidae > Symsagittifera > Symsagittifera roscoffensis. The sequence continues at coordinate 698,764 of NC_087064.1, forward strand.
ATCTCTTTCTCATTCTTACACTTGCCGCAACAATGAGGTGCGTTTTTCTTATTTACTCATTGGTTCTATGGTAAAAGGATAGAGACAGGTTGAAAAATTTCTCCCTCCTTTTCACTGTTACATTCGCCGCGACATAGGGTTGCTTTTTCTTAATTAATCATTAGTTCTATGATAAAATGATGAAGACAGACTGGAAAAATCCTCCCTCTTTTCCACTCCTACAATCGCCGCAATGTAGGGGTGATTTTTTTAAATTACTCAATAGTTCAAGATAAAAAGATGAAGACATATTGGAAAATTTCTACCTCTTTCTCATTCTTACACTTGCCGCAACAATGAGGTGCTTTTTTCTTAATTACTCATTAGTTCTATGATAAAAGGATGGAGACAGATGGGAAAGCTTTCCCCTCCTTCTCCTTTTTACATTCGCCGCAACATAGGGGTGCTTTTTCCTAATTAATCATTAGTTCTATAATAAAAGGATGGAGACAGATTGGAAAATTTCTACATCTTTCTCATTCGTACAGTTGTCGCAACAATGAGGTGCTTTTTTCTTAAGTACTCATTAGTTCTATGATAAAAAGTTGGAGACAGATTGGAAATTTTCTACTTCTTTCTCATTCTTACATATGCCGCAACAATGAGGTGCTTTGTTCCTAATTACTCGTCGGTTCTATGATAAAAGGATGTACACCGATTGGAAAGTTTCTCCCTCTTTCTCACTCTTACATTCGCAGCAACAATGAGGTGCTTTTTTCTGAATTACTCATTAGTTCAATGATAAAAGGATGGAGACAGATTGGAAAATTTCTCCCTCCTTCTCACTTTCACATTCGCCGCAACATTGGAGTGCTTTTTAAACTAATCAATAGTTCTATAATAAAAGGATGGAGACAGATTGGAAAATTTCTACATCTTTCTCATTCGTACAGTTGTCGCAACAATGAGGTGCTTTGTTCCTAATTACTCGTCGGTTCTATGATAAAAGGATGTACACCGATTGGAAAGTTTCTCCCTCTTTCTCACTCTTACATTCGCAGCAACAATGAGGTGCTTTTTTCTGAATTACTCATTAGTTCAATGATAAAAGGATGGAGACAGATTGGAAAATTTCTCCCTCCTTCTCACTTTCACATTCGCCGCAACATTGGAGTGCTTTTTAAACTAATCAATAGTTCTATAATAAAAGGATGGAGACAGATTGGAAAATTTCTACATCTTTCTCATTCGTACAGTTGTCGCAACAATGAGGTGCTTTTTTCTGAATTACTCATTAGTTCTATGATAAAAGGTTGGAGACAGATTGGAAAGTTTCTCCCTCCTTTTTACTCTTACATTAGCCGCAACATAGGAGTGCTTTTTCCTAATTACTCATTAGTTCTATGATAAAAAGTTGGAGTCAGATTGGAAATTTTCTACTTCTTTCTCATTCTTACATATGCCGCAACAATGAGGTGCTTTGTTCCTAATTACTCGTCGGTTCTATGATAAAAGGATGTACACCGATTGGAAAGTTTCTCCCTTTTTCTCACTCTTACATTCGCAGCAACAATGAGGTGCTTTTTTCTGAATTACTCATTAGTTCTATGATAAGAGGATGGAGACAGATTGGAAAATTTCTCCCTCCTTCTCACTTTTACATTCGCCGCAACATAGGAGTGCTTTTTAAACTAATCTTTAGTTCTATAATAAAAGGATTGAGACAGATTGGAAAATTTTTACCTCATTCTCATTCTTAAACTTGCCGCAACAATGAGGTGTTTTTTTCTTATTGTTTCATTAGTTCTATGATAAAAGGATGGAGAAAGATTGAAAAGTTTCTCCCTCCTTCTCACTCTTGCATTCGCCGCAACATTGGGGTGCTTTTTCTTAGTTAACCATTAGTTCCATGATAAAATGATGAAAACAGATTGGAAAGTTCCTCCCTCTTTTCCACTACTACACTCGCCGCAAAATAGGGGTGCTTTTTCTTAATTACTCATTAGTTCAAGATAAAAAAAGATAGAGACAGATTGGAATTTTTCTACTTCTTTCTCATTCTTGCACTTGCCGCAACAATGAGGTGTTTTTTTCTTAATTACTCATTAGTTCTATGATCAAAGGATGAAAACAGATTGGAAAACTTGCCCCTCCATCTCACTCTTACATTCGCCGCAACATGGGGTGCTTTTTCTTAATTAATCATTAGTTCTACGATAAAATGATGGAGACAGATTGGAAAGTTTCTCCCCCGTTTCCACTCCTACACTCGCCGCAATATAGGGGCGCTTTTTCTTAAATACTCATTAGTTCAAGATAAAAAGATGGAGACATGTTGGAAAAGTTGTACCTCTTTCATATTCTTACACCTGTCGCAAAAATGAGGTGCTTTTTCTTGATTAATCTTTAGTACTATGATAAAATGATGGAGACAGATTGGAAAGTTTCTCCCCCTTTTCCACTCCTACACTCGCCGCAATATAGGGGCGCTTTTTCTTAATTACTCATTAGTTCAAGATAAAAAAGATGGAGAAAGATTGGAAAATTTCTCCCTCTTTCTCATTCTTACATTCGCCGCAACATAGGGGTGCTTTTTCTTAATTAATCTTTAGTTCCATGATAAATTGATGGAGACATAATGGAAAGTTTCTCCCCCTTTTCCACTCCTACACTCGCCGCAATATAGGGGCGCTTTTTCTTAATTACTCATTAGTTCAAGATAAAAAAGATGGAGAAAGATTAGAAAATTTCTACCTCTTTCTCATTCTTACATTCGCCGCAACATAGGGGTGCTTTTTCTTAATTAATCATTAGTTCCATGATAAAATGATGAAGACATATCGGAAAGTTTCTCCCCCTTTTCCACTCCTGCACTCGCCGCAAAATCGAGGCGCTTTTTCTTAATTAATCATTAGCTCAAGATAAAAAAGATGGAGAAAGATTAGAAAATTTCTACCTCTTTCTCATTCTTACATTCGCCGCAACATAGGGGTGCTTTTTCTGAATTAATCATTAGTTTCATGATAAAATGATGGAGACATATCGGAAAGTTTCTCCCCCTTTTCCACTCCTACACTCGCCGCAATATAGGGGCGCTTTTTCTTAATTACTCATTAGTTCTAGATAAAAAAGATAGAGAAAGGTTAGAAAACTTCTACCTCTTTCTCATTCTTACATTCGCCGCAGCATAGGGGTGCTTTTTCTTAATTAATCATTGGCTCAAGATAAAAAAGATGGAGAAAGATTAGAAAATTTCTACCTCTTTCTCATTCTTACATTCGCCGCAACATAGGGGTGCTTTTTCTTAATTAATCATTAGTTCCATGATAAAATGATGGAGACATATCGGAAAGTTTCTCCCGTTTTTCCACTCCTACACTCGCCGCAATATAAGGGTGCTTTTTCTTAATTAATCATTAGCTCAAGATAAAAAAGATGGAGACATATTGGAAAATTTCTCCCTCTTTTTCATTCTTACATTGGGAACCACGACGAAAAATTCTTGATTCATGAACTTTTTTGTGTTTTTTTTGTTCACATTGAGATTCTTAATTATGTGTTTCGATCTCAAGTGGAAGTTATCAAATGAAAAAATTAATTCAGTAGAAAACACAGTTATCAACTACAAGGTATAATTATTTCCCTCTCAAAATTGTGCGACTTTGCAAGTCTGACAACAAACCACCACCTAACCTCGGCCAATCAGAACATGGCACACTCTTCGGTGGACCAACAGAATTTTTTTTTTCATTTAGACATCAAAGTGGGCTTAATGAAAAAGTATGAAGCATAGATTTTCTAACCTTTGCAACGAGTGCCGACGAACTGTTTCAACTAAAAGCGAAAAAGTGAATTACAATAAGTTTCGTCGCTGAAATCTCCGCAGTCGTTGTGGGTGTCGCACACTTTATCTACCCCAATACACATCCCACCTTCCTCCTGACCTTCTCCTTCGCCGCCTGTGCTGCTGCTGCACTCGAACATGTATTCGCATCTCGCAGCAGTCCAACTGATTTCCTCGTTAACTGAACAAAGTTATCGACATAAGGGCATGAAATTCTAAATCAATATTGTCACGTGTTGATGTCGGCACATCAAACTTCTATATTTCCGATAATTCAAAACATATAAACGCAGTTAACAAAAACATTGCCTTGTTTTTCAAATTGTACCTTGAATGTTCCGGATACCACTGAAATGAAGATACGCAGTTCATATGCAACAAGCACTTCTCTTTAAAAAATGGTATCAATTTTTATCTCAAATTGTGTCACTTTTTTGTGGTATAATGAGAGGGTTTAAGCGAAAGCCTGGAAAATTTATTGGAAAACCAAAAAGGATATTTTAAGATTTTTTATAGCAAAAAAGTCGCTAAGAAAGCTTCGAAAATTAATCTTAAACGTGAGTAAAACTTAATTTGACAGAAACCTTCTACTGTATGCCATTATAAACCTCCTCACTCGCTCGCTTTATTCGCTCGAAAAAGCTTGAAAAGGACACATTACTCGACCGATTCCGATGATTATTTGTGGTTCTTGATTTTGGGGGTAAAATTGAAGCTTAGTGGAGAGCAATACACCCAAAAACAAAGTAGTTCCCGTGCTGGAGTTTCATAGATAAAAGTCGATTATTTTGGTTTTCGGTCTCTCTAAAATACCAAAACCATCACTTATAATTGTGTTAAAATGGATTGGTTGTCACTACTTTTCAGAGCAAAAAAAAATAATCGATCATTTTCAATTTATTTTCGAGCTTTTTTCAAAAGAAATTCTATTGATATTAGATGATTATAATGAAGAGTTTTAGTCTACGAGACCCCCTTGTTCTAGTGTCTCCTCTCCATGAAAAGCAGGTACGAGTGCCCTCTTTTAGTGGTCGGAAAAACAACCACATGTCCATACTTGTCATGTTAATCGAGTATCTTCGAATTTTTAGTTCACGAGAACCATTATTCTCGTTTCTTCTCTCCATGAAACGTGGCTGCGGGTGCCCTCTTTTAGTGGTCGGAAAAACAATCTTATATCTATACTTGTCATGTTAATCGAGTATCTTAGATTTTTAGGCTACAAGAACCTATTATTGTCGTTTTTTCATTCCATGAATCGTGGCTACGGGTGCCCTCTTTTAGTGGTCGGAAAAACAATCACATGTCTCTTCTTGTCAAGTTAACCAAGTATATTAGAATTTTAATCTTCAAGAACCCATTATTATCGTTTCTTCTCTCCATGAAACGTGGGTGCGGGTGCCCTCTTTTAGTGGTCGGAAAAACAATCACATGTCTATACTTGTTGTGTTAATCGAGTATCTTAGATTTTAGTTCACGAGAACCCATTATTTTCGTTTTTCCTCTCCATGAACTGTGGGTGCGGGTGCCCTCTTTTAGTGGTCGGAAAAACAATCACATAACCATACTTGTCATGTTAATTGAATATCTTAAAATTTTAGTTCACGAGAACCCATTAATATCTTTTTTTCTCTTCATGAATCGTGGCTGCGGTTGCCCCCATTTTAGTGGTCGGAAAAACAATCCCATGTCTATTCTGGTCATGTTAATCGAGTATCTTAGATTTTTAGTTCATGAGAACCCATTATTATCGGTTTTTCTCTTCATGAATCGCGACTGCGGGTGCCCTCTTTTAGTGGTCGGAAAAACACTCACATGTCTATACTTGTCATGATAATCGAGTGTCTTGGATTTTTAGTTCACGAGAACCCATTATTATCGTTTCTTCTCTCCATGAAACGTGGGTGCGGGTTGCCTCTTTTAGTGGTCGGAAAAACAATCACAGGTCTATACTTGTCTTGTTAATCGAGTATCTTAGGTTTTTAGTTCACGAGAACACATTATTATCGTTTTTTTCTCTCCATGAACTGTGGGTGCGGGTGCCCTCTTTTAGTGCTCGGCAAAACAATCACATGTCTATACTTGTCATGATAATCGAGTGTCTTGGATTTTTAGTTCACGAGAACCCATTATTATCGTTTTTCTCTTCATGAATCGTGGCTGCGGGTGCCCTCTTTTAGTGGTCGGAAAAACAATCACAGGTCTATACTTGTCATGTTAATCGAGTATCTTAGATTTTTAGTTCACGAGAACCAATTATTATCGTTTTTTCTCTCAATGAACTGTGGGTGCGGGTGCCCTCTTTTAGTGCTCGGCAAAACAATCACATGTCTATACTTGTCGTGTTAATCGAGTATCTTCGATTTTTAGTTCACGAGAACCAATTATTATCGTTTTTTCTCTCCATGAAACGTGGATGCGGGTGCCCTCTTCTAGTGGTCGGAAAAACAATCACATGTCTATACTTGTCATGATAATCGAGTGTCTTGGTTTTTTAGTTCACGAGAACCCATTATTATCGTTTTTTCTCTTCATGAATCGTGGCTGCGGGTGCCCTCTTTTAGTGGTCGGAAAAACAATCACATCTCTATATTTGTCAAGTTAATCTTGTATCTTAGATTTTTAGTTCACGAGAACCAATTATTATCGTTTTTTTTTCTCCATAAAACGTGGATGCGGGTGCCCTCTTCTAGTGGTCGGAAAAACAATCACATGTCTATACTTGTCATGATAATCGAGTGTCTTGGATTTTTAGTTCACGAGAACCCATTATTATCGTTTTTCTCTTCATGAACTGTGGGTGCGGGTGCCCTTTTTTAGTGCTCGGCAAAACAATCACATGTCTATACTTGTCGTGTTAATCGAGTATCTTAGATTTTTAGTTCACGAGAACCAATTATTATCGTTTTTTCTCTCCATGAAACGTGGATGCGGGTGCCCTCTTCTAGTGGTCGGAAAAACAATCACATGTCTATACTTGTCATGATAATCGAGTGTCTTGGTTTTTTAGTTCACGAGAACCCATTATTATCGTTTTTTCTCTTCATGAATTGTGGCTGCGGGTGCCCTCTTTTAGTGGTCGAAAAAACAATCACATCTCTATATTTGTCAAGTTAATCGTGTATCTTAGATTTTTAGTTCACGAGAACCAATTATTATCGTTTTTTCTCTCCATGAAACGTGGGTTCGTGTGCCCTCTTTTAGTGGTCGGAAAAACAATCACATGTCTATACTTGTCATGATAATCGAGTGTCTTGGTTTTTTAGTTCACGAGAACCCATAATTATCGTTTTTTCTCTTCATGAATCGTGGCTGCGGGTGCCCTCTTTTAGTGGTCGGAAAAACAATCACAAGTCTATATTTGTCATGTTAATTGAGTATCTTAGATTTTTAGTTCACGAGAACCCATTATTATTGTTTTTCTCTCTATGAATCGTTGCTGCGGATGCCTTCTTTTAATGGTCCGGAAAAACAATAACCTGTCTATACTTATCATGATAATCGAGTATCTTAGATTTTTAGCTCACGAGAATCCATTATTATCGTTTTTTCTCTTCATGAATCGTGGCTGCGGTTGCCCTCTTTTAGTGGTCGGAAAAACAATCACATGTCTATACTTGTCATGTTAATCGAGTATCTTAGATTTTTAGTTCACGATAACCAATTATTATCGTTTTTTCTCTCCATGAAACGTGGATGCGGGCCCTCTTCTAGTGGTCGGAAAAACAATCACATGTCTATACTTGTCATGATAATCGAGTGTCTTGGATTTTTAGTTCACGAGAACCCATTATTATTGTTTTTCTCTTCATGAATCGTTGCTGCGGATGCCTTCTTTTAATGGTCCGGAAAAACAATCACATGTCTATACTTGTCATGTTAATCGAGTATCTTAGATTTTTAGTTCACGAGAACCCATTATTATCTTTTTTCTCTCAATGAACTGTGGGTGCGGGTGCCCTCTTTAGTGCTCGGCAAAACAATCAAATGTCTATACTTGTCGTGTTAATCGAGTATCTTAGATTTTTAGTTCACGAGAACCAATTATTATCGGTTTTTCTCTCCATGAAACGTGGATGCGGGCGCCCTCTTCTAGTGGTCGGAAAAACAATCACATGTCTATACTTGTCATGTTAATCGAGTATCTTAGATTTTTAGTTCACGAGAACCCATTATTATCGCTTTTTCTCTCAATGAACTGTGGGTGCGGGTGCCCTCTTTTAGTGCTCGGCAAAACAATCACATGTCTATACTTGTCGTGTTAATCGAGTATCGTAGATTTTTAGTTCACGAGAACCATTTATTATCGTTTTTTCTCTCCATGAAACGTGGGTTCGGGTGCCCTCTTTTAATGGTCCGGAAAAACAATCACATGTCTATACTTATCATGATAATCGAGTATCTTGGTTTTTTAGTTCACGAGAACCCAATATTATCATTTTTTCTCTTCATGAATCGTGGCTGCGGGTGCCCTCTTTTAGTGGTCGAAAAAACAATCACAAATCTATATTTGTCATGTTAATCGAGTATCTTAGATTTTTAGTTCACGAGAACCCATTATGATTGTTTTTTCTCTCTATGAATCGTTGCTGCGGATGCCTTCTTTTAATGGTCCGGAAAAACAATCACATGTCTATACTTATCATGAGAATCGAGTATCTTAGATTTTTAGCTCACGAGAATCCATTATTATCGTTTTTTCTCTTCATGAATCGTGGCTGCGGTTGCCCTCTTTTAGTGGTCGGAAAAACAATCACATGTCTAACTTGTCATGTTAATCGAGTATCTTAGATTTTTAGTTCACGAGAATCCATTATTATCGTTTTTTCTCTTCATGAATCGTGGCTGCGGTTGCCCTCTTTTAGTGGTCGGAAAAACAATCACATGTCTATACTTGTCATTTTAATCGAGTATCTTAGATTTTTAGTTCACGATAACCAATTATTATCGTTTTTTCTCTCCATGAAACGTGGATGCGGGGCCCTCTTCTAGTGGTCGGAAAAACAATCACATGTCTATACTTGTCATGATAATCGAGTGTCTTGGATTTTTAGTTCACGAGAACCCATTATTATCGTTTTTCTCTTCATGAATCGTGGCTGCGGGTGCCCTCTTTTAGTGGTCGGAAAAACAATCACAGGTCTATACTTGTCATGTTAATCGAGTATCCTATATTTTTAGTTCACGAGAACCCATTATTATCGTTTTTCTCTCAATGAACTGTGGGTGCGGGTGCCCTCTTTTAGTGCTCGGCAAAACAATCAAATGTCTATACTTGTCGTGTTAATCGAGTATCTTAGATTTTTAGTTCACGAGAACCAATTATTATCGTTTTTTCTCTCCATGAAACGTGGATGCGGGTGCCCTCTTCTAGTGGTCGGAAAAACAATCACATGTCTATACTTGTCATGTTAATCGAGTATCTTAGATTTTTAGTTCACGAGAACCCATTATTATCGTTTTTTCTCTCAATGAACTGTGGGTGCGGGTGCCCTCTTTTAGTGCTCGGCAAAACAATCACATGTCTATACTTGTCGTGTTAATCGAGTATCTTAGATTTTTAGTTCACGAGAACCAATTATTATCGTTTTTTCTCTCCATGAAACGTGGGTTCGGGTGCCCTCTTTTAGTGGTCGGAAAAACAATCACATGTCTATACTTGTCATGGTAATCGAGTGTCTTGGTTTTTTAGTTCACGAGAACCCATTATTATTGTTTTTTCTCTTCATGAATCGTGGCTGCGGGTGCCCTCTTTTAGTGGTCGAAAAAACAATCACATCTCTATATTTGTCAAGTTAATCGTGTATCTTAGATTTTTAGTTCACGAGAACCAATTATTATCGTTTTTTCTCTCCATGAAACGTGGGTTCGGGTGCCCTCTTTTAGTGGTCAGAAAAACAATCACATGTCTATACTTGTCATGATAATCGAGTGTCTTGGTTTTTTAGTTCACGAGAACCCATAATTATCGTTTTTTCTCTTCATGAATCGTGGCTGCGGGTGCCCTCTTTTAGTGGTCTGAAAAACAATCACAAGTCTATATTTGTCATGTTAATCGAGTATCTTAGATTTTTAGTTCACGAGAACCCATTATTATTGTTTTTTCTCTCTATGAATCGTTGCTGCGGATGCCTTCTTTTAATGGTCCGGAAAAACAATCACATGTCTATACTTATCATGATAATCGAGTATCTTAGATTTTTAGCTCACGAGAATCCATTATTATCGTTTTTTCTCTTCATGAATCGTGGCTGCGGTTGCCCTCTTTTAGTGGTCGGAAAAACAATCACATGTCTATACTTGTCATGTTAATCGAGTATCTTAGATTTTTAGTTCACGATAACCAATTATTATCGTTTTTTCTCTCCATGAAACGTGGATGCGGGGCCCTCTTCTAGTGGTCGGAAAAACAATCACATGTCTATACTTGTCATGATAATCGAGTGTCTTGGATTTTTAGTTCACGAGAACCCATTATTATTGTTTTTCTCTTCATGAATCGTGGCTGCGGGTGCCCTCTTTTAGTGGTCGGAAAAACAATCACAGGTCTATACTTGTCATGTTAATCGAGTATCTTAGATTTTTAGTTCACGAGAACCCATTATTATCGTTTTTCTCTCAATGAACTGTGGGTGCGGGTGCCATCTTTTAGTGCTCGGCAAAACAATCAAATGTCTATACTTGTCGTGTTAATCGAGTATCTTAGATTTTTAGTTCACGAGAACCAATTATTATCGTTTTTTCTCTCCATGAAACGTGGATGCGGGTGCCCTCTTCTAGTGGTCGGAAAAACAATCACATGTCTATACTTGTCATGATAATCGAGTGTCTTGGTTTTTTAGTTCACGAGAACCCATAATTATCGTTTTTTCTCTTCATGAATCGTGGCTGCGGGTGCCCTCTTTTAGTGGTCGGAAAAACAATCACATGTCTATATTTGTCATGTTAATCGAGTATCTTAGATTTTTTGTTCACGAGAACCCATTATTATTGTTTTTTCTCTCTATGAATCGTTGCTGCGGATGCCTTCTTTTAATGGTCCGGAAAAACAATCACATGTCTATATTTGTCATGATAATTGAGTATCTTAGATTTTTAGCTCACGAGAATCCATGATTATCGTTTTTTCTCTTCATGAATTGTGGCTGCGGTTGCCCTCTTTTAGTGGTCGAAAAAACTTCACATGTCTATACCTGTCATGTTAATCGAGTATCTTAGATTTTTAGTTCACGAGAACCAATTATTATCGTTTTTTCTCTCCATGAAACGTGGGTGCGCGTGACTATTAGTGGTCGGAAAAACAATCACATGTCTCTACTTGTCATGTTAATCGAGTATCTTAGATTTTTAGTTCACGAGAACCCATTATTATCGTTTTTTCTCTTCATGAATCGTGACTGCGGGTGTCCGCTTTTGTGGTCGGAAAAACAATCACATGTCTATACTTGTCATGTTAATCGAGTATCTTAGATTTTTAGTTCACGAGAACCTATTATTATAGTTTTTTCTCTCCATGAAACGTGGATGCGGGGCCCTCTTCTAGTGGTCGGAAAAACAATCACATGTCTATACTTGTCATGATAATCGAGTGTCTTGGATTTTTAGTTCACGAGAACCCATTATTATTGTTTTTCTCTTCATGAATCGTGGCTGCGGGTGCCCTCTTTTAGTGGTCGGAAAAACAATCACATGTTTCTACTTGTCATGATAATCGAGTGTCTTGGATTTTTAGTTCACGAGAACCCATTATTATTGTTTTTCTCTTCATGAATCGTGGCTGCGGGTGCCCTCTTTTAGTGGTCGGAAAAACAATCACAGGTCTATACTTGTCATGTTAATCGAGTATCTTAGATTTTTAGTTCACGAGAACCCATTATTATTGCTTTTCTCTCAATGAACTGTGGGTGCGGGTGCCATCTTTTAGTGCTCGGCAAAACAATCAAATGTCTATACTTGTCGTGTTAATCGAGTATCTTAGATTTTTAGTTCACGAGAACCCATTATTATTGCTTTTCTCTCAATGAACTGTGGGTGCGGGTGCCATCTTTTATTGCTCGGCAAAACAATCAAATGTCTATACTTGTCGTGTTAATCGAGTATCTTAGATTTTTAGTTCACGAGAACCAATTATTATCGTTTTTTCTCTCCATGAAACGTGGATGCGGGTGCCCTCTTCTAGTGGTCGGAAAAACAATCACATGTCTATACTTGTCATGATAATCGAGTGTCTTGGTTTTTTAGTTCACGAGAACTCATAATAATCGTTTTTTCTCTTCATGAATCGTGGCTGCGGGTGCCCTCTTTTAGTGGTCGGAAAAACAATCACATGTCTATATTTGTCATGTTAATCGAGTATCTTAGATTTTTTGTTCACGAGAACCCATTATTATTGTTTTTTCTCTCTATGAAGTGTTGCTGCGGATGCCTTCTTTTAATGGTCCGGAAAAACAATCACATGTCTATTTTGTCATGATAATTGAGTATCTTAGATTTTTAGCTCACGAGAATCCATGATTATCGTTTTTTCTCTTCATGAATCGTGGCTGCGGTTGCCCTCTTTTAGTGGTCGAAAAAACTTCACATGTCTATACCTGTCATGTTAATCGAGTATCTTAGATTTTTAGTTCACGAGAACCAATTATTATCGTTTTTTCTCTCCATGAAACGTGGGTGCGCGTGACTATTAGTGGTCGGAAAAACAATCACATGTCTCTACTTGTCATGTTAATCGAGTATCTTAGATTTTTAGTTCACGAGAACCCATTATTATCGTTTTTTCTCTTCATGAATCGTGACTGCGGGTGTCCGCTTTTGTGGTCGGAAAAACAATCACATGTCTATACTTGTCATGTTAATCGAGTATCTTAGATTTTTAGTTCACGAGAACCTATTATTATAGTTTTTTCTCTTCATGAATCGTGGCTGCGGGTGCCCTCTTTTAGTGGTCGGAAAAACAAAATTCGACAATTGGAAGCATAAAAGCAAATTTGATGCTTAATATTTCAAACATTTCAGATCACGAAATAGTCATGAGGTGAGAGAGATAACTAGCTCTAGACTAATTTTGTTATTGTTGTTCAAAAACCAGGAACCTCATTTTGCGGTAAAAAGAATCTTTTTGACTTCAGCAGCCTAATTTTGATATTTTTTGTCACGTGGTTTTCGGAAGTTCGACCATTACTTTTATCTTTGGTGGTTGGTTATCTGACCCTAGTGATGTTTTTTTCTGGCGCATTCTCACGATGAAGTTGGGTAAGGTGTGATCAGGCGTTGAACTAGTTAACAAAGATCTAGAGCTAGCTAGGCAACTTACATACAGGTTGAGTTATGGGAATAGGCCGAACTTGAGCAATTGGAGTAGCTTTGCAGACGAAGGGCTTTGGGAAGCTACAATTGGCATCATCAACATATCCACTGTCGCTTCCGGACTCAACGCTGTGCTTGAACATGACACATGCCTCTGAGATTGAGTCATCAGACACTTTCCACAAAGACGACTCGCCTCTTTCACACACACCGTCCAGATCACTGGAAACGCATAAGAGTGCAGATTGCATGTTCACACCATAAAATAATAGAAAAGTTCGTAGCTTGACCTTTGAAAAAGCAATTAGCAAAAAGAGTGGCCATCGCTTTGATAAAAGAAACACGGGTGAAGTGGTAAAACAATCCATCATTCTTTTCATGACATACTTATGAGAGGCTCTTAGCATAGCGGTGAGGCGTTCACTTTGAGTTCCTCAGATTGGGTAATCAATTCCCTGCCATGGCAATGATAGGGTCAGGTCTACTACTTCCTGACCGAGTACGGCTGCAACAAAGTTCTTGTCGCAAAAAAAGAGCTTCGTTCAACAAAAATACAGTCTGGAATGTGGGGAGGTAATGCATATCTACCTACTATCCTTTGAGATTACTGTTGACGCCTACTGATAGCTTCTGCGATCCACAGCACAACCACGTTATTATTACTATTATTACATTATAAGATCGGATCATGATTAAGTGATGTAATTTTGAAAAAGAAGATTAGTTGCGAACTTAAGATTCAGTCAAGGCGCATCTGGTGGCATTTGGTGTGGAAGAATGATGCTTGTTTCGACTAGATCGCTTGTTTCTTATCACCTACCAAAAAAACAGCTCAAGTTTTAATTGGTAGATTGGATCACTTGTTTCACTTTCACCTACCAAAGATGCAGCTCAAGTTCTGATTGGTAGATTAGATCACTTGTTTCACTTTCACCTACCAAAGAGGCAGCTGATGTTGTAATTGGTAGATTAGATCACTTGTTTCATTTCCACCTACCAAAGAGGCAGCTCATGTTCTGATTGGTAGATAAGATCACTTGTTTCACTTTCACCTACCAAAGAGGCAGCTCATGTTCTGATTGGTAGATTAGATCACTTGTTTCACTTTCACCTACCAAAGAGGCAGCTCATGTTCTGATTGGTAGATTAGATCACTTGTTTCACTTCCACCTACCAAAGAGGCAGCTCATGTTCTGATTGGTAGATTAGATCACTTGTTTCACTTTCACCTACCAAAGAGGCAGCTCATGTTCTAATTGGTAGATTAGATCACTTGTTTCATTTCCACCTACCAAAGAGGCAGCTCATGTTCTGATTGGTAGATAAGATCACTTGTTTCACTTTCACCTACCAAAGAGGCAGCTCATGTTCTGATTGGTAGATTAGATCACTTGTTTCACTTTCACCTACCAAAGAGGCAGCTCAAGTTCTGATTGGTAGATTAGATCACTTGTTTCACTTCCACCTACCAAAGAGGCAGCTCATGTTCTAATTGGTAGATTAGATCACTTGTTTCACTTCCACCTACCAAAGAGGCAGCTCATGTTCTGATTGGTAGATTAGATCATTTGTTTCTTTTTCACTGCCAAAGAGGCAGCTCATGTTCTGATTGGTAGATTAGATCACTTGTTTCATTTTCACTGCCAAAGAGGCAGCTCAAGTTCTGATTGGTAGATCAGATCACTTGTTTTATTTTCATCTACCAGAGAGGCAGCTCAAGTTCTGATTGGTAGATTAGATCACTTGTTTCACTTCCATCTACCAAAGAGGCAGCTCATGTTCTGATTGGTAAATTAGATTACTTGTTTCACTTTCACCTACCAAAGAGGCAGCTCATGTTCTGATTGGTAGATTAGATCACTTGTTTCACTTTCACCTACCAAAGAGGCAGCTCAAGTTCTGATTGGTAGATTACATCGATTGTTTCATTTTCACCTAACAAAGAGGCAGCTCATGTTCTGATTGGTAGATTAGATCACTTGTTTCATTTTCACTGCCAAAGACGCAGCTCATGTTCTGATTGGTAGATCAGATCACTTGTTTTACTTTCACCTACCAAAGAGGCAGCTCAAGTTCTGATTGGTAGATTAGATCACTTGTTTCACTTCCACCAACCAAAGAGGCAGCTCATGTTCTGATTGGTAAATTAGATTACTTATTTCACTTTCACCTACCAAAGAGGCAGCTCGTGTTCTGATTGTTAGATTAGATCACTTGTTTCATTTTCACCATACAAAGAGGCAGCTCATGTTCAGATTGGTAGATTAGATCATTTGTTTCATTTTCACTGCCAAAGAGGCAGCTCATTTTCTGATTGGTACATCAGATGACTTGTTTTACTTTCACCTACCAAAGAGGCTGCTCAAGTTCTGATTGGTAGATTAGATCACTTGTTTCACTTCCACCTACCAAAGAGGCAGCTCAAGTTCTGATTGGTGGATTTGATCACTTGTTTCACTTTCACCTACCAAAGAGGCAGCTCATGTTCTGATTGGTAGATTAGATCACTTGTTTCATTTTCACCTACCAAAGAGGCAGCTCATGTTCTGATTGGTAGATAGATCACTTGTTTCTTTTTCACTAACAAAGAGACAGCTCATGTTCTGATTGGTAGATCAGATCACTTGTTTCACTTCCACCTACCAAAGAGGCAGCTCAAGTTCTGATTGGTAGATCAGATCGCTTGTTTTACTTTCACCTACCAAAGAGGCAGCTCAAGTTCTGATTGGTAGATTACATCAATTGTTTCATTTTCACCTAACAAAGAGGCAGCTCATGTTCTGATTGGTAGATTAGATCACTTGTTTCATTTTCACTGCCAAAGACGCAGCTCATGTTCTGATTGGTAGATCAGATCACTTGTTTTACTTTCACCTACCAAAGAGGCAGCTCAAGTTCTGATTGGTAGATTAGATCACTTGTTTCACTTCCACCAACCAAAGAGGCAGCTCATGTTCTGATTGGTAAATTAGATTACTTATTTCACTTTCACCTACCAAAGAGGCAGCTTGTGTTCTGATTGGTAGATTAGATCACTTGTTTCATTTTCACCATACAAAGAGGCAGCTCATGTTCAGATTGGTAGATTAGATCATTTGTTTCATTTTCACTGCCAAAGAGGCAGCTCATTTTCTGATTGGTAGATTAGATCACTTGTTTCACTTTCACCTACCAAAGAGGCTGCTCAAGTTCTGATTGGTAGATTAGATCACTTGTTTCACTTCCACCTACCAAAGAGGCAGCTCAAGTTCTGATTGGTGGATTTGATCACTTGTTTCACTTTCACCTACCAAAGAGGCAGCTCATGTTCTGATTGGTAGATTAGATCACTTGTTTCATTTTCATCTACCAAAGAGGCAGCTCATGTTCTGATTGGTAGATAGATCACTTGTTTCTTTTTCACTAACAAAGAGGCAGCTCATGTTCTGATTGGTAGATCAGATCACTTGTTTCACTTCCACCTACCAAATAGGCAGCTCAAGTTCTGATTGGTAGATCAGATCACTTGTTTTACTTTCACCTACCAAAGAGGCAGCTCAAGTTCTGATTGGTAGATTAGATCACTTGTTTCACCTCCACCCACCAAAGAGACAGCTCAAGTTCTGATTGGTAGATTAGATCACTTGTTTCATTTTTACTACCAAAGAGGAAGCTCATGTTCTGATTGGTAGATCAGATCACTTGTTTCACTTCCACCTACCAAAGAGGCAGCTCAAGTCCTGATTGGTAGATCAGATCACTTGTTTCACTTTCACCTACCAAAGAGGCATCTCAAGATCTGATTGGTAGATTAGATCACTTGTTTCACTTCCACCTGCCAAAGAAGCAGCTCAAGTTCTGATTGGTAGATTAGATCACTTTCACCTACCAAAGAGGCAGCTCATGTTCTGATTGGTAGATTAGATCACTTGTTTCATTTTCACTACCAAAGAGGCAGCTCAAGTCCTGATTGGTAGATCAGATCACTTGTTTCACTTCCACCTACCAAAGAGGCAGCTCAAGTCCTGATTGGTAGATCAGATCACTTGTTTCACTTTCACCTACCAAAGAGGTATCTCAAGATCTGATTGGTAGATTAGATCACTTGTTTCACTTCCACCTGCCAAAGAAGCAGCTCAAGTTCTGATTGGTAGATTAGATCACTTGTTTCACTTTCACCTACCAAAGAGGCAGCTCATGTTCTGATTGGTAGATTAGATCACTTGTTTCAATTTCACTACCAAAGAGGCAGCTCATGTTGTGATTGGTATACCAGATCAGGTGTTTTACTGTCACCTACCAAAGAGGCAGCTCATGTTCTGATTGGTAGATTAGAACACTTGTTTCACTTTCACCTACCAAAGAAGCGGCTCATGTTCTGATTGGTAGATTAGATCACTTGTTTCATTTCCACCTAACAAAGAGGCAGCTCAAATTCTGATTCGTAGATTAGATCATTTGTTTCACTTCCACCACCAAAGAAGCAGCTCATGTTCTGATTGATAGATTAAATCATTTTTTTTTCATTTTCACTGCCAAAGAGGCAGCTCATATTCTGATTGGTAGATCAGATCACTTGTTTTACTTTCACCTACCAAAGAGGCAGCTCATGTTTTGATTGGTAGATTAGATCACTTGTTTCACTTCCACCTACCAAAGAGGCAGCTCATGTTCTGATTGGTAGATTAGATCACTTGTTTCATTTTCACTACTAAAGAGGCAGCTCATGTTCTGATTGGTAGATTAGATCACTTGTTTCATTTTCACTACCAAAGAGGCAGCTCAAGTTGTGATTGGTAGATTAGATCACTTGTTTCATTTTCACTACCAAAGAGACAGCTCAAGTTCTGATTGGTAGATTAGATCACTTGTTTCATTTTTGCTACCAAAGAGGCAGCTCATGTTGTGATTGGTATAAAAGATCAGGTGTTTTACTTTCACCTACCAAAGAGGCAGCTCATGTTCTGATTGGTAGATTAGAACACTTGTTTCACTTTCAGCTACCAAAGAAGCGGCTCATGTTCTGATTGGTAGATTAGACCACTTGTTTCATTTCCACCTAACAAAGAGGCAGCTCAAATTCTGATTCGTAGATTAGATCATTTGTTTCACTTCCACCACCAAAGAGGCAGCTCATGTTCTGATTGATAGATTAAATCATTTGTTTCATTTTCACTGCCAAAGAGGCAGCTCATGGACTGATTGGTAGATCAGATCACTCGTTTTACTTTCACCTACCAAAGAGGCAGCTCATGTTCTGATTGGTAGATTAGATCACTTGTTTCATTTTCACTACCAAAGAGGCAGCTCAAGTTGTGATTGGTAGATTAGATCACTTGTTTCATTTTCACTGCCAAAGAGACAGCTCAAGTTCTGATTGGTAGATTAGATCACTTGTTTCATTTTTACTACCAAAGAGGCAGCTCATGTTCTGATTGGTAGATTAGATCACTTGTTTCATTTTCACCTACCAAAGAAGCGGCTCATGTTCTGATTGGTAGATTAGATCACTTGTTTCACTTCAACCTACCAAAGAGGCAGCTCAAGTTGTGATTGGTAGATTAGATCACTTGTTTCATTTTCACTGCCAAAGAGACAGCTCAAGTTCTGATTGGTAGATTAGATCACTTGTTTCATTTCCACTACCAAAGAGGCAGCTCATGTTGTGATTGGTAGATTAGATCACTTGTTTCATTTTCACTACCAAAGAGACAGCTCAAGTTCTGATTGGTTGATTAGATCACTTGTTTCGTTTTTACTACCAAAGAGGCAGATCATGTTGTGATTGGGATATAAGATCAGGTGTTTTACTTTCACATACCAAAGAGGCAGCTCATGTTCTGATTGGTAGATTAGAACACTTGTTTCACTTTCACCTACCAAAGAAGCGGCTCATGTTCTGATTGGTAGATTAGATCACTTGTTTCATTTCCACCTAACAAAGAGGCAGCTCAAATTCTGATTCGTAGATTAGATCATTTGTTTCACTTCCACCACCAAAGAGGCAGCTCATGTTCTGATTGATAGATTAAATCAATTGTTTCATTTTCACTGCCAAAGAGGCAGCTCATGTTCTGATTGGTAGATCAGATCACTTGTTTTACTTTCACCTACCAAAGAGGCAGCTCATGTTCTGATTGGTAGATTAGATCACTTGTTTCACCTCCACCTACCAAAGAGGCAGCTCATGTTCTGATTGGTAGATTAGATCACTTGTTTCATTTTCACTACTAAAGAGGCAGCTCATGTTCTGATTGGTAGATTAGATCACTTGTTTCATTTTCACTACCACAGAGGCAGCTCAAGTTGTGATTGGTAGATTAGATCACTTGTTTCATTTTCACCACCAAAGAGTCAGCTCAAGTTCTGATTGGTAGATTAGATCACTTGTTTCATTTTTACTACCAAAGAGGCAGCTCATGTTCTAATTGGTAGATCAGATCACTTGCTTCACTTCCACCTACCAAAGAGGCAGCTCAAGTTCTGATTGGTAGATAAGATCACTTGTTTCACTTTCACCTACCAAAGAGGCATCTCAAGATCTGATTGGTAGATTAGATCACTTGTTTCACTTCCACCTAACAAAGAAGCAGCTCAAGTTCTGATTGGTAGATTAGATCACTTGTTTCATTTTCACTACCAAAGAGGCAGCTCATGTTCTGATTGGTAGATTAGATCTTTTGTTTCATTTTCACTACCAAAGAGGCCGCTCATGTTGTGATTGGTATATCAGATCACTTGTTTTACTTTCACCTACCAAAGAGGCAGCTCATGTTCTGATTGGTAGATTAGATCACTTGTTTTTTTCCACCTAACAAAGAGGCAGCTCAAATTCTGATTCGTAGATTAGATCATTTGTTTCACTTCCACCACCAAAGAGGCAGCTCATGTTCTGATTGGTAGATTAGATCATTTGTTTAGTTTTCACTGCCAAAGAGGCAGCTCATGTTCTGATTGGTAGATCAGATCACTTGTTTTACTTTCACCTACCAAAGAGGCAGCTCATGTTCTGATTGGTAGATTAGATCACTTGTTTGACTTCCACCTACCAAAAAGGCAGCTCATGTTCTGATTGGTAGATTAGATCACTTGTTTCATTTTCACTACCAAAGAGGCAGCTCATGTTCTGTTTGGTAGATTAGATCGCTTGTTTCATTTTCACTACCAAAGAGGCAGCTCATGTTGTGATTGGTAGATTAGATCACTTGTTTCATTTTCACTACCAAAGAGGCAGCTCATGTTCTGATTGGTAGATTAGATCATTTGTTTCACTTCCACCACCAAAGAGGCAGCTCATGTTCTGATTGATAGATTAAATCATTTGTTTCATTTTCACTGCCAAAGAGGCAGCTCATGTTCTGATTGGTAGATCAGATCACTTATTTTACTTTCACCTACCAAAGAGGCAGCTCATGTTCTGATTGGTAGATTAGATCACTTGTTTCACTTCCACCTACCAAAGAGGCAGCTCATGTTCTGATTGGTAGATTAGATCACTTGTTTCATTTTCACTACTAAAGAGGCAGCTCATGTTCTGATTGGTAGATTAGATCACTTGTTTCATTTTCACCACCAAAGAGGCAGCTCAAGTTGTGATTGGTAGATTAGATCACTTGTTTCTTTTTCACTACCAAAGAGTCAGCTCAAGTTCTGATTGGTAGATTAGATCACTTGTTTCATTTTTACTACCAAAGAGGCAGCTCATGTTCTAATTGGTAGATCAGATCACCTGCTTCACTTCCACCTACCAAAGAGGCAGCTCAAGTTCTGATTGGTAGATAAGATCACTTGTTTCACTTTCACCTACCAAAGAGGCATCTCAAGATCTGATTGGTAGATTAGATCACTTGTTTCACTTCCACCTACCAAAGAAGCAGCTCAAGTTCTGATTGGTAGATTAGATCACTTGTTTCGCTTTCACCTACCAAAGAGGCAGCTCATGTTCTGATTGGTAGATTAGATCACTTGTTTCATTTTCACTACCAAAGAGGCAGCTCATGTTCTGATTGGTAGACTAGATCTTTTGTTTCATTTTTACTACCAAAGAGGCAGCTCATGTTCTAATTGGTAGATCAGATTACCTGCTTCACTTCCACCTACCAAAGAGGCAGCTCAAGTTCTGATTGGTAGATAAGATCACTTGTTTCACTTTCACCTACCAAAGAGGCATCTCAAGATCTGATTGGCAGATTAGATCACTTGTTTCACTTCCACCTACCAAAGAAGCAGCTCAAGTTCTGATTGGTAGATTAGATCACTTGTTTCGCTTTCACCTACCAAAGAGGCAGCTCATGTTCTGATTGGTAGATTAGATCACTTGTTTCGCTTTCACCTACCAAAGAGGCAGCTCATGTTGTGATTGGTATATCAGATCACTTGTTTTACTTTCACCTACCAAAGAGGCAGCTCATGTTCTGATTGGTAGATTAGAACACTTGTTTCACTTTCACCTACCAAAGAAGCAGCTCATGTTCTGATTGGTAGATTAGATCACTTGTTTTTTTCCACCTAACAAAGAGGCAGTTCAAATTCTGATTCGTAGATTAGATCATTTGTTTCACTTCCACCACCAAAGAGGCAGCTCATGTTCTGATTGGTAGATTAGATCATTTGTTTAGTTTTCACTGCCAAAGAGGCAGCTCATGTTCTGATTGGTAGATCAGATCACTTGTTTTACTTTCACCTACCAAAGAGGCAGCTCATGTTCTGATTGGTAGATTAGATCACTTGTTTCACTTCCACCTACCAAAGAGGCAGCTCATGTTCTGATTGGTAGATTAGATCACTTGTTTCATTTTCACTACCAAAGAGGCAGCTCATGTTCTGTTTGGTAGATTAGATCACTTGTTTCATTTTCACTACCAAAGAGGCAGCTCATGTTGTGATTGGTAGATTAGATCACTTGTTTCATTTTCATTACCAAAGAGACAGCTCATGTTCTGATTGGTAGATATCATTTGTTTCTTTTTCACTACCAAAGAGGCAGCTCAACTTGTGATTGGTATCTCAGATCATTTGTTTCACTTCCAACTACCAAAGAGGCAGCTCAACTTGTGATTGGTAGTTTAGATCTTTTGTTTCACTTCAACCCACCAAAGAGGCAGCTCATGTTCTGATTGGTAGATTAGATCACTTGTTTTTTTCCACCTAACAAAGAGGCAGTTCAAATTCTGATTCGTAGATTAGATAATTTGTTTCACTTCCACCACCAAAGAGGCAGCTCATGTTCTGATTGGTAGATTAGATCATTTGTTTAGTTTTCACTGCCAAAGAGGCAGCTCATGTTCTGATTGGTAGATTAGATCACTTGTTTCGCTTTCACCTACCAAAGAGGCAGCTCATGTTGTGATTGGTATATCAGATCACTTGTTTTACTTTCACCTACCAAAGAGGCAGCTCATGTTCTGATTGGTAGATTAGAACACTTGTTTCACTTTCACCTACCAAAGAAGCAGCTCATGTTCTGATTGGTAGATTAGATCACTTGTTTTTTTCCACCTAACAAAGAGGCAGTTCAAATTCTGATTCGTAGATTAGATCATTTGTTTCACTTCCACCACCAAAGAGGCAGCTCATGTTCTGATTGGTAGATTAGATCATTTGTTTAGTTTTCACTGCCAAAGAGGCAGCTCATGTTCTGATTGGTAGATTAGATCACTTGTTTCACTTTCACTACCAAAGAGGCAGCTCATGTTGTGATTGGTAGATTAGATCACTTGTTTCATTTTCATTACCAAAGAGACAGCTCATGTTCTGATTGGTAGATATCATTTGTTTCTTTTTCACTACCAAAGAGGCAGCTCAACTTGTGATTGGTATCTCAGATCATTTGTTTCACTTCCACCTACCAAAGAGGCAGCTCAACTTGTGATTGGTAGTTTAGATCTTTTGTTTCACTTCAACCCACCAAAGAGGCAGCTCATGTTCTGATTGGTAGATTAGATCACTTGTTTTTTTCCACCTAACAAAGCGGCAGTTCAAATTCTGATTCGTAGATTAGATAATTTGTTTCACTTCCACCACCAAAGAGGCAGCTCATGTTCTGATTGGTAGATTAGATCACTTGTTTCACTTCCACCTACCAAAGAGGCAGCTCATGTTCTGATTGGTAGATTAGATCACTTGTTTCATTTTCACTACCAAAGAGGCAGCTCATGTTCTGTTTGGTAGATTAGATCACTTGTTTCATTTTCACTACCAAAGAGGCAGCTCATGTTGTGATTGGTAGAATAGATCACTTGTTTCATTTTCATTACCAAAGAGACAGCTCATGTTCTGATTGGTAGATATCATTTGTTTCTTTTTCACTACCAAAGAGGCAGCTCAACTTGTGATTGGTATCTCAGATCATTTGTTTCACTTCCACCTACCAAAGAGGCAGCTCAACTTGTGATTGGTAGTTTAGATCTTTTGTTTCACTTCAACCCACCAAAGAGGCAGCTCATGTTCTGATTGGTAGATTAGATCACTTGTTTTTTTCCACCTAACAAAGAGGCAGTTCAAATTCTGATTCGTAGATTAGATAATTTGTTTCACTTCCACCACCAAAGAGGCAGCTCATGTTCTGATTGGTAGATTAGATCATTTGTTTAGTTTTCACTGCCAAAGAGGCAGCTCATGTTCTGATTGGTAGATCAGATCACTTGTTTTACTTTCACCTACCAAAGAGGCAGCTCATGTTCTGATTGGTAGATTAGATCACTTGTTTCACTTCCACCTACCAAAGAGGCAGCTCATGTTCTGATTGGTAGATTAGATCACTTGTTTCATTTTCACTACCAAAGAGGCAGCTCATGTTCTGATTGGTAGATTAGATCATTTGTTTAGTTTTCACTGCCAAAGAGGCAGCTCATGTTCTGATTGGTAGATCAGATCACTTGTTTTACTTTCACCTACCAAAGAGGCAGCTCATGTTCTGATTGGTAGATTAGATCACTTGTTTCACTTCCACCTACCAAAGAGGCAGCTCATGTTCTGATTGGTAGATTAGATCACTTGTTTCATTTTCACTACCAAAGAGGCAGATCATGTTCTGTTTGGTAGATTAGATCACTTGTTTCATTTTCACTACCAAAGAGGCAGCTCATGTTGTGATTGGTAGATCATATCACTTGTTTCCTTCCACCGACCAGAGAGACAGCTCACTGATTGGTAGAGTAGATTACTTGTTTCATTTCCACATACCAAAGAATCAGCTCAAGTTCGGATTGGTAGATCATATCACTTGTTTCCTTCCACCGACCAAAGAGACAGCTCATGTTCTGATTGGTAGAGTAGATTACTTGTTTCATTTCCACCTACCAAAGAATCAGGTCAAGTTCGGATTGGTATATTAGATCACTTGTTTCACTTCCACTTACCAAAGAAGCAGCTCAACTTCTGATTGGTAGATAAGATCACTTGTTTCACTTCCACCTACCAAAGAGGCAGCTCATGTTCTGATTGGTAGATTAGATTACTTGTTTCATTTCCACCTACGAAAGATGCAGCTCAAGTTCGGATTGGTAGATTAGATCACTTGTTTCACTTCCACTTACCAAAAAGGCAGCTCAAAATTCTGATTGGTAGATTAGATCACTTGTTTCACTTCCTCCTACCAAAGAGGCAGCTCATGCTCTGATTGTTAGATTAGATCTTTTCTTTCACTTTCACCTACCAAAGAGGCAGCTCATGTTCGGATTGGTAGATTAGATCACTTGTTTCACTTCCACTTACCAAAGAGGCAGCTCAACTTCTGATTGGTAGATTAGATCACTTGTTTCACTTCCACTTACCAAAAAGGCAGCTCATTTTGTGATTGGTAGTTTAGATCATTTGTTTCACTTTCACCTACCAAAGAGGCAGCTCAAGTTCTGATTGGTAGATAAGATCACCTGTTCGACTTCAACCTACCAAAGAAGCAGCTCAACTTCTGATTGGTAGATTACATCACTTGTTTCATTTCCACTTACCAAAGAGGCAGCTCATGTTCTGATTGGTAGATTAGATTACTTGTTTCATTTCCACCTACCAAAGATGCAGCTCATGCTCTGATTGGTAGATTAGATCTTTTGTTTCACTTTCACCTACCAAAGAGGCAGCTCATGTTCTGATTGGTAGATTAGTTCACTTGTTTCATTTCCACCTACCAAAGAGGCAGCTCAAGTTCGGATTGGTAGATTAGATCACTTGTTTCACTTCCACTTACCAAAGAGGCAGCTCAAACTTCTGATTGGTAGATTAGATCACTTGTTTCACTTCCTCCTACCAAAGAGTCAGCTCATGCTCTGATTGGTAGATTAGATCTTTTGTTTCACTTTCACCTACCAAAGAGGCAGCTCAAGTTCTGATTGGTAGATAAGATCACCTGTTCCACTTCAACCTACCAAAGAGGCAGTTCATGTTCCGATTGGTAGATTAGATCACTTATTTCACTTCCACCTACCAAAGAGGCAGCTCATGTTCTGATTGGTAGATTAGATTACTTGTTTCATTTCCACCTACCAAAGCGGCAGCTCAAGTTCGGATTGGTAGATTAGATCACTTGTTTCACTTCCACTTACCAAAGAGGCAGCTCAAACTTCTGATTGGTAGATTAGATCACTTGTTTCACTTCCTCCTACCAAAGAGGCAGCTCATGTTCTGATTGGTAGATTAGATTACTTGTTTCGTTTCCACCTACCAAAGAGGCAGCTCAAGTTCGGATTGGTAGATTAGATCACTTGTTTCACTTCCACTTACCAAAGAGGCAGCTCAACTTCTGATTGGTAGATTAGATCACTTGTTTCACTTCCACTTACCAAAAAAAAACAGCTCATTTTGCGATTGGTAGTTTAAATCATTTGTTTCACTTCCACCCACCAAAGAGGCAGCTCAAGTTCTGATTGGTAGATTTGATCATTTGTTTCACTCCACCTACCAAAGAGGCAGCTCAACTTCTGATTGGTAGATTAGATCACTTGTTTCACTTCCTCCTACCAAAGAGGCAGCTCATGTTCTGATTGGTAGATTAGATCACTTGTTTCACTTCCACCTACCAAAGAGGCAGCTCATGTTCTGATTCGTAGATTAGATTACTTGTTTCATTTCCACCTACCAAAGAGGCAGCTCAAGTTCGGATTGGTAGATTAGATCACTTGTTTCACTTCCACTTACCAAAGATGCAGCTCAACTTCTGATTGGTAGATTAGGTCACATGTTCCCTCTCCTCCTACCAAAGAGGCAGCTCAAGTTCTGATTGGTAGATTAGATCATTTGTTTCACTTCCACCTACCAAAGAGGCAGCTCATGTTCTGATTCGTAGATTAGATTACTTTTTTCGTTTCTACCTACCAAAGAGGCAGCTCATGTTCTGATTGGTAGATTATATTACTTGTTTCATTTCCACCTACCAAAGAGGCAGCTCAAGTTCGGATTGGTAGATTAGATCACTTGTTTCACTTCCACTTACCAAAGAGGCAGCTCAAACTTCTGATTGGTAGAATAGATCACTTGTTTCACTTCCTCCTACCAAAGAGGCAGCTCATGCTCTGATTGGTAGATTAAATCTTTTGTTTCACTTTCAACTACCAAAGAGGCAGCTCATGTTCTGATTGGTAGATTAGATTACTTGTTTCTTTTCCACCTACCAAAGAGGCAGCTCAAGTTCTGATTGGTAGATTTGATCATTTGTTTCACTCCACCTACCAAAGAGGCAGCTCAACTTCTGATTGGTAGATTAGATCACTTGTTTCACTTCCTCCTACCAAAGAGGCAGCTCATGTTCTGATTGGTAGATTAGATCACTTGTTTCACTTCCACCTACCAAAGAGGCAGCTCATGTTCTGATTCGTAGATTAGATTACTTGTTTCATTTCCACCTACCAAAGAGGCAGCTCAAGTTCGGATTGGTAGATTAGATCACTTGTTTCACTTCCACTTACCAAAGATGCAGCTCAACTTCTGATTGGTAGATTAGGTCACATGTTCCCTCTCCTCCTACCAAAGAGGCAGCTCAAGTTCTGATTGGTAGATTAGATCATTTGTTTCACTTCCACCTACCAAAGAGGCAGCTCATGTTCTGATTCGTAGATTAGATTACTTTTTTCGTTTCTACCTACCAAAGAGGCAGCTCATGTTCTGATTGGTAGATTATATTACTTGTTTCATTTCCACCTACCAAAGAGGCAGCTCAAGTTCGGATTGGTAGATTAGATCACTTGTTTCACTTCCACTTACCAAAGAGGCAGCTCAAACTTCTGATTGGTAGAATAGATCACTTGTTTCACTTCCTCCTACCAAAGAGGCAGCTCATGCTCTGATTGGTAGATTAAATCTTTTGTTTCACTTTCAACTACCAAAGAGGCAGCTCATGTTCTGATTGGTAGATTAGATTACTTGTTTCTTTTCCACCTACCAAAGAGGCAGCTCAAAATCAGATTGGTAGATTAGATCACTTGTTTCACTTCCACTTACCAAAGAGGCAGCTCAAACTTCTGATTGGTAGATTAGATCACTTGTTTCACTTCCTCCTACCAAAGAGGCAGCTCATGCTCTGATTGGTAGATTAGATCTTTTGTTTCACTTTCACCTACCAAAGAGGCAGCTCAAGTTCTGATTGGTAGATAAGATCACCTGTTCCACTTCAAACTACCAAAGAGGCAGTTCATGTTCTGATTGGTAGATTAGATCACTTGTTTCACTTCCACCTACCAAAGAGGCAGCTCATGTTCTGATTGGTAGATTAGATTACTTGTTTCGTTTCCACCTACCAAAGAGGCAGCTCAAGTTCGGATTGGTAGATTAGATCACTTGTTTCACTTCCACTTACCAAAGAGGCAGCTCAAACTTCTGATTGGTAGATTAGATCACTTGTTTCACTTCCTCCTACCAAAGAGGCAGCTCATGCTCTGATTGGTAGATTAGATCTTTTGTTTCACTTTCACCTACCAAAGAGGCAGCTCATGTTCTGATTGGTAGATTAGATTACTTGTTTCATTTCCATCTACCAAATAGGCAGCTCAAGTTCGGATTGGTAGATTAGATCACCTGTTCCACTTCAACCTACCAAAGAGGCAGTTCATGTTCTGATTGGTAGATTAGATCACTTGTTTCACTTCCACCTACCAAAGAGGCAGCTCATGTTCTGATTGGTAGATTAGATTACTTGTTTCGTTTCCACCTACCAAAGAGGCAGCTCAAGTTCGGATTGGTAGATTAGATCACTTGTTTCACTTCCACTTACCAAAGAGGCAGCTCAAACTTCTGATTGGTAGATTAGATCACTTGTTTCACTTCCTCCTACCAAAGAGGCAGCTCATGCTCTGATTGGTAGATTAGATCTTTTGTTTCACTTTCACCTACCAAAGAGGCAGCTCATGTTCTGATTGGTAGATTAGATTACTTGTTTCATCTCCATCTACCAAATAGGCAGCTCAAGTTCGGATTGGTAGATTAGATCACTTGTTTCACTTCCACTTACCAAAAAGACAGCTCATTTTGTGATTGGTAGTTTAGATCATTTGTTTCACTTCCACCCACCAAAGAGGCAGCTCAAGTTCTGATTGGTAGATTTGATCATTTGTTTCACTCCACCTACCAAAGAGGCAGCTCAACTTCTGATTGATAGATTAGATCACTTGTTTCGTTTCCACCTACCAAAGAGGCAGCTCAAGTTCGGATTGGTAGATTAGATCACTTGTTTCACTTCCACTTACCAAAGAGGCAGCTCAAACTTCTGATTGGTAGATTAGATCACTTGTTTCACTTCCTCCTACCAAAGAGGCAGCTCATGCTCTGATTGGTAGATTAGATCTTTTGTTTCACTTTCACCTACCAAAGAGGCAGCTCATGTTCTGATTGGTAGATTAGATTACTTGTTTCAATTCCATCTACCAAATAGGCAGCTCAAGTTCGGATTGGTAGATTAGATCACTTGTTTCACTTCCACTTACCAAAGAGGCAGCTCAACTTCTGATTGGTAGATTAGATCACTTGTTTCACTTCCACTTACCAAAAAGACAGCTCATTTTGTGATTGGTAGTTTAGATCATTTGTTTCACTTCCACCCACCAAAGAGGCAGCTCATGTTCTGATTGGTAGATTCGATCACTTGTTTCACTTCCACCTACCAAAGAGACAGCTCATGTTCTGATTCGTAGATTAGATTACTTGTTTCATTTCCACCTACCAAAGAGGCAGCTCAACTTCTGATTGGTAGATTAGATCACTTGTTTCCTCTCCTCCTACCAAAGAGGCAGCTCAAGTTCTGATTGGTAGATTAGATCACGTGTTTCACTTCCTCCTACCAAAGAGGCAGCTCATGCTCTGATTGGTAGATTAGATTACTTGTTTCATTTCCACCTACCAAAGAGGCAGCTCAAGTTCGGATTGGTAGATTAGATCACTTGTTTCACTTCCACTTACCAAAGAGGCAGCTCAACTTCTGATTGGTAGATTAGATCACTTGTTTCACTTCCACTTAACAAAAAGACAGCTCATTTTGTGATTGGTAGTTTAGATCACTTGTTTCACTTCCACTTACCAAAGAGGCAGCTCAACTTCTGATTGGTAGATTAGATCACTTGTTTCCTATCCTCCTACCAAAGAGGCAGCTCAAGTTCTGATTGGTAGATTAGATCACTTGTTTCACTTCCACCTATCAAAGACGCAGCTCATGTTCTGATTCGTAGATTAGATTACTTTTTTCGTTTTTACCTACCAAAGAGGCAGCTCAAGTTCGGATTGGTAGACTAGATCATTTGTTTCACTTCCACTTACCAAAGAGGCAGCTCAACTTCTGATTGGTAGATTAGATCTTTTGTTTCACTTCCACCTAGCAAAGAGGCAGCTCAACTTGTGATTGGTAGTTCAGATCATTTGTTTCACTTCCAAACACCAAAGAGGCAGCTCAAGTTCTGATTGGTAGATTAGATCACTTGTTTCACTTCCACTTACCAAAAAGACAGCTCACTTTGTGATTGGTAGTTAAGATCACTTGTTTCACTTCCACCTACCAAAGAGGCAGGTCAACTTGTGATTGGTAGTTCAGATCATTTGTTTCACTTCCACCCACCAAAGAGGCAGCTCAAGTTCTGATTGGTAGATTTGATCACTTGTTTCGCCTCCTCCTACCAAAGAGGCAGCTCATGTTCTGATTGGTAGATTATATCACTTGTTTCACTTCCACCTACCAAAGAGGCAGCTCAAGTTCTGATTGGTAGATTAGATCACTTGTTTCACTTCCACCTACCAAAGAGGCAGCTCATGTTCTGATTGGTAGATTAAATCACTTGTTTCACTTCCACTTGCCAAAGAGGCAGCTCAACTTCTGATTGGTAGATTAGATCACTTGTTTCCTCTCCTCCTACCAAAGAGGCAGCTCAAGTTCTGATTGGTAGATTAGATCACTTGTTTCACTTCCACCTACCAAAGAGGCAGCTCATGTTCTGATTCGTAGATTAGATTACTTTTTTCGTTTCTACCTACCAAAGACGCAGCTCAAGTTCGGATTGGTAGATTAGATCACTTGTTTCACTTCCACTTACCAAAGAGGCAGCTCAACTTCTGATTGGTAGAATAGATCACTTGTTTCACTTCCACCTAGCAAAGAGGCAGCTCAACTTGTGATTGGTAGTTCAGATCATTTGTTTCACTTCCAAACACCAAAGAGGCAGCTCAAGTTCTGATTGGTAGATTTGATCACTTGTTTCACTCCACCTACCAAAGAAGCAACTCAACTTCTGATTGGTAGATTAGATCACTTGTTTCACTTCCACTTACCAAAAAGACAGCTCACTTTGTGATTGGTAGTTTAGATCACTTGTTTCACTTCCACCTACCAAAGAGGCAGGTCAACTTGTGATTGGTAGTTCAGATCATTTGTTTCACTTCCACCCACCAAAGAGGCAGCTCAAGTTCTGATTGGTAGATTTGATCACTTGTTTCACCTCCTCCTACCAAAGAGGCAGCTCATGTTCTGATTGGTAGATTATATCACTTGTTTCACTTCCACCTACCAAAGAGGCAGCTGATGTTCTGATTCGTAGATTAGATTACTTGTTTCGTTTCTTCCTACCAAAGAGGCAGCTCAAGTTCGGATTGGTAGATTAGATCACTTGTTTCACTTCCACCTACCAAAGAGGCAGCTCAACTTGTGATTGGTAGTTCAGATCATTTGTTTCACATCCACCCACCAAAGAGGCAGCTCAAGTTCTAATTTGTAGATTTGATCACTTGTTTCACTTCCAATTACCAAAGAGGCAGCTCAACTTCTGATTGGTAGATTAGATCACTTGTTTCACTTCCACCTACCAAAGAGGCAGCTCAACTTGTGATTGGTAGTTCAGATCATTTGTTTCAGATCCACCCACCAAAGAGGCAGCTCAAGTTCTAATTGGTAGATTTGATCACTTGTTTCACTTCCACCCACCAAAGAGGCAGCTCAAGTTCTGATTGGTAGATTTGATCATTTGTTTCACTCCACCTACCAAAGAGGCAGCTCAACTTCTGTTTGGTAGATTAGATCACTTGTTTCACATCCTCCTACCAAAGAGGCAGCTCATGTTCTGATTGGTAGATTAGATCACTTGTTTTACTTCCACCTACCAAAGAGGCCGCTCATGTTCTGATTCGTAGATTAGATTACTTGATTCGTTTCTACCTACCAAAGAGGCAGCTCAAGTTCGGATTGGTAGATTAGATCACTTGTTTCAATTCCACTTACCAAAGAGGCAGCTCAACTTCTGATTGGTAGATTAGATCACTTGTTTCACTTCCACCTACCAAAGAGGCAGCTCAACTTGTGATTGGTAGTTCAGATCATGTGCTTCACTTCCACTCACCAAAGAGTCAGCTCAAGTTCTGATTGAGAGATTTGATCACTTGTTTCACTTCCACCCACCAAAGAGGCAGCTCAAGTTATGATTGGTAGATTTGATCATTTGTTTCACTCCACCTACCAAAGAGGTAGCTCAACTTCTGATTGGTAGATTAGATCACTTGTTTCACATCCTCCTACCAAAGAGGCAGCTCATGTTCTGATTGGTAGATTAGATCACTTGTTTCACTTCCACCTACCAAAGAGGCAGCTCATGTTCTGATTCGTAGATTAGATTACTTGTTTCGTTTCTACCTACCAAAGAGGCAGCTCAAGTTAGGATTGGTAGATTAGATCACTTGATTCACTTATACTCACCAAAGAGGCAGCTCAACTTCTGATTGGTAGATTAGATCACTTGTTTCACTTCCACCTACCAAAGAGGCAGCTCAACTTGTGATAGGTAGTTCAGATCATTTGTTTCACTTCCATCCACCAAAGAGGCAGCTCAAGTTCTGATTGGTAGATTTGATCACTTGTTTCACTTCACCTACCAAAGAGGCAACTCAACTTCTGATTGGTAGATTAGATCACTTGTTTCACTTCCTCCTGCCAAAGAGGCAGGTCATGTTCTGATTGGTAGATTAAATCACTTGTTTAACTTCCACCTACCAAAGAGGCAGCTCAAGTTCTGATTGGTAGATCAGATCACTTGTTTAACTTCCACCTACCAAAGAGGCAGCTCATGTTTTGATTGGTAGATCAGATCACTTGTTTCACTTCCACCTACCAAAGGGGGCAGCTTGTGTTCTGATTGAAAGATAAGATCACTTGTTTCACTTCCACCCACCAAAGAGTCAGCTCAAGTTCTGATTGAGAGATTTGATCACTTGTTTCACTTCTACCCGCCAAAGAGGCAGCTCAAGTTATGATTGGTAGATTTGATCACTTGTTTCACTCCACCTACCAAAGAGGTAGCTCAACTTCTGATTGGTAGATTAGATCACTTGTTTCACATCCTCCTACCAAAGAGGCAGCTCATGTTCTGATTGGTAGATTAGATCACTTGTTTCACTTCCACCTACCAAAGAGGCAGCTCATGTTCTGATTCGTAGATTAGATTACTTGTTTCGTTTCTACCTACCAAAGAGGCAGCTCAAGTTAGGATTGGTAGATTAGATCACTTGATTCACTTATACTCACCAAAGAGGCAGCTCAACTTCTGATTGGTAGATTAGATCACTTGTTTCACTTCCACCTACCAAAGAGGAAGCTCAACTTGTGATAGGTAGTTCAGATCATTTGTTTCACTTCCATCCACCAAAGAGGCAGCTCAAGTTCTGATTGGTAGATTTGATCACTTGTTTCACTTCACCTACCAAAGAGGCAACTCAACTTCTGATTGGTAGATTAGATCACTTGTTTCACTTCCTCCTGCCAAAGAGGCAGGTCATGTTCTGATTGGTAGATTAAATCACTTGTTTCACTTCCACCTACCGAAGAGGCAGCTCAAGTTCTGATTGGTAGATCAGATAACTTGTTTAACTTCCACCTACCAAAGAGGCAGCTCATGTTTTGATTGGTAGATCAGATCACTTCTTTCACTTCCACCTACCAAAGGGGGCAGCTTGTGTTCTGATTGAAAGATAAGATCACTTGTTTCAGTTCCACCTACCAAAGAGGCAGCTCATGTTCTGATTGGTAGATTAGGTCATTTGTTTCACTTCCACCTACCAAAGAGCCAGCTCATGTTCTGATTGGTAGATTAGATTACATGTTTCCTTTCCACCTACGAAGGAGGCAGCTCAAGTTCTGATTGGTAGTTTAGATCACTTATTTCACTTCCACCTACCAAAGAAGCAGCTCAATTTGTGATGGGTAGCTTAGATCAATTGTCTCACTTCCACCCACAAAAGAGGCAGCTCAAGTTCTGATTGGTAGATTAGATCAATTGTTTCACTTCCTCCTACAAAAGAGGCAGCTCATGTTCTGATTGGTAGATTAGATCATTTGTTTCAATTCCACCTACCAAAGAGGAAGCTCAAGTTCTGATTGGTAGATTAGATCACTTGTTTCACTTCCATCTACCAAAGAGGCATAGATCAATTGTTTCACCTCCACCCACTAAAGAGGCAGCTGAAGTTTAGATTACTTGTAGCTCATGTTCTGAATAATAGATTAGATTACTTGTTTCATTTCCACCTACCAAAGAGGCAGCTCAAGTTCGGATTGGTAGATTAGATCACTTGTTTCACTTCCACTTACCAAAGAGGCAGCTCAACTTCTGATTGGTAGATTAGATCACTTGTTTCACCTCCTCCTACCAAAGAGGCAGCTCATGTTCTGATTCGTAGATTAGATCACTTGTTTCACTTCCACCTACCAAAGAGGCAGCTCATGTTCTGATTCGTAAATTAGATTACTTGTTTCATTTCCACCTACCAAAGAGGCAGCTCATGTTCCGATTGGTAGATTAGATCACTTGTTTCACTTCCACTTACCAAAATGGCAGCTCAACTTCTGATTGGTAGATTAGATCACTTGTTTCACTTCCACCTACCAAAGAGGCAGGTCAACTTGTGATTGGTAGTTCAGATCATTTGTTTCACTTCCACCCACCAAAGAGGCAGCTCAAGTTCTGATTGGTAGATTTGATCACTTGTTTCACTCCACCTATCAAAGAGGCAACTCAACTTCTGATTGGTAGATTAGATCACTTGTTTCACTTCCTCCTACCAAAGAGGCAGTTCATGTTCTGATTGGTAGATTAGATCACTTGTTTCACTTCCACCTACCAAAAGGCAGCTCAAGTTCCGATTGGTAGATCAGATCACTAATTTCATTTCCACCTAACAAAGAGGCAGCTCATGTTTTGATTGGTAGATCAGATCACTTTTTTCACTTCCACCTATCAAGGGGTGCAGCTCATGTTCTGATTGGTAAATAAGAAGACTTGTTTCACTTCCACCTACCAAAGAGGCAGCTCATGTTCTGATTGGTAGATTAGATCATTTGTTTCACTTCCACCTACCCTAGAGGCAGCTCATGTTCTGATTGGTAGATTAGATTACTTGTTTCATTTCCACCTACCAAGGAGGCAGCTCAAGTTCTGATTGGTAGTTTAGATCAATTGTTTCACTTCCACCTACCAAAGAGGCAGCTCACTTTGTGATGGGTAATTTAGATCAATTGTCTCACTTCCACCCACCAAAGAGGCAACTCATGTTCTGATTGGTAGATTAGATCATTTGTTTCAATTCCACCTACCAAAGAGGCAGCTCAAGTTCTGATTGATAGATTAGATCACTTGTTTCACTTCCATCTACCAAAGAGGCAGCTCAACTTGTGATTGGTAGTTTAGATCAATTGTTTCACTTCCACCCACTAAAGAGGTAGCTCAAGCTCTGATTGGTAGATTAGATCACTTGTTTCACTTCCACCTACCAAAGAGGCAGCTCAACTTCTGATTGTTAGATTAGATCACTTGTTTCACTTCCTTCTACCAAAGAGGCTGCTCAACTTGTGGTTGGTAGTTTAGATCAAGTGTTTCACTTCCATCTATCAAAGAGGCAGCTCAACTTGTGATTGGTAGTTTAGATCAATTGTCTCACTTCCATTCACCAAAGAGGCAGCTCAAGATATGATTGGTAGTTTTGATCACTTTTTTCACTCGACCTACCAAAGTGGCAGCTCATCTTTTGATTGGTAGATCAGATCATTTGTTTCACTTCCACCTACCAAAGAGGCAGCTCAAGTTCTGATTGGTAGATAAGATCACCTGTTCCACTTCAACCTACCAAAGAGGCAGTTCATGTTCTGATTGGTAGATTAGATCACTTGTTTCACTTCCACCTACTAAAGAGGAAGCTCAAGTTCTGATTGGTAGATTAGATCACTTGTTTCAATTTCACCTACCAAAGAGGCAGCTCATGTTCTGATTGGTAGATTAGATCACTTTTTTTTTCACTACCAAAGAGGCAGCTCATGTTCTGATTGGTAGATCAGATCACTTGTTTCACTTCCACCTACCAAAAGAGGCAACTCAACTTCTGATTGGTAGATTTGATCACTTGTTTCACTCCACCTATCAAAGAAGCAACTCAACTTCTGATTGGTAGATTAGATCACTTGTTTCACTTCCACCTACCAAAGAGGCAGCTCAAGTTCTGATT
The DNA here is from genome assembly GCF_963678635.1 of Symsagittifera roscoffensis. Lineage (NCBI taxonomy): Eukaryota > Metazoa > Xenacoelomorpha > Acoela > Convolutidae > Symsagittifera > Symsagittifera roscoffensis. Next base: position 734,819 of record NC_087064.1, read on the forward strand.
GTTAGATAAGATCACCTGTTCCACTTCCACCTACCAAATAGGCAGCTCACTTTGTGATTGGTAGTTTAGATCACTTGTTTCACTTCCACCTACCAAAGAGGCAGCTCATGTTCTGATTGGTAGATTAGATCACTTTTTTTTTCACTACCAAAGAGGCAGCTCATGTTCTGATTGGTAGATCAGATCACTTGTTTCACTTCCACCTACCAAAAGAGGCAACTCAACTTCTGATTGGTAGATTTGATCACTTGTTTCACTCCACCTATCAAAGAAGCAACTCAACTTCTGATTGGTAGATTAGATCACTTGTTTCACTTCCACCTACCAAAGAGGCAGCTCATGTTTTGATTGGTAGATTAGATCACTTGTTTCAATTTCACCTACCAAAGAGGCAGCTCATGTTCTGATTGGTAGATTAGATCACTTTTTTTTTCACTACCAAAGAGGCAGCTCATGTTCTGATTGGTAGATCAGATCACTTGTTTCACTTCCACCTACCAAAAGAGGCAACTCAACTTCTGATTGGTAGATTTGATCACTTGTTTCACTCCACCTATCAAAGAAGCAACTCAACTTCTGATTGGTAGATTAGATCACTTGTTTCACTTCCACCTACCAAAGAGGCAGCTCATGTTTTGATTGGTAGATCAGATCACTTGTTTCACTTCCACCTACCAAATAGGCAGCTCACTTTGTGATTGGTAGTTTAGATCACTTGTTTCACTTCCACCTACCAAAGAGGCAGCTCAACTTCTGATTGTTAGATTAGATCACTTGTTTCACTTCCTTCTACCAAAGAGGCAACTCATGTTCTGATTGGTAGATTAGATCATTTGTTTCAATTCCACCTACCAAAGAGGCAGCTCAAGTTCTGATTGGTAGATTAGATCACTTGTTTCACTTCCACCCACTAAAGAGGTAGCTCAAGCTCTGATTGGTAGATTAGATCACTTGTTTCACTTCCTTCTACCAAAGAGGCTGCTCAACTTGTGGTTGGTAGTTTAGATCAAGTGTTTCACTTCCATCTACCAAAGAGGCAGCTCAACTTGTGATTGGTAGTTTAGATCAATTGTCTCACTTCCATTCACCAAAGAGGCAACTCATGTTCTGATTGGTAGATTAGATCATTTGTTTCAATTCCATCTACCAAAGAGGCAGCTCAACTTGTGATTGGTAGTTTAGATCAATTGTTTCACTTCCACCCACTAAAGAGGTAGCTCAAGCTCTGATTGGTAGATTAGATCACTTGTTTCACTTCCACCTACCAAAGAGGCAGCTCAACTTCTGATTGTTAGATTAGATCACTTGTTTCACTTCCTTCTACCAAAGAGGCTGCTCAACTTGTGGTTGGTAGTTTAGATCAAGTGTTTCACTTCCATCTACCAAAGAGGCAGCTCAACTTGTGATTGGTAGTTTAGATCAATTGTCTCACTTCCATTCACCAAAGAGGCAGCTCAAGATATGATTGGTAGTTTTGATCACTTTTTTCACTCGACCTACCAAAGTGGCAGCTCATCTTTTGATTGGTAGATCAGATCATTTGTTTCAATTCCACCTACCAAAGAGGTAGCTCAAGTTCTGATTGGTAGATAAGATCACCTGTTCCACTTCAACCTACCAAAGAGGCAGTTCATGTTCTGATTGGTAGATTAGATCACTTGTTTCACTTCCACCTACTAAAGAGGCAGCTCAAGTTCTGATTGGTAGATTAGATCACTTGTTTCAATTTCACCTACCAAAGAGGCAGCTCATGTTCTGATTGGCAGATTAGATCACTTTTTTTTTCACTACCAAAGAGGCAGCTCATGTTCTGATTGGTAGATCAGATCACTTGTTTCACTTCCACCTACCAAAAGAGGCAACTCAACTTCTGATTGGTAGATTTGATCACTTGTTTCACTCCACCTATCAAAGAAGCAACTCAACTTCTGATTGGTAGGTTAGATCACTTGTTTCACTTCCACCTACCAAAGAGGCAGCTCAAGTTCTGATTGTTAGATAAGATCACCTGTTCCACTTCAACCTACCAAAGAGGCAGCTCATGTTTTGATTGGTAGATCAGATCACTTGTTTCACTTCCACCTACCAAATAGGCAGCTCACTTTGTGATTGGTAGTTTAGATCACTTGTTTCACTTCCACCTACCAAAGAGGCAGCTCAACTTCTGGTTGTTAGATTAGATCACTTGTTTCACTTCCTTCTACCAAAGAGGCTGCTCAACTTGTGGTTGGTAGTTTAGATCAAGTGTTTCACTTCCATCTACCAAAGAGGCAGCTCAACTTGTGATTGGTAGTTTAGATCAATTGTCTCACTTCCATTCACCAAAGAGGCAGCTCAAGATATGATTGGTAGTTTTGATCACTTTTTTCACTCGACCTACCAAAGTGGCAGCTCATCTTTTGATTGGTAGATCAGATCATTTGTTTCACTTCCACCTATAAAAGAGGCAGCTCAAGTTCTGATTGGTAGATAAGATCACCTGTTCCACTTCAACCTACCAAAGAGGCAGTTCATGTTCTGATTGGTAGATTAGATCAGTTGTTTCACTTCCACCTACTACAGAGGCAGCTCAAGTTCTGATTGGTAGATTAGATCACTTGTTTCAATTTCACCTACCAAAGAGGCAGCTCATGTTCTGATTGGTAGATTAGATCACTTTTTTTTCACTACCAAAGAGGCAGCTCATGTTCTGATTGGTAGATCAGATCACTTGTTTCACTTCCACCTACCAAAAGAGGCAACTCAACTTCTGATTGGTAGATTTGATCACTTGTTTCACTCCACCTATCAAAGAAGCAACTCAACTTCTGATTGGTAGATTAGATCACTTGTTTCACTTCCACCTACCAAAGAGGCAGCTCAAGTTCTGATTGTTAGATAAGATCACCTGTTCCACTTCAACCTACCAAAGAGGCAGCTCATGTTTTGATTGGTAGATCAGATCACTTGTTTCACTTCCACCTACCAAATAGGCAGCTCAAGTTCTGATTGGTAAATAAGATCACCTGTTCCACTTCAACCTATCAAAGAGGCAGTTCATGTTCTGATTGGTAGATTAGATCACTTTTTTCACTTCCACCTACAGAAGAGGCAGCTCAAGTTCTGATTGGTAGATTAGATCACTTGTTTCATTTTCACCTACCAAAGAGGCAGCTCATGTTCTGATTGGTAGATTAGATCACTTGTTTCTTTTTCACTACCAAAGAGGCAGCTCATGTTCTGATTGGTAGATCAGATCACTTGTTTCACTTCCACCTACCAAAGAGGCAACTCAACTTCTGATTGGTAGATTTGATCACTTGTTTCACTCGACCTACCAAAGAAGCAACTCAACTTCTGATTGGTAGATTAGATCACTTGTTTCACTCGACCTACCAAAGACGCAGCTCATGTTCTGATTGGTAGATTAGATCACTTTTTTCAGTTTCACCTACCAAAGAGGCAGCTCATGTTCTGATTGGTAGACTAGATCACTTGTTTCTTTTTCACTACCAAAGAGGCAGCTCATGTTCTGATTGGTAGATCAGATCACTTGTTTCACTTCCACCTACCAAAGAGGCAACTCAACTTCTGATTGGTAGATTTGATCACTTGTTTCACTTCCACCTACCAAAGAGGCATCTCAAGCAATGATTGGTAGATTTGATCACTTGTTTCACTCGACCTACCAAAGACGCAGCTCATGTTCTGATTGGTAGATTAGATCACTTTTTTCAGTTTCACCTACCAAAGAGGCAGCTCATGTTCTGATTGGTAGACTAGATCACTTGTTTCTTTTTCACTACCAAAGAGGCAGCTCATGTTCTGATTGGTAGATCAGATCACTTGTTTCACTTCCACCTACCAAAGAGGCAACTCAACTTCTGATTGGTAGATTTGATCACTTGTTTCACTCGACCTACCAAAGAAGCAACTCAACTTCTGATTGGTAGATTAGATCACTTGTTTCACTTCCACCTACCAAAGAGGCAGCTCAAGTTCTGATTGTTAGATAAGATCACCTGTTCCACTTCAACCTACCAAAGAGGCAGCTCATGTTTTGATTGGTAGATCAGATCACTTGTTTCACTTCCACCTACCAAATAGGCAGCTCAAGTTCTGATTGGTAGATAAGATCACCTGTTCCACTTCAACCTATCAAAGAGGCAGCTCATGTTTTGATTGGTAGATCAGATCACTTGTTTCACTTCCACCTACCAAAAGAGGCAACTCAACTTCTGATTGGTAGATTTGATCACTTGTTTCACTTCCACCTACCAAAAGAGGCAACTCAACTTCTGATTGGTAGATTAGATCACTTGTTTCACTTCCACCTACCAAAGAGGCAGCTCAAGTTCTGATTGTTAGATAAGATCACCTGTTCCACTTCAACCTACCAAAGAGGCAGCTCATGTTTTGATTGGTAGATCAGATCACTTGTTTCACTTCCACCTACCAAATAGGCAGCTCAAGTTCTGATTGGTAGATAAGATCACCTGTTCCACTTCAACCTATCAAAGAGGCAGTTCATGTTCTGATTGGTAGATTAGATCACTTGTTTCACTTCCACCTACAAAAGAGGCAGCTCAAGTTCTGATTGGTAGATCAGATCACTTGTTTCTTTTTCACTACCAAAGAGGCAGCTCATGTTCTGATTGGTAGATCAGATCCCTTGTTTCACTTCCACCTACCAAAGAGGCAGCTCATGTTTTGATTGGTAGATCAGATCACTTGTTTCACTTCCACCTACCAAAAGAGGCAACTCAACTTCTGATTGGTAGATCAGATCACTTGTTTCACTTCCACCTACCAAAAGAGGCAACTCAACTTCTGATTGGTAGATTTGATCACTTGTTTCACTCCACCTATCAAAGAAGCAACTCAACTTCTGATTGGTAGATTAGATCACTTGTTTCACTTCCACCTACCAAAGAGGCAGCTCAAGTTCTGATTGTTAGATAAGATCACCTGTTCCACTTCAACCTACCAAAGAGGCAGCTCATGTTTTGATTGGTAGATCAGATCACTTGTTTAACTTCCACCTACCAAATAGGCAGCTCAAGTTCTGATTGGTAGATAAGATCACCTGTTCCACTTCAACCTATCAAAGAGGCAGCTCATGTTTTGATTGGTAGATCAGATCACTTGTTTCACTTCCACCTACCAAAAGAGGCAACTCAACTTCTGATTGGTAGATTTGATCACTTGTTTCACTCCACCTATCAAAGAAGCAACTCAACTTCTGATTGGTAGATTAGATCACTTGTTTCACTTCCACCTACCAAAGAGGCAGCTCAAGTTCTGATTGTTAGATAAGATCACCTGTTCCACTTCAACCTACCAAAGAGGCAGCTCATGTTTTGATTGGTAGATCAGATCACTTGTTTCACTTCCACCTACCAAATAGGCAGCTCAAGTTCTGATTGGTAGATAAGATCACCTGTTCCACTTCAACCTATCAAAGAGGCAGTTCATGTTCTGATTGGTAGATTAGATCACTTGTTTCACTTCCACCTACAAAAGAGGCAGCTCAAGTTCTGATTGGTAGATCAGATCACTTGTTTCTTTTTCACTACCAAAGAGGCAGCTCATGTTCTGATTGGTAGATCAGATCCCTTGTTTCACTTCCACCTACCAAAGAGGCATCTCAAGTAATGATTGGTAGATTTGATCACTTGTTTCACTCGACCTACCAAAGACGCAGCTCATGTTCTGATTGGTAGATTAGATCACTTGTTTCATTTTCACCTACCAAAGAGGCAGCTCATGTTCTGATTGGTAGACTAGATCACTTGTTTCTTTTTCACTACCAAAGAGGCAGCTCATGTTCTGATGGGTAGATCAGATCACTCGTTTCACTTCCACCTACCAAAGAGGCAACTCAACTTCTGATTGGTAGATTTGATCACTTGTTTCACTCCACCTATCAAAGAGGCAACTCAACTTCTGATTGGTAGATTAGATCACTTGTTTCACTTCCACCTACCAAAGAGGCAGCTCAAGTTCTGATTGGTAGATAAGATTACCTGTTCCACTTCAACCTACCAAAGAGGCAGCTCATGTTTTGATTGGTAGATCAGATCACTTGTTTCACTTCCACCTACCAAATAGGCAGCTCAAGTTCTGATTGGTAGATAAGATCACCTGTTCCACTTCAACCTACCAAAGACGCAGTTCATGTTCTGATTGGTAGATTAGATCACTTGTTTCACTTCCACCTACCAAAGAGGCAGCTCATGTTCAGATTGGTAGATTAGATCACTTTTTTCATTTTCACCTACCAAAGAGGCAGCTCATGTTCTGATTGGTAGATTAGATCACTTGTTTCTTTTTCACTACCAAAGAGGCAGCTCATGTTCTGATTTTTAGATTAGATGACTTGTTTCACTTCCACCTAGCAAGGAGGCAGCTCATGTTCTGATTGGTAGATTAGATCACTTGTTTCACTCTCATCTACGAAAGAGGCAGTTCAAGTTCTGATTGGTAGATTAGATCACTTTTTTCATTTTCACCTACCAAAGAGGCAGCTCAAGTTCTGATTGGTAGATTAGATGACTTGTTTCACTTCCACCTAGCAAGGAGGCAGCTCATGTTCTGATTGGTAGATTAGATCACTTGTTTCACTCTCATCTACGAAAGAGGCAGTTCAAGTTCTGATTGGTAGATTAGATCACTTTTTTCATTTTCACCTACCAAAGAGGCAGCTCAAGTTCTGATTGGTAGATAAGATCACCTGTTCCACTTCAACCTACCAAAGACGCAGTTCATGTTCTGATTGGTAGATTAGATCACTTGTTTCACTTCCACCTACCAAAGAGGCAGCTCATGTTCTGATTGGTAGATTAGATCACTTTTTTCATTTTCACCTACCAAAGAGGCAGCTCATGTTCTGATTGGTAGATCAGATCACTTGTTTTACTTCCACCTACCAAAGAGGCATCTCAAGTTATGATTGGTAGATTTGATCACTTGTTTCACTCGACCTCCCAAAGACGCAGCTCATGTTTTGATTGGTAGATCAGATCACTTGTTTCACTTCCACCTACCAAAGAGGCAGCTCAAGTTCTGATTGGTAGATAAGATCACCTGTTCCACATCAACCTACCAAAGAGGCAGCTCATGTTTTGATTGGTAGATCAGATTACTTATTTCACTTCCACCTACTAAAGAGGCAGCTCAAGTTCTGATTGGTAGATAAGATCACCTGTTCCACTTCAACCTACCAAAGAGGCAGCTCAAGTTCTGATTGGTCGTTTAGATCACTTGGTTCATTTTCACCTACCAAAGAGGCAGCTCATGTTCTGATTGGTAGATTAGATCACTTTTTTCATTTTCACCTACCAAAGAGGCAGCTCATGTTCTGATTGGTAGATTAGATCACTTGTTTCTTTTTCACTACCAAAGAGGCAGCTCATGTTCTGATTGGTAGATTAGATCACTTTTTTCATTTTCACCTACCAAAGAGGCAGCTCAAGTTCTGATTGGTAGATAAGATCACCTGTTCCACTTCAACCTACCAAAGACGCAGTTCATGATCTGATTGGTAGATTAGATCACTTGTTTCACTTCCACCTACCAAAGAGGCAGCTCATGTTCTGATTGGTAGATTAGATCACTTTTTTCATTTTCACCTACCAAAGAGGCAGCTCATGTTCTGATTGGTAGATCAGATCACTTGTTTTACTTCCACCTACCAAAGAGGCATCTCAAGTTATGATTGGTAGATTTGATCACTTGTTTCACTCGACCTACCAAAGACGCAGCTCATGTTTTGATTGGTAGATTAGATCACTTGTTTCACTTCCACCTACCAAAGAGGCAGCTCATGTTCTGATTGGTAGATCAGATCACTTGTTTTACTTCCACCTACTAAAGAGGCAGCTCAAGTTCTGATTGGTAGATAAGATCACCTGTTCCACTTCAACCTACCAAAGACGCAGTTCATGTTCTGATTGGTAGATTAGATCACTTGTTTCACTTCCAACTACCAAAGAGGCAGCTCATGTTCTGATTGGTAGATTAGATCACTTTTTTCATTTTCACCTACCAAAGAGGCAGCTCATGTTCTGATTGGTAGATCAGATCACTTGTTTTACTTCCACCTACTAAATAGGCAGCTCAAGTTCTGATTGGTAGATCAGATCACTTGTTTTACTTCCACCTACCAAAGAGGCATCTCAAGTTATGATTGGTAGATTTGATCACTTGTTTCACTCGACCTACCAAAGACGCAGCTCATGTTTTGATTGGTAGATTAGATCACTTGTTTCACTTCCACCTACCAAAGAGGCAGCTCATGTTCTGATTGGTAGATCAGATCACTTGTTTTACTTCCACCTACTAAAGAGGCAGCTCAAGTTCTGATTGGTAGATAAGATCACCTGTTCCATTTCAACCTACCAAAGACGCAGTTCATGTTCTGATTGGTAGATTAGATCACTTGTTTCACTTCCACCTACCAAAGAGGCAGCTCATGTTCTGATTGGTAGATTAGATCACTTGTTTCACTTCCACCTACCAAAGAGGCAGCTCATGTTCTGATTGGTAGATTAGATCACTTTTTTCATTTTCACCTACCAAAGAGGCAGCTCAAGTTCTGATTGGTAGATAAGATCACCTGTTCCACTTCAACCTACCAAAGACGCAGTTCATGTTCTGATTGGTAGATTAGATCACTTGTTTCACTTCCACCTACCAAAGAGGCAGCTCATGTTCTGATTGGTAGATTAGATCACTTTTTTCATTTTCACCTACCAAAGAGGCAGCTCATGTTCTGATTGGTAGATCAGATCACTTGTTTTACTTCCACCTACCAAAGAGGCATCTCAAGTTATGATTGGTAGATTTGATCATTTGTTTCACTCGACCTACCAAAGACGCAGTTCATGTTCTGATTGGTAGATTAGATCACTTGTTTCACTTCCACCTACCAAAGAGGCAGCTCATGTTCTGATTGGTAGATTAGATCACTTTTTTCATTTTCACCTACCAAAGAGGCAGCTCATGTTCTGATTGGTAGATCAGATCACTTGTTTTACTTCCACCTACTAAAGAGGCAGCTCAAGTTCTGATTGGTAGATAAGATCACCTGTTCCACTTCAACCTACCAAAGACGCAGTTCATGTTCTGATTGGTAGATTAGATCACTTGTTTCACTTCCACCTACCAAAGAGGCAGCTCATGTTCTGATTGGTAGATTAGATCACTTTTTTCATTTTCACCTACCAAAGAGGCAGCTCATGTTCTGATTGGTAGATTAGATCACTTTTTTCATTTTCACCTACCAAAGAGGCAGCTCATGTTCTGATTGGTAGATCAGATCACTTGTTTTACTTCCACCTACCAAAGAGGCATCTCAAGTTATGATTGGTAGATTTGATCACTTGTTTCACTCGACCTACCAAAGACGCAGCTCATGCTTTGATTGGTAGATTAGATCACTTGTTTCACTTCCACCTACCAAAGAGGCAGCTCATGTTCTGATTGGTAGATCAGATCACTTGTTTTACTTCCACCTACTAAAGAGGCAGCTCAAGTTCTGATTGGTAGATAAGATCACCTGTTCCACTTCAACCTACCAAAGACGCAGTTCATGTTCTGATTGGTAGATTAGATCACTTGTTTCACTTCCACCTGCCAAAGAGGCAGCTCATGTTCTGATTGGTAGATCAGATCACTTGTTTCACTTCCACCTACCAAAGAGGCAGCTCATGTTCTGATTGATAGATTAGATCACTTTTTTCATTTTCACCTACCAAAGAGGCAGCTCAAGTTCTGATTGGTAGATAATATCACCTGTTCCACTTCAACCTACCAAAGACGCAGTTCATGTTCTGATTGGTAGATTAGATCACTTGTTTCACTTCCACCTACCAAAGAGGCAGCTCATGTTCTGATTGGTAGATTAGATCACTTTTTTCATTTTCACCTACCAAAGAGGCAGCTCATGTTCTGATTGGTAGATCAGATCACTTGTTTTACTTCCACCTACCAAAGAGGCATCTCAAGTTATGATTGGTAGATTTGATCACTTGTTTCACTCGACCTACCAAAGACGCAGCTCATGTTTTGATTGGTAGATCAGATCACTTGTTTCACTTCCACCTACCAAAGAGGCAGCTCAAGTTCTGATTGGTAGATAAGATCACCTGTTCCACATCAACCTACCAAAGAGGCAGCTCATGTTTTGATTGGTAGATCAGATTACTTATTTCACTTCCACCTACTAAAGAGGCAGCTCAAGTTCTGATTGGTAGATAAGATCACCTGTTCCACTTCAACCTACCAAAGAGGCAGCTCATGTTCTGATTGGTAGGTTAGATCACTTGTTTCACTTCCACCTACCAAAGAGGCAGCTCAAGTTCTGATTGGTCGTTTAGATCACTTGGTTCATTTTCACCTACCAAAGAGGCAGCTCATGTTCTGATTGGTAGATTAGATCACTTTTTTCATTTTCACCTACCAAAGAGGCAGCTCAAGTTCTGATTGGTAGATAAGATCACCTGTTCCACTTCAACCTACCAAAGACGCAGTTCATGTTCTGATTGGTAGATTAGATCACTTGTTTCACTTCCACCTACCAAAGAGGCAGCTCATGTTCTGATTGGTAGATTAGATCACTTTTTTCATTTTCACCTACCAAAGAGGCAGCTCATGTTCTGATTGGTAGATCAGATCACTTGTTTTACTTCCACCTACCAAAGAGGCATCTCAAGTTATGATTGGTAGATTTGATCACTTGTTTCACTCGACCTACCAAAGACGCAGCTCATGTTTTGATTGGTAGATCAGATCACTTGTTTCACTTCCACCTACCAAAGAGGCAGCTCAAGTTCTGATTGGTAGATAAGATCACCTGTTCCACATCAACCTACCAAAGAGGCAGCTCATGTTTTGATTGGTAGATCAGATTACTTATTTCACTTCCACCTACTAAAGAGGCAGCTCAAGTTCTGATTGGTAGATAAGATCACCTGTTCCACTTCAACCTACCAAAGAGGCAGCTCATGTTCTGATTGGTAGATTAGATCACTTGTTTCACTTCCACCTACCAAAGAGGCAGCTCAAGTTCTGATTGGTCGTTTAGATCACTTGGTTCATTTTCACCTACCAAAGAGGCAGCTCATGTTCTGATTGGTAGATCAGATCACTTGTTTCACTTCCACCTACCAAAGAGGCAACTCAACTTCTGATTGGTAGATTTGATCACTTGCTTCACTCCACCTATCAAAGAGGCATCTCAACTTCTGATTGGTAGATTAGATCACTTGTTTCACTTCCTCCTACCAAAGAGGCAGTTCATGTTCTGATTGGTAGATAAGATCATTTGTTTCACTTCCACCTACCAAAGAGGCAGCTCATGTTCTGATTGGTAGATCAGATCACTTATTTCATTTCCGCCTACCAAAGAGGCAGCTCATGTTTTGATTGGTAGATCAGATCACTTGTTTCACTTCCACCTATCAAGGGGGGCAGCTCATGTTCTGATTGGTAGTTAAGATGACTTGTTTCACTTCCACCTACCAAAGAGGCAGCTCATGTTCTGATTGGTAGATTAGATCATTTGTTTCACTTGCACCTACCAAAGAGGCAGCTCATGTTTTGATTGGTAGATTAGATTACTTGTTTCATTTCCACCTACCAAGGAGGCAGCTCAAGTTCTGATTGGTAGTTTAGATCACTTGTTTCACTTCGATCTACCAAAGAGGCAGCTCAACTTGTGATTGGTAGTTTGGATCAATTGTTTCACTTCCACCCACCAAAGAGGCAACTCATTTTCTGATTGGTAGATTAGATCATTTGTTTCAATTCCACCTACCAAAGAGGCAGCTCAAGTTCTGATTGGTAGATTAGATCACTTGTTTCACTTCGATCTACCAAAGAGGCAGCTCAACTTGTGATTGGTAGTTTGGATCAATTGTTTCACTTCCACCCACTAAAGAGGTAGCTCAAGCTCTGATTGGTATATTAGATCACTTTTTTCACTTCCACCTACCAAAGAGGTAGCTCAACTTCTGATTGGTAGATTAGATCACTTGTTTCAATTCCTTCTACCAAAGAGGCTGCTCAACTTGTGATTGGTAGTTTAGATCAATTGTTTCACTTCCATCTACCAAAGAGGCAGCTCAACTTGTGATTGGTAGTTTAAATCAATTGTTTCACTTCCACTCACCAAAGAGGCAGCTCAAGTTATGATTGGTAGATTCGATCACTTGTTTCACTCGACCTACCAAAGAGGCAGCTAAAGTTCTGATTGGTAGATAAGATCACCTGTTTCACTTCCACCTGCCAAAGAGGCAGCTCAAGTTCTGATTGGTAGATTAGATCACTTGTTTCACTTCCACCTACCAAAGAGGCAGCTCAAGTTCTGATTGGTAGATCAGATCACTTGTTTCACTTCCACCTACCAAAGAGGCAGCTCATGTTCTGATTGGTAGATTAGATCAAAGAGGCAGCTCAACTTGTGATTGGTAGTTCAGATCTTTTTTTTCACTTCCACCTACCAAAAAGGCAGCTCATGTTCTGATTGGTAGATCAGATCACTTGTTTCACTTCCACCTACCAAAAAGGCAGCTCATGTTCTGATTGGTAGATAAGATCACTTGTTTCACTTCCACCTACCAAAGAGGCAGCTCATGTTCTGATTGGTAGATTAGATCAAAGAGGCAGCTCAACTTGTGATTGGTGGTAGATCAGATAATTTGTTTCACTTCCACCCACCAAAGAGGCAGCTCTTGTTCTGATTGGTAGATTAGATCACTTGTTTCACTTCCACCTACCAAAGAGGCAGCTCATGTTCTGATTCGTAGATTAGATTACTTGTTTCATTTCCACCTACCAAAGAGGCAGCTCAAGTTCGGATTGGTAGATTAGATCACTTGTTTCACTTCCACCTACCAAAGAGGCAGCTCAACTTCTGATTGGTAGATTAGATCGTTTGTTTCACTTACACCTACCAAAGAGACAGCTGGCTTCTGATTGGTAGATTAGATCACTTGTTTCATATCCACCTACCAACGAGGCAGTTCAACTTCTGGTTGGTAGATTAGACCACTTGTTTCACTTCCACCTACCAAAGAGGCAGCTCAACTTCTGATTGGTAGATTAGATCACTTGTTTCACTTCCACCTACCAAAGAGGCAGCTCAACTTCTGATTGGTAGATTAGATCACTTGTTTCACTTCCACCTACCAAAGAGGCAGCTCGCTTCTGATTGGTAGAATAGATCACTTGTTTCACTTCCATCTACCATTGACGCAGCTCAAGGTCTGATTGGTAGATTAGATCACTTGTTTCACTTCCACTTACCAAAGCGGCAGCTCAAGTTCTGATTGGTAGATTAGATCACTTGTTTGACTTCCACCTACCAAAGAGGTAGCTCAACTTCTGATTGGTAGATTAGATCACTTGTTCCACTTCCACCTACCAAAGACGCAGTTCAAGTTCCGATTGGTAGATTAGATCACTTTTTTTCACTCCACCTACCAAAGAGGCAGCTCAACTTCTGATTGGTAGATTAGATCACTTGTTTCACTTCCACCTACCAAAGAGGCAGCTCAAGTTCTGATTGGTAGAGTACATCACTTGTTTCAAATCCACCTACCAAAGAAGTAGCTCAAGTTCTGATTGGCAGATTAGATCACTTGTTTCACTTCCACCTACCAAAGAGGCAGCTCAACTTCTGATTGGTAGATTACATCACTTGTTTCACTTCCACCTACCAAAGAGGCAGCTCAACTTCTAATTGGTAGATTAGATTACTTCTTTCAACCTACCTACCAAAGAGGCAGCTCAACTTCTGATTGGTAGATTAGATCACTTGAATCACTTCCACCTAGCAAAGAGGCATCTCAAGTTCTGATTGGTAGATTAGATCACTTGTTTCACTTCCACCTACCAAAGAGGCAGCTCAACTTGTGATTGGTAGATTAGATCACTTGTTTCACTTCAATCTACCAAAGAGGCAGCTCATGTTCTGATTTGTCGATTCAACCACTTGTTTCACTTCCACCTACCAAAGAGGCAGCTCAAGTTCTGATTGGTAGATAAGATCAACTGTTTCACTTCCACCTACCAAAGAGGCAGCTCAAGGTCTGATTGATAGATTAGATCACTTGAATCACTTCCACCTACCAAAGAGGCATCTCAAGTTCTGATTGGTAGATTAGATCACTTGTTTCACTTCCACCTACCAAAGAGGCAGCTCAACTTGTGATTGGTAGATTAGATCACTTCTTTCACCCCACCTACCAAAGAGGCAGCTCAACTTCTAATTGGTAGATTAGATTACTTCTTTCACCCCACCTACCAAAGAGGCAGCTCAACTTCTGATTGGTAGATTAGATCACTTGAATCACTTCCACCTACCAAAGAGGCATCTCAAGTTCTGATTGGTAGATTAGATCACTTGTTTCACTTCCACCTACCAAAGAGGCAGCTCAATTTGTGATTGGTAGATTAGATCACTTGTTTCACTTCCATCTACCAAAGAGGCAGCTCAAATTCTGATTTGTCGATTCAACCACTTGTTTCACTTCCACCTACCAAAGAGGCAGCTCAAGTTCTGATTGGTAGATAAGATCACCTGTTTCACTTCCACCTACCAAAGAGGCAGCTCAAGGTCTGATTGATAGATTAGATCACTTGTTTCACTTCCGCCTATCAAACAGGCAGCTCAACTTCTGATTGGTAGATTAGATCACTTGTTTCACTTCCACCTACCAAAGAGGCAGCTCAAGTTCTGATTGGTAGATTAGATCACTTGTTTCACTTCCACCACCCAAAGAGGCAGCTCAACTTCTGATTGGTAGATTAGATCACTTGTTTCACTCCACCTACCAAAGAGGCATCTCAACTTCTGATTGGTTGATTAGATCACTTGTTTCACTTCCACCTACCAAGAGGCAGTTCAAGTTCTGATTGGTAGATTAAATCACTTTTTTCACTCCATCTAACAAAGAGGCGGCTCAACTTCTGATTGATAGACTCGATCACTTGTTTCACTTCGACCTACCAAAGAGGCAGCTCAACTTCTGATTGGTAGATTAGATCACTTGTTTCACTTCCACCTACCAAAGAGGCAGCTCAACTTCTGATTGGTAGATTAGATCACTTGTTTCACTTCCACTTACCAAAGCGGCAGCTCAAGTTCTGATTGGTAGATTAGATCACTTGTTTCACTTCCACCTACCAAAGAGGTAGCTCAACTTCTGATTGGTAGATTAGATCACTTGTTCCACTTCCACCTACCAAAGACGCAGTTCAAGTTCCGATTGGTAGATTAGATCACTTTTTTTCACTCCACCTACCAAAGAGGCAGCTCAACTTCTGATTGATAGACTCGATCACTTGTTTCACTTCCACCTACCAAAGAGGCAGCTCGCTTCTGATTGGTAGAATAGATCACTTGTTTCACTTCCATCTACCATTGACGCAGCTCAAGGTCTGATTGGTAGATTAGATCACTTGTTTCACTTCCACTTACCAAAGCGGCAGCTCAAGTTCTGATTGGTAGATTAGATCACTAGTTTCACTTCCACCTACCAAAGAGGTAGCTCAACTTCTGATTGGTAGATTAGATCACTTGTTCCACTTCCACCTACCAAAGACGCAGTTCAAGTTCCGATTGGTAGATTAGATCACTTTTTTTCACTCCACCTACCAAAGAGGCAGCTCAACTTCTGATTGGTAGATTAGATCACTTGTTTCACTTCCACCTACCAAAGAGGCAGCTCAAGTTCTGATTGGTAGAGTACATCACTTGTTTCAAATCCACCTACCAAAGAGGTAGCTCAAGTTCTGATTGGCAGATTAGATCACTTGTTTCACTTCCACCTACCAAAGAGGCAGCTCAACTTCTGATTGGTAGATTACATCACTTGTTTCACTTCCACCTACCAAAGAGGCAGCTCAACTTCTAATTGGTAGATTAGATTACTTCTTTCACCCCACCTACCAAAGAGGCAGCTCAACTTCTGATTGGTAAATTAGATCACTTGAATCACTTCCACCTACCAAAGAGGCATCTCAAGTTCTGATTGGTAGATTAGATCACTTGTTTCACTTCCACCTACCAAAGAGGCAGCTCAACTTGTGATTGGTAGATTAGATCACTTGTTTCACTTCCATCTACCAAAGAGGCAGCTCATGTTCTGATTTGTCGATTCAACCACTTGTTTCACTTCCACCTACCAAAGAGGCAGCTCAAGTTCTGATTGGTAGATAAGATCACCTGTTTCACTTCCACCTACCAAAGAGGCAGCTCAAGGTCTGATTGATAGATTAGATCACTTGAATCACTTCCACCTACCAAAGAGGCATCTCAAGTTCTGATTGGTAGATTAGATCACTTGTTTCACTTCCACCTACCAAAGAGGCAGCTCAACTTGTGATTGGTAGATTAGATCACTTCTTTCACCCCACCTACCAAAGAGGCAGCTCAACTTCTAATTGGTAGATTAGATTACTTCTTTCACCCCACCTACCAAAGAGGCAGCTCAACTTCTGATTGGTAGATTAGATCACTTGAATCACTTCCACCTACCAAAGAGGCATCTCAAGTTCTGATTGGTAGATTAGATCACTTGTTTCACTTCCACCTACCAAAGAGGCAGCTCAACTTGTGATTGAAAGATTAGATCACTTGTTTCACTTCCATCTACCAAAGAGGCAGCTCATGTTCTGATTTGTCGATTCAACCACTTGTTTCACTTCCACCTACCAAAGAGGCAGCTCAAGTTCTGATTGGTAGATAAGATCACCTGTTTCACTTCCACCTACCAAAGAGGCAGCTCAAGGTCTGATTGATAGATTAGATCACTTGAATCACTTCCACCTACCAAAGAGGCATCTCAAGTTCTGATTGGTAGATTAGATCACTTGTTTCACTTCCACCTACCAAAGAGGCAGCTCAACTTGTGATTGGTAGATTAGATCACTTCTTTCACCCCACCTACCAAAGAGGCAGCTCAACTTCTAATTGGTAGATTAGATTACTTCTTTCACCCCACCTACCAAAGAGGCAGCTCAACTTCTGATTGGTAAATTAGATCACTTGAATCACTTCCACCTACCAAAGAGGCATCTCAAGTTCTGATTGGTAGATTAGATCACTTGTTTCACTTCCACCTACCAAAGAGGCAGCTCAACTTGTGATTGGTAGATTAGATCACTTGTTTCACTTCCATCTACCAAAGAGGCAGCTCAAGTTCTGATTTGTCGATTCAACCACTTGTTTCACTTCCACCTACCAAAGAGGCAGCTCAACTTCTGATTGGTAGATTAGATCACTTGTTTCACTTCCACCTACCAAAGAGGCAGCTCAAGTTCTGATTGGTAGAGTACATCACTTGTTTCAAATCCACCTACCAAAGAGGTAGCTCAAGTTCTGATTGGCAGATTCGATCACTTGTTTCACTTCCACCTACCAAAGAGGCAGCTCAACTTCTGATTGGTAGATTACATCACTTGTTTCACTTCCACCTACCAAAGAGGCAGCTCAACTTCTAATTGGTAGATTAGATTACTTCTTTCACCCCACCTACCAAAGAGGCATCTCAAGTTCTGATTGGTAGATTAGATCACTTGTTTCACTTCCACCTACCAAAGAGGCAGCTCAACTTGTGATTGGTAGATTAGATCACTTGTTTCACTTCCATCTACCAAAGAGGCAGCTCATGTTCTGATTTGTCGATTCAACCACTTGTTTCACTTCTACCTACCAAAGAGGCAGCTCAAGTTCTGATTGGTAGATAAGATCACCTGTTTCACTTCCACCTACCAAAGAGGCAGCTCAAGGTCTGATTGATAGATTAGATCACTTGAATCACTTCCACCTACCAAAGAGGCATCTCAAGTTCTGATTGGTAGATTAGATCACTTGCTTCACTTCCACCTACCAAAGAGGCAGCTCAACTTGTGATTGGTAGATTAGATCACTTCTTTCACCCCACCTACCAAAGAGGCAGCTCAACTTCTAATTGGTAGATTAGATTACTTCTTTCACCCCACCTACCAAAGAGGCAGCTCAACTTCTGATTGGTAGATTAGATCACTTGCTTCACTTCCATCTACCAAAGAGGCAGCTCAAGTTCTGATTTGTCGATTCAACCACTTGTTTCACTTCCACCTACCAAAGAGGCAGCTCAAGTTCTGATTGGTAGATAAGATCACCTGTTTCACTTCCACCTACCAAAGAGACAGCTCAAGGTCTGATTGATAGATTAGATCACTTGTTTCACTTCCGCCTATCAAACAGGCAGCTCAACTTCTGATTGGTAGATTAGATCACTTGTTTCACTTCCACCTACCAAAGAGGCAGCTCAAGTTCTGATTGGTAGATTAGATCACTTGTTTCACTTCCACCACCCAAAGAGGCAGCTCAACTTCTGATTGGTAGATTAGATCACTTGTTTCACTCCACCTACCAAAGAGGCATCTCAACTTCTGATTGGTTGATTAGATCACTTGTTTCACTTCCACCTACCAAGAGGCAGTTCAAGTTCTGATTGGTAGATTAAATCACTTTTTTCACTCCACCTAACAAAGAGGCGGCTCAACTTCTGATTGATAGACTCGATCACTTGTTTCACTTCGACCTACCAAAGAGGCAGTTCAACTTCTGGTTGGTAGATTAGACCACTTGTTTCACTTCCACCTACCAACGGGGCAGCTCAAATTCTGATTGATAGATTAGATCACTTGTTTCACTTCCACCTACCAAAGAGGCAGCTCAACTTCTGATTGGTAGATTAGATCACTTGTTTCACTTCCACCTACCAAAGAGGCAGCTCATCTTCTGATTGGTAGACTAGATCACTTGTTTCACTTCCACCTACCATTGACGCAGCTCAAGGTCTGATTGGTAGATTAGATCATTTGTTTCACTTCCACCTACCAAAGAGGCAGCTCAAGTTCTGATTGGTAGATTAGATCACTTGTTTCACTTCCACCTACCAAAGAGGCAGCTCAACTTCTGATTGGTAGATTAGATCACTTGTTCCATTTCCACCTACCAAAGAGGCAGCTCAACTTCTGACTGGTAGATTAGATCACTTGTTTCATATCCACCTACCAACGAGGCCGTTCAACTTCTGGTTGGTAGATTAGACCACTTATTTCAATTCCACCTACCAAAGAGGCAGCTCAACTTCTGATTGATAGAATCGATCACTTGTTTCACTTCGACCTACCAAAGAGGCAGTTCAACTTCTGGTTGGTAGATCAGACCACTTGTTTCACTTCCGCCTACAAAAGAGGCAGCTCAACTTCTGATTGATAGATTAGATCACTTGTTTCACTTCCACCTACCAAAGAGGCAGCTCAACTTCTGATTGGTAGATTAGATCACTTGTTTCACTTCCACCTACCAAAGAGGCAGCTCGCTTCTGATTGGTAGATTAGATCACTTGTTTCACTTCCACCTACCATTGACGCAGCTCAAGGTCTGATTGGTAGATTAGATCACTTGTTTCACTTCCACCTACCAAAGAGGCAGCTCAAGTTCTGATTGGTAGATTAGATGACTTTTTTCACTTCCACCTACCAAAGAGGCAGCTCAACTTCTGATTGGTAGATTAGAACACTTGTTCCATTTCCACCTACCAAAGAGACAGCTCAACTTCAGACTGGTAGATTAGATCACTGGTTTCATATCCACCTACCAACGAGGCATTTCAACTTCTGGTTGGTAGATTAGACCACTTGTTTGACTTCCACCTACCAAATAGGCAGCTCAATTTCTGATTGGTAGATTAGATCACTTGTTTCACTTCCACCTATCAAAGAGGCAGCTCAACTTCTGATTGGTAGATTAGATCACTTGTTTCACTTCCACCTACCAAAGAGGCAGCTCGCTTCTGATTGGTATATTAGATCACTTGTTTCACTTCCACCTACCATTGACGCAGCTCAAGGTCTGATTGGTAGATTAGATCACTTGTTTCACTTCCACCTACCAAAGAGGCAGCTCAAGTTCTGATTGGTAGATTAGATGACTTTTTTCACTTCCACCTACCAAAGAGGCAGCTCAACTTCTGATTGGTAGATTAGAACACTTGTTCCATTTCCACCTACCAAAGAGACAGCTCAACTTCAGACTGGTAGATTAGATCACTGGTTTCACTTCCACCTACCAAAGAGGCAGCTCGCTTCTGATTGGTAGATTAGATCACTTGTTTCACTTCCACCTACCATTGACGCAGCTCAAGGTCTGATTGGTAGATTAGATCACTTGTTTCACTTCCACCTACCAAAGAGGCAGCTCAAGTTCTGATTGGTAGATTAGATGACTTTTTTCACTTCCACCTACCAAAGAGGCAGCTCAACTTCTGATTGGTAGATTAGAACACTTGTTCCATTTCCACCTACCAAAGAGACAGCTCAACTTCAGACTGGTAGATTAGATCACTGGTTTCATATCCACCTACCAACGAGGCATTTCAACTTCTGGTTGGTAGATTAGACCACTTGTTTCACTTCCACTTACCAAATAGGCAGCTCAATTTCTGATTGGTAGATTAGATCACTTGTTTCACTTCCACCTATCAAAGAGGCAGCTCAACTTCTGATTGGTAGATTAGATCACTTGTTTCACTTCCACCTACCAAAGAGGCAGCTCGCTTCTGATTGGTATATTAGATCACTTGTTTCACTTCCACCTACCATTGACGCAGCTCAAGGTCTGATTGGTAGATTAGATCACTTGTTTCACTTCCACCTACCAAAGAGGCAGCTCAAGTTCTGATTGGTAGATTAGATGACTTTTTTCACTTCCACCTACCAAAGAGGCAGCTCAACTTCTGATTGGTAGATTAGAACACTTGTTCCATTTCCACCTACCAAAGAGACAGCTCAACTTCAGACTGGTAGATTAGATCACTGGTTTCATATCCACCTACCAACGAGGCATTTCAACTTCTGGTTGGTAGATTAGACCACTTGTTTCACTTCCACCTACCAAATAGGCAGCTCAATTTCTGATTGGTAGATTAGATCACTTGTTTCACTTCCACCTATCAAAGAGGCAGCTCAACTTCTGATTGGTAGATTAGATCACTTGTTTCACTTCCACCTACCAAAGAGGCAGCTCCTTTCTGATTGGTATATTAGATCACTTGTTTCACTTCCATCTACCATTGACGCAGCTCAAGGTCTGATTGGTAGATTAGATCACTTGTTTCACTTCCACTTACCAAAAAGGCAGCTCAAGTTCTGATTGGTAGGTTGGATAACTTGTTTCACTTCCACCTACCAAAGAGGTAGCTCAACTTCTGCTTGGTAGATTAGATCACTTGTTTCACTTCCACCTACCAAAGAGGCAGTTCAAGTTCTGATTTTTAGATTAAACCACTTGTTTCACTTCCACCTACCAAAGAGGCAGCTCAAGTTCTAATTGGTAGATAAGATCACTTGCTTCACTTCCATCTACCAAAGAGGCAGCTCATGTTCTGATTTTTAGATTAAACCATTTGTTTCACTTCCACCTACCAAAGAGGCAGCTCAAACTCTGATTGGTAGATAAGATCTCCTGTTTCACTTCCACCAACCAAAGAGGCAGCTCAAGTTCTGATTGGTAGATTAGATCACTTGTTTCACTTCCACCTACCAAAGAGGCAGATCAAGTTCTGATTGGTAGATTAGATCACTTGTTTCACTTCCACCTACCAAAGAGGCACTCAAGTTCTGATTGGTAGATAAGATCACTTGTTTCACTTCCATTTACCAAAGAGGCAGCTCAAGTTCTGATTTGTAGATTAAATCACTTGTTTCACTTCCCCCTACCAAAGAGGCAGCTCAAGTTCTGATTGGTAGCTAAGATCACTTGTTTCACTTCCACTTACCAAAGAGGCAGCTCAAGGTCTGATTGGTAGATCAGATCACTTGTTTCACTTCCACTTACCAAAGAGGCAGCTCAAGGTCTGATTGGTAGATTAGATCACTTGTTTCACTTCCACTTACCAAAGAGGCAGCTCAAGTTCTGATTGGTAGGTTGGATTACTTGTTTCACTTCCACCTACCAAAGAGGTAGCTCAACTTCTGATTGTTAGATTAGATCACTTGTTTCACTTCCACCTACCACAGAGGCAGTTCAAGTTCCGATTGGTAGATTAGATCACTTGTTTCACTTCCACTTACCAAAGAGGCAGCTCAAGGTCTGATTGGTAGATTAGATCACTTGTTTCACTTCCACTTACCAAAGAGGCAGCTCAAGTTCTGATTGGTAGGTTGGATTACTTGTTTCACTTCCACCTACCAAAGAGGTAGCTCAACTTCTGATTGGTAGATGAGATCACTTGTTTCACTTCCACCTACCACAGAGGCAGTTCAAGTTCCGATTGGTAGATTAGATCACTTTTTTCACTCCACCTACCAAAGAGGCAGCTCAAGTTCTGATTGGTAGATTAGATCACTAGTTTCACTTCCACTTACCAAAGAGGCAGCTCAAGTTCTGATTGTTAAGTTGGATTACTTGTTTCACTTCCATCTACCAAAGAGGTAGCTCAACTTCTGATTGGTAGATTAGATCACTTGTTTCACTTCCACCTACCACAGAGGCAGCTCAAGTTCTGATTGGTAGATTAGATCACTAGTTTCACTTCCACCTACCACAGAGGCAGTTCAAGTTCCGATTGGTAGATTAGATCACTTTTTTCGCTCCACCAACCAAAGAGGCAGCTCAGGTTCTGATTGGTAGATTAGATCACTAGTTTCACTTCCACCTACCAAAGAGGCAGCTCAAGTTCTGATTGTTAGTTAAGATCACCTGTTTCACTTCCACTACCAAAAAGGCAGCTCAAGTTCTGATTGATAGATTAGATCACTTGTTTCACTTCCACCTACCAAAGAGGCAGATCAAGTTCTGATTGGTAGATTAGATCACTTGTTTCACTTCCACCTACCAAAGAGGCACTCAAGTTCTGATTGGTAGATAAGATCACTTGTTTCACTTCCATCTACCAAAGAGGCAGCTCAAGTTCTGATTTATAGATTAAATCACTTGTTTCACTTCCTCCTACCAAAGAGGCAGCTCAAGTTCTGATTAGATCACTTGTTTCACTTCCACCTACCAGAGAGGCAGTTCAAGTTCCGATTGGTAGATTAGATCACTTTTTTCACTCCACCAACCAAAGAGGCAGCTCAAGTTCTGATTTGTAGATTAAATCACTTGTTTCACTTCCCCCTACCAAAGAGGCAGCTCAAGTTCTGATTGGTAGATAAGATCACCTGTTTCATTTCCACTTACCAAAGAGGCAGGTCAAGGTCTGATTGGTAGATTAGATCACTTGTTTCACTTCCACTTACCAAAGAGGCAGCTCAAGTTCTGATTGGTAGGTTGGATTACTTGTTTCACTTCCACCTACCAAAGAGGTAGCTCAATTTCTGATTGGTAGATTAGATCACTTGTTTCACTTCCACCTACCAGAGAGGCAGTTCAAGTTCCGATTGGTAGATTAGATCACTTTTTTCACTCCACCTACCGAAGATGCAGCTCAAGTTCTGATTTGTAGATTAAATCACTTGTTTCACTTCCCCCTACCAAAGAGGCAGCTCAAGTTCTGATTGGCAGATAAGATCACCTGTTTCATTTCCTTTACCAAAGAGGCAGCTCAAGGTCTGATTGGTAGATTAGATCACTTGTTTCACTTCCACTTACCAAAGAGGCAGCTCAAGTTCTGATTGGTAGGTTGGATTACTTGTTTCACTTCCACCTACCAAAGAGGTAGCTCAACTTCTGATTGATAGATTAGATCACTTGTTTCACTTCCACCTACCACAGAGGCAGTTCAAGTTCCGATTGGTAGATTAGATCACTTTTTTCACTCCACCTACCAAAGAGACAGCTCAAGTTCTGATTGGTAGATTAGATCACTAGTTTCACTTCCACCTACCACAGAGGCAGTTCAAGTTCCGATTGGTAGATTAGATCACTTTTTTCACTCCACCTACCAAAGAGGCAGCTCAAGTTCTGATTGGTAGATTAGATCACAAGTTTCACTTCCACCTACCAAAGAGGCAGCTCAAGTTCTGATTGGTAGTTAAGATCACCTGTTTCACTTCCACCTACCAAAGAGGCAGCTCAAGTTCTGATTGATAGATTAGATCACATGTTTCACTTCCACCTACCAAAGAGGCAGCTCAAGTTCTGATTGGTAGATTAGATCACTTGTTTCACTTCCACCTACCAAAGAGGCAGCTCATGTTCTGATTGGTAGATAAAATCACTTGTTTCACTTCCATCTACCAAAGAGGCAGCTCAAGTTCTGATTTGTAGATTAAATCACTTGTTTCACTTCCACCTACCAAAGAGGCAGCTCAAGTTCTGATTGGTAGATTAGATCACTTGTTTCACTTCTACTTAGCAAAGAGGCAGCTCAAGGTCTGATTGGTAGATTAGATCACTTGTTTCACTTCCACTTAGCAAAGAGGCAGCTCAAGTTCTGATTGTTAGGTTGGATTACCTGTTTCACTTCCACCTACCAAAGAGGTAGCTCAACTTCTGATTGGTAGATTAGATCACTTGTTTCCCTTCCACCTACCAGAGAGGCAGTTCAAGTTCCGATTGGTATATTAGATCACTTTTTTCACTCCACCTACCAAAGAGGCAGCTCAAGTTCTGATTGGTAGATTAGATCACTTGTTTCACTTCCACCTGCCAAAGAGGCAGCTCAAGTTCTGATTGGTAGATTGGATCACTTGTTTCACTTCCACCTACCACAGAGGCAGCTCAAGTTCTGATTGGTAGATTAGATCACTTGTTTCACTTCCACCTACCAAAGAGGCAGCTCAAGTTCTGATTGGTAGATAAAATCACTTGTTTCACTTCCATCTACCAAAGAGGCAGCTCAAGTTCTGATTGTTAGGTTGGATTACTTGTTTCACTTCCACCTACCAAAGAGGTAGCTCAACTTCTGATTGGTAGATTAGATCACTTGTTTCACTTCCACCTACCAGAGAGGCAGTTCAAGTTCCGATTGGTAGATTAGATCACTTTTTTCACTCCACCTACCAAAGAGGCAGCTCAAGTTCTGATTGGTAGATTAGATCACTAGTTTCACTTCCACCTACCAAAGAGGCAGCTCAGGTTCTGATTGGTAGTTAAGATCACTTGTTTCACTTCCATCTACCAAAGAGGCAGTTCAAGTTCTGATTTGTAGATCAAATCACTTGTTTCACTTCCACCTACCAAAGAGGCAGCTCAAGTTCTGATTGGTAGATAAGATCACCTGTTTCACTTCCACCTGCCAAAGAGGCAGCTCAAGTTCTGATTGGTAGATTGGATCACTTGTTTCACTTCCACCTAACAAAGAGGCAGCTCAAGTTCTGATTGGTAGATTAGATCACTTGTTTCACTTCCACCTACCAAAGAGGCAGCTCAAGTTCTGATTGGTAGATAAAATCACTTGTTTCACTTCCATCTACCAAAGAGGCAGCTCAAGTTCTGATTTGTAGATTAAATCACTTGTTTCACTTCCACCTACCAAAGAGGCAGCTCAAGTTCTGATTGGTAGATAAGATCACCTGTTTCACTTCCACTTACCAAAGAGGCAGCTCAGGGTCTGATTGGTAGATTAGATCACTTGTTTCACTCCACCTACCAAAGAGGCAGTTCAAGTTCTGATTGGTAGATTAGATCACCTGTTTCACTTTCACCTACCAAAGAAGCAGCTCAAGTTCTGATTGGTAGTTAAGATCACTTGTTTCACTTCCATCTACCAAAGAGGCAGTTCAAGTTCTGATTGGTAGGTTGGATTACTTGTTTCACTTCCACCTACCAAAGAGGTAGCTCAACTTCTGATTGGTAGATTAGATCACTTGTTTCACTTCCACCTACCAGAGAGGCAGTTCAAGTTCCGATTGGTAGATTAGATCACTTTTTTCACTCCACCTACCAAAGAGGCAGCTCAGGTTCTGATTGGTAGATTAGATCACTTGTTTCACTTCCACCTACCAAAGAGGCAGCTCAAGTTCTGATTGGTAGATTAGATCACTTGTTTCACTTCCACCTACCAGAGAGGCAGTTCAAGTTCCGATTGGTAGATTAGATCACTTTTTTCACTCCACCTACCAAAGAGGCAGCTCAAGTTCTGATTGGTAGATTAGATCACTAGTTTCACTTCCACCTACCAAAGAGGCAGCTCAAGTTCTGATTGGTAGATAAGATCACCTGTTTCACTTCCACTTACCAAAGAGGCAGCTCAGGGTCTGATTGGTAGATTAGATCACTTGTTTCACTCCACCTACCAAAGAGGCAGCTCAAGTTCTGATTGGTAGATTAGATCACTAGTTTCACTTTCACCTACCAAAGAAGCAGCTCAAGTTCGGATTGGTAGTTAAGATCACTTGTTTCACTTCCATCTACCAAAGAGGCAGTTCAAGTTCTGATTGGTAGGTTGGATTACTTGTTTCACTTCCACCTACCAAAGAGGTAGCTCAACTTCTGATTGGTAGATTAGATCACTTGTTTCACTTCCACCTACCAGAGAGGCAGTTCAAGTTCCGATTGGTAGATTAGATCACTTTTTTCACTCCACCTAACAAAGAGGCAGCTCAGGTTCTGATTGGTAGATTAGATCACTTGTTTCACTTCCACCTACCAAAGAGGCAGCTCAAGTTCTGATTGGTAGATTAGATCACTTGTTTCACTTCCACCTACCAGAGAGGCAGTTCAAGTTCCGATTGGTAGATTAGATCACTTTTTTCACTCCACCTACCAAAGAGGCAGCTCAAGTTCTGATTGGTAGATTAGATCACTAGTTTCACTTCCACCTACCAAAGAGGCAGCTCAAGTTCTGATTGGTAGTTAAGATCACTTGTTTCACTTCCATCTACCAAAGAGGCAGTTCAAGTTCTGATTTGTAGATTAAATCACTTGGTTCACTTCCACCTACCAAAGAGGCAGCTCAAGTTCTGATTGGTAGATAAGATCACCTGTTTCACTTCCACCTGCCAAAGAGGCAGCTCAAGTTCTGATTGGTAGATTGGATCACTTGTTTCACTTCCACCTACCAAAGAGGCAGCTCAATTTCTGATTGGTAGATTAGATCACTTGTTTCACTTCCACCTACCAAAGAGGCAGCTCAAGTTCTGATTGGTAGATAAAATCACTTGTTTCAATTCCATCTACCAAAGAGGCAGCTCAAGCTCTGATTTGTAGATTAAATCACTTGTTTCACTTCCACCCTCCAAAGAGGCAGCTCAAGTTCTGATTGGTAGATAAGATCACCTGTTTCACTTCCACTTACCAAAGAGGCAGCT
This sequence comes from Symsagittifera roscoffensis, assembly GCF_963678635.1. NCBI lineage: Eukaryota > Metazoa > Xenacoelomorpha > Acoela > Convolutidae > Symsagittifera > Symsagittifera roscoffensis. The sequence goes on from NC_087064.1 coordinate 762,053, forward strand.
CAAGTTCTGATTGGTAGATTAGTTCACTTGTTTCACTTCCACCTACCAAAGAGGCAGCTCAACTTCTGATTGGTAGATTAGATCACTTGTTTCACTTCCACCTACCAAAGAGGCTGCTCAAGTTCTGATTGGTAGATTAGATCACTTGTTTCACTTCCACCACCCAAAGAGGCAGCTCAACTTCTGATTGGTAGATTAGATCACTTGTTTCACTTCCACATACCAAAGAGGCAGCTCAAGTTCTGATTCGTAGATTAGATCACTTGTCTCACTTCCACCACCCAAAGAGGCAGCTCAACTTCTGGTTGGTAGATTAGATCACTTGTTTCACTTCCACTTACCAAAGAGGCAGCTCAAGTTCTGATTGGTAGGTTAGATCACTTGTTTCACTTCCACCAAACAAAGAGGTAGCTCAACTTCTGATTGGTAGATTAGATCACTCCTTTCACTTCCACCTACCAAAGGGGCAGCTCAAGTTCTGATTGGTAGATTAGATCACTTGTTTTACTTCCACCTACCAAAGAGGAAGCTCAAGTTCTGATTGGTAGATAAGATCACTTGTTTCACTTCCACCTACCAAAGAAGCAGCTCAAGTTCTGATTGGTAGATTAGATCACTTGTTTCACTTCCGCCTACCAAAGAGGCAGCTCAACTTCTGATTAGTAGATTAGATCACTGGTTTCACTTCCACCTACCAAAGAGGCAGCTCAACTTCTGATTAGTAGATTAGATCACTTGTTTTACTTCCACCTACCAAAGAGGAAGCTCAAGTTCTGATTGGTAGATAAGATCACCTGTTTCACTTCCACCTACCAAAGAGGCAGCTCAAGTTCTGATTGGTAGATTAGATCACTTGTTTCACTTCCGCCTACCAAAGAGGCAGCTCAACTTCTGATTGGTAGATTAGATCACTTGTTTCACTCCCACCACCCAAAGAGGCAGCTCAACTTCTGATTGGTAGATTAGATCATTTGTTTCACTCCTTCTACCAAAGAGGCATCTCAACTTCTGATTGGTTGATTAGATCACTTGTTTCACTTCCGCCTACCAAAGAGGCAGCTCAACTTCTGATTAGTAGATTAGATCACTGGTTTCACTTCCAGCTACCAAAGAGGCAGCTCAGGTTCTGATTGGTAGATTAGATCACTTGTTTCACTTCCATCTACCAAAGAGGCAGTTCAAGTTCTGATTTGTAGATTAAATCACTTGGTTCACTTCCACCTACCAAAGAGGCAGCTCAAGTTCTGATTGGTAGATAAGATCACCTGTTTCACTTCCACCTGCCAAAGAGGCAGCTCAAGTTCTGATTGGTAGATTGGATCACTTGTTTCACTTCCACCTACCAAAGAGGCAGCTCAAGTTCTGATTGGTAGATTAGATCACTTGTTTCAATTCCACCTACCAAAGAGGCAGCTCAAGTTCTGATTGGTAGATAAAATCACTTGTTTCAATTCCATCTACCAAAGAGGCAGCTCAAGCTCTGATTTGTAGATTAAATCACTTGTTTCACTTCCACCTACCAAAGAGGCAGCTCAAGTTCTGATTGGTAGATAAGATCACCTGTTTCACTTCCACTTACCAAAGAGGCAGCTCAAGTTCTGATTGGTAGATTAGTTCACTTGTTTCACTTCCACCTACCAAAGAGGCAGCTCAACTTCTGATTGGTAGATTAGATCACTTGTTTCACTTCCACCTACCAAAGAGGCTGCTCAAGTTCTGATTGGTAGATTAGATCACTTGTTTCACTTCCACCAACCAAAGAGGCAGCTCAACTTCTGATTGGTAGATTAGATCACTTGTTTCACTTCCACATACCAAAGAGGCAGCTCAAGTTCTGATTGGTAGATTAGATCACTTGTCTCACTTCCACCACCCAAAGAGGCAGCTCAACTTCTGATTGGTAGATTAGATCACTTGTTTCACTTCCACCTACCAAAGAGGTAGCTCAACTTCTGATTGGTAGATTAGATCACTGGTTTCACTTCCACCTACCAAAGAGGCAGCTCAACTTCTGATTGGTAGATTAGATCACTTGTTTCACTTCCACCTACCAAAGAGGCTGCTCAAGTTCTGATTGGTAGATTAGATCACTTGTTTCATTTCCACCACCCAAAGAGGCAGCTCAACTTCTGATTGGTAGATTAGATCACTTGTTTCACTTCCACATACCAAAGAGGCAGCTCAAGTTCTGATTGGTAGATTAGATCACTTGTCTCACTTCCACCACCCAAAGAGGCAGCTCAACTTCTGATTGGTAGATTAGATCACTTGTTTCACTTCCACTTACCAAAGAGGCAGCTCAAGTTCTGATTGGTAGGTTAGATCACTTGTTTCACTTCCACCTACCAAAGAGGTAGCTCAACTTCTGATTGGTAGATTAGATCACTCTTTTCACTTCCATCTAACAAAGGGGCCGCTCAAGTTCTGATTGGTAGATTAGATCACTTGTTTTACTTCCACCTACCAAAGAGGAAGCTCAAGTTCTGATTTGTAGTTTAAATCACTTGGTTCACTTCCACCTACCAAAGAGGCAGCTCAAGTTCTGATTGGTAGATAAGATCACCTGTTTCAGTTCCACCTGCCAAAGAGGCAGCTCAAGTTCTGATTGGTAGATTGGATCACTTGTTTCACTTCCACCTACCAAAGAGGTAGCTCAAGTTCTGATTGGTAGATTAGATCACTTGTTTCACTTCCACCTACCAAAGAGGCAGCTCAAGTTCTGATTGGTAGATAAAATCACTTGTTTCAATTCCATCTACCAAAGAGGCAGCTCAAGCTCTGATTTGTAGATTAAATCACTTGTTTCACTTCCACCTACCAAAGAGGCAGCTCAAGTTCTGATTGGTGAATAAGATCACCTGTTTCACTTCCACTTACCAAAGAGGCAGCTCATATTCTGATTGGTAGATTAGATCACTTGTTTCACTTCCACTTACCAAAGAGGCAGCTCAAGTTCTGATTGGTAGGTTAGATCACTTGTTTCACTTCCACCTACCAAAGAGGTAGCTCAACTTCTGATTGGTAGATTAGATCACTCTTTTCACTTCCATCTACCAAAGGGGCAGCTCAAGTTCTGATTGGTAGATTAGATCACTTGTTTTACTTCCACCTACCAAAGAGGAAGCTCAAGTTCTGATTGGTAGATAAGATCACTTGTTTCACTTCCATCTACCAAAGAGGCAGCTCAAGTTCTGATTTGTAGATTAAATCACTTGTTTCACTTCCACCTACCAAAGAAGCAGCTCAAGTTCTGATTGGTAGATAAGATCACCTGTTTCACTTCCACCTACCAAAGAGGCAGCTCAAGTTCTGATTGGTAGATTAGATCACTTGTTTCACTTCCGCCTACCAAAGAGGCAGCTCAACTTCTGATTAGTAGATTAGATCACTGGTTTCACTTCCACCTACCAAAGAGGCAGCTCAGGTTCTGATTGGTAGATTAGATCACTTGTTTCACTCCCACCACCCAAAGAGGCAGCTCAACTTCTGATTGGTAGATTAGATCATTTGTTTCACTCCACCTACCAAAGAGGCATCTCAACTTCTGATTGTTTGATTAAGCTCAAGTTCTGATTGGTAGATTAGATCACTTGTTTCACTTCCGCCTACCAAAGAGGCAGCTCAACTTCTGATTAGTAGATTAGATCACTGGTTTCACTTCCACCTACCAAAGAGGCAGCTCAGGTTCTGATTGGTAGATTAGATCACTTGTTTCACTCCCACCACCCAAAGAGGCAGCTCAACTTCTGATTGGTAGATTAGATCATTTGTTTCACTCCACCTACCAAAGAGGCATCTCAACTTCTGATTGTTTGATTAGATCACTTGTTTCACTTCCGCCTACCAAAGAGGCAGCTCAACTTCTGATTATTAGATTAGATCACTGGTTTCACTTCCACCTACCAAAGAGGCAGCTCAGGTTCTGATTGGTAGATTAGATCACTTGTTTCACTCCCACCACCCAAAGAGGCAGCTCAACTTCTGATTGGTAGATTAGATCACTTGTTTCACTTCCACTTACCAAAGAGGCAGCTCAAGTTCTGATTGGTAGGTTAGATCACTTGTTTCACTTCCACCTACCAAAGAGGTAGCTCAACTTCTGATTGGTAGATTAGATCACTCTTTTCACTTCCACCTACCAAAGGGGCAGCTCATATTCTGATTGGTAGATTAGATCACTTGTTTTACTTCCACCTACCAAAGAGGAAGCTCAAGTTCTGATTGGTAGATAAGATCACTTGTTTCACTTCCATCTACCAAAGAGGCAGCTCAAGTTCTGATTGGTAGATTAGATCATTTGTTTCACTCCACCTACCAAAGAGGCATCTCAACTTCTGATTGGTTGATTAGATCACTTGTTTCACTTCCGCCTAACAAAGAGGCAGCTCAACTTCTGATTAGTAGATTAGATCACTGGTTTCACTTCCACCTACCAAAGAGGCAGCTCAGGTTCTGATTGGTAGATTAGATCACTTGTTTCACTCCCACCACCCAAAGAGGCAGCTCAACTTCTGATTGGTAGAATAGATCACTTGTTTCACTTCCACTTACCAAAGAGGCAGCTCAAGTTCTGATTGGTAGGTTAGATCACTTGTTTCACTTCCACCTACCAAAGAGGTAGCTCAACTTCTGATTGGTAGATTAGATCACTCTTTTCACTTCCACCTACCAAAGGGGCAGCTCAAGTTCTGATTGGTAGATTAGATCACTTGTTTTACTTCCACCTACCAAAAAGGAAGCTCAAGTTCTGATTGGTAGATAAGATCACTTGTTTCACTTCCATCTACCAAAGAGGCAGCTCAAGTTCTGATTTGTAGATTAAATCACTTGTTTCACTTCCACCTACCAAAGAAGCAGCTCAAGTTCTGATTGGTAGATAAGATCACCTGTTTCACTTCCACCTACCAAAGAGGCAGCTCAAGTTCTGATTGGTAGATTAGATCACTTGTTTCACTTCCGCCTACCAAAGAGGCAGCTCAACTTCTGATTAGTAGATTAGATAACTGGTTTCACTTCCACCTACCAAAGAGGCAGCTCAGGTTCTGATTGGTAGACTAGATCACTTGTTTCACTTCCACCACCCAAAGAGGCAGCTCAACTTCTGATTGGTAGATTAGATCATTTGTTTCACTCCACCTACCAAAGAGGCATCTCAACGTCTGATTGGTTGATTAGATCACTTGTTTCACTTCCATCTATCAAAGAGGCAGCTCAAGTTCTGATTGGTAGATTAGATCACTTGTTTCATTTCCAACTACCAAAGAGGCAGCTCAACTTCTGATTGGTAGATTAGAACACTTGTTTCACTTCCACCTACCAAAGAGGCAGCTCAAGTTCTGATTGGTAGGTTAGATCACTTGTTTCACTTCCACCTACCAAAGAGGTAGCTCAACTTCTGATTGGTAGATTAGATCACTCTTTTCACTTCCACCTACCAAAGGGGCAGCTCAAGTTCTGATTGATAGATTAGATCACTTGTTTTACTTCCACCTACCAAAAAGGAAGCTCAAGTTCTGATTGGTAGATAAGATCACTTGTTTCACTTCCATCTACCAAAGAGGCAGCTCAAGTTCTGATTTGTAGATTAAATCACTTGTTTCACTTCCACCTACCAAAGAAGCAGCTCAAGTTCTGATTGGTAGATAAGATCACCTGTTTCACTTCCACCTACCAAAGAGGCAGCTCAAGTTCTGATTGGTAGATTAGATCACTTGTTTCACTTCCGCCTACCAAAGAGGCAGCTCAACTTCTGATTAGTAGATTAGATCACTGGTTTCACTTCCACCTACCAAAGAGGCAGCTCAGGTTCTGATTGGTAGACTAGATCACTTGTTTCACTTCCACCACCCAAAGAGGCAGCTCAACTTCTGATTGGTAGATTAGATCATTTGTTTCACTCCACCTACCAAAGATGCATCTCAACTTCTGATTGGTTGATTAGATCACTTGTTTCACTTCCACCTATCAAAGAAGCAGCTCAAGTTCTGATTGGTAGATTAGATCACTTGTTTCATTTCCAACTACCAAAGAGGCAGCTCAACTTCTGATTGGTAGATTAGATCACTTGTTTCACTTCCACCTACCAAAGAGGCAGCTCAAGTTCTGATTGGTAGACTAGATCACTTGTTTCACTTCCACCTACCAAAGAGGCAGCTCCATTTCTGATTGGTAGATTAGATCACTTGTTTCACTCCACCTACCAAAGAGGCAGCTCAGCTTCTGATTGGTAGATTAGATCACTTGTTTCACTTCCACCTACCAAAGAAGCAGCTCAAGTTCTGATTGGTAGATTATAACACTTGTTTCCCTTCCACCTAACGAAGAAGCAGCTCAAGTTCTGATTGGCAGATCAGATCAATTGTTTCACTTCCAACTACCAAAGAGGCAGCTCAACTTCTGATTGGTAGATTAGATCACTTGTTTCACTTCCACCTACCAAAGAGACAGCTCAAGTTCTGATTGGTAGATTAGATCACTTTTTCACTCCTCCTACCAAAGAGGCAGCTCAACTTCTGATTGGTAGTTTAGATCATTTGAATCACTTCCACCTACCAAAAAGGCAAATCAAGTTCTGATTGGTAGATTAGATCACTTGTTTCAATTCCAACTACCAAAGAGGCAGCTCAAATTCCGATTGGTAGACTAGATCACCTGTTTCATTTCCACCAACCAAAGAGGCAGCTCAAGTTCTGATTGCTAGATTAGATCACTTGTTTCACTTCCACCTACCAAAGTGGCAGCTCAACTTATGATTGGTAGATCAGATCACTTGTTTCACTTGCACCTACCAAAGAGGCAGCTCAAGTTCTGATTGGTAGATTAGATCACTTGTTTCACTTCCACCTACCAAAGAGGCAGCTCAAGTTCTGATTGGTAGATTAGATCACTTGTTTCACTTCCACCTACCAAAGTGGCAGCTCAACTTCTGATTGGTAGCTTAGATCACTTGTTTCACTTCCACCTACCAAAGTGGCAGCTCAACTTCTGATTGGTAGATTAGATCACTTGTTTCACTTCCACCTATCAAGGAGGCAGCTCAAGTTCTGCTTGGTAGAGTAGATCACTTGTTTCACTTCCACCCTCCAAAGAAGCAGCTCGCTTCTGATTGGTAGATTAGATCACCTGTTTCACTTCCAACTACCAATGACGCAGGTCAAGGTCTGATTGGTAGATTAGATCACTTGTTTCACTTCCACCTATCAAAGAGGCAGCTCAAGTTCTGATTGGTAGATTAGATCATTTGTTTCATTCCCAACTACCAAAGAGGCAGCTCAACTTCTGATTGGTAGATTAGATCACTTGTTTCACTTCCACCTACCAAAGAGGCAGCTCAAGTTCTGATTGGTAGACTAGATCACTTGTTTCACTTCCACCTACCAAAGAGGCAGCTCAACTTCTGATTGGTAGATTAGATCACTTGTTTCACTCCACCTACCAAAGAGGCAGCTCAGCTTCTGATTGGTAGATTAGATCACTTGTTTCACTTCCACCTACCAAAGAAGCAGCTCAAGTTCTGATTGGTAGATTATAACACTTGTTTCCCTTCCACCTAACGAAGAAGCAGCTCAAGTTCTGATTGGCAGATCAGATCAATTGTTTCACTTCCACCTACCAAAGAGGCAGCTCAACTTCTGATTGGTAGATTAGATCACTTGTTTCACTTCCACCTACCAAAGAGACAGCTCAAGTTCTGATTGGTAGATTAGATCACTTTTTCACTCCTCCTACCAAAGAGGCAGCTCAACTTCTGATTGGTAGTTTAGATCATTTGAATCACTTCCACCTACCAAAAAGGCAAATCAAGTTCTGATTGGTAGATTAGATCACTTGTTTCACTTCCAACCACCAAAGAGGCAGCTCAAATTCCGATTGGTAGACTAGATCACCTGTTTCATTTCCACCAACCAAAGAGGCAGCTCAAGTTCTGATTGGTAGATTAGATCACTTGTTTCACTTCCACCTACCAAAGTGGCAGCTCAACTTCTGATTGGTAGATCAGATCACTTGTTTCACTTCCACCTACCAAAGAGGCAGCTCAAGTTCTGATTGGTAGATTAGATCACTTGTTTCACTTCCACCTACCAAAGAGGCAGCTCAAGTTCTGATTGGTAGATTAGATCACTTGTTTCACTTCCACCTACCAAAGTGGCAGCTCAACTTCTGATTGGTAGCTTAGATCACTTGTTTCACTTCCACCTACCAAAGTCGCAGCTCAACTTCTGATTGGTAGATTAGATCACTTGTTTCACTTCCACCTATCAAAGAGGCAGCTCAATTTCTGCTTGGTAGAGTAGATCACTTGTTTCACTTCCACCCTCACAAGAAGCAGCTTGCTTCTGATTGGTAGATTAGATCACCTGTTTCACTTCCAACTACCAATGACGCAGGTCAAGGTCTGATTGGTAGATTATATCCTTTGTTTCACTTCCACCCACCGAAGAGGCAGCTCAAGTTCTGATTGGTAGAGTAGATCACTTGTTTCACTTCCACCCTCCAAAGAGGCAGCTCGCTTCTGATTGGTAGATTAGATCAACTGTTTCACTTCCACCTACCAAAGTGGCAGCTCAACTTCTGATTGGTAGCTTAGATCACTTGTTTCACTTCCACCTACCAAAGTGGCAGCTCAACTTCTGATTGGTAGATTAGATTACTTGTTTCACTTCCACCTATCAAAGAGGCAGCTCAATTTCTGCTTGGTAGAGTAGATCACTTGTTTCACTTCCACCCTCCAAAGAAGCAGCTCGCTTCTGATTGGTAGATTAGATCACCTGTTTCACTTCCAACTACCAATGACGCAGGTCAAGGTCTGATTGGTAGATTAGATCCTTTGTTTCACTTCCACCCACCGAAGAGGCAGCTCAAGTTCTGATTGGTAGAGTAGATCACTTGTTTCACTTCCACCCTCCAAAGAGGCAGCTCGCTTCTGATTGGTAGATTAGATCACCTGTTTCACTTCCACCTACCAATGACGCAGGTCAAGGTCTGATTGGTAGATTAGATCATTTGTTTCACTTCCACCTACCGAAGAGGCAGCTCAAGTTCTGATTGGTAGATTAGATCACTTGTTTCACTTCCACCTACCAAAGAGGCAGCTAAACTTCTGATTGGTAGATTAGATCACTTTTTTCACTCCACCGACCAAAGAGGCTGCTTATCTTCTGATTGGTTGATTAGATCACTTGAATCACTTCCACCTACCAAAGCGGCAGCTCAAGTTCTGATTGGTAGATAAGATCACTTGTTTCACTTCCATCTACCAAAGAGGCAGCTCAAGTTCTGATTTGTAGATTAAATCACTTGTTTCACTTCCACCTACCAAAGAGGCAGCTCAAGTTCTGATTGGTAGAGTAGATCACCTGTTTCACTTCCACCTACCAAAGAGGCAGCTCAAGTTCTGATTGGTAGATTAGATCACTTGTTTCTTTTCCACCTACCAAAGTGGCAGCTGAACTTCTGATTGGTAGAGTAATTACTTGTTTCACTTCCACCCTCCAAAGAGGCAGCTCGCTTCTGATTGGTAGATTAGATCACCTGTTTCACTTCCACCTACCAATGACGCAGGTCAAGGTCTGATTGGTAGATTAGATCATTTATTTCACTTCCACCTACCGAAGAGGCAGCTCAAGTTCTGATTGGCAGATTAGATCACTTGTTTCACTTCCACCCTCCAAAGAGGCAGCTCGCTTCTGATTGGTAGATTAGATCACCTGTTTCACTTCCACCTGCCAATGACTCAGGTCAAGGTCTGATTGGTAGATTAGATCATTTGTTTCACTTCCACCCTCCAAAGAGGCAGCTCGCTTCTGATTGGTAGATTAGATCACTTTTTTTCACTCCACCGACCAAAGAGGCTGCCTAACTTCTGATTGGTTGATTAGATCACTTGAATCACTTCCACCTACCAAAGCGGCAGCTCAAGTTCTGATTGGTAGATAAGATCACTTGTTTCACTTCCATCTACCAAAGAGGCAGCTCAAGTTCTGATTTCTAGATTAAATCACTTGTTTCACTTCCACCTACCAAAAAGGCAGCTCAAGTTCTGATTGGTAGAGTAGATCACTTGTTTCACTTCCACCTACCAAAGAGGCAGCTCAAGTTCTGATTGGTAGATTAGATCACTTGTTTCACTTCCATCTACCAAAGAGGCAGCTCAAGTTCTGATTTGTAGATTAAATCACTTGTTTCACTTCCACCTACCAAAGAGGCAGCTCAAGTTCTGATTGGTAGAGTAGATCACCTGTTTCACTTCCACCTACCAAAGAGGCAGCTCAAGTTCTGATTGGTAGATTAGATCACTTGTTTCACTTCCACCTACCAAAGTGGCAGCTGAACTTCTGATTGGTAGAGTAATTACTTGTTTCACTTCCACCCTCCAAAGAGGCAGCTCGCTTCTGATTGGTAGATTAGATCACCTGTTTCACTTCCACCTACCAATGACGCAGGTCAAGGTCTGATTGGTAGATTAGATCATTTATTTCACTTCCACCTACCGAAGAGGCAGCTCAAGTTCTGATTGGCAGATTAGATCACTTGTTTCACTTCCACCCTCCAAAGAGGCAGCTCGCTTCTGATTGGTAGATTAGATCACCTGTTTCACTTCCACCTGCCAATGACTCAGGTCAAGGTCTGATTGGTAGATTAGATCATTTGTTTCACTTCCACCCTCCAAAGAGGCAGCTCGCTTCTGATTGGTAGATTAGATCACTTTTTTTCACTCCACCGACCAAAGAGGCTGCCTAACTTCTGATTGGTTGATTAGATCACTTGAATCACTTCCACCTACCAAAGCGGCAGCTCAAGTTCTGATTGGTAGATAAGATCACTTGTTTCACTTCCATCTACCAAAGAGGCAGCTCAAGTTCTGATTTCTAGATTAAATCACTTGTTTCACTTCCACCTACCAAAAAGGCAGCTCAAGTTCTGATTGGTAGAGTAGATCACTTGTTTCACTTCCACCTACCAAAGAGGCAGCTCAAGTTCTGATTGGTAGATTAGATCACTTGTTTCACTTCCACCTACCAAAGTGGCAGCTCAACTTCTGATTGGTAGAGTAGATCACTTGTTTCACTTCCACCCACCAAAGAGGCAGCTCGCTTCTGATTGATAGATTAGATCACCTGTTTCACTTCCACCTACCAATGACGCAGGTCAAGGTCTGATTGGTAGATTAGATCATTTGTTTCACTTCCACCTACTGAAGAGGCAGCTCATGTTCTGATTGGTAGATTAGATCACTTGTTTCACTTCCACCCTCCAAAGAGGCAGCTCGCTTCTGATTGGTAGATTAGATCACCTGTTTCACTTCCACCTACCAATGACGCAAGTCAAGGTCTGATTGGTAGATTAGATCATTTGTTTCGCTTCCACCCTCCAAAGAGGCAGCTCGCTTCTGATTGGTAGATTAGATCACCTGTTTCACTTCCACCTACCAATGACCATGTCAAGGTCTGATTGGTAGATTAGATCATTTGTTTCACTTCCACCTACCGAAGAGGCAGCTCAAGTTCTGATTGGTAGATTACATCACTTGTTTCACTTCCACCTACCAAAGAGGCAGCTAAACTTCTGATTGGTAGATTAGATCACTTTTTTCACTTCACGGACCAAAGAGGCTGCTTAACTTCTGATTGGTTGATTAGATCACTTGAATCACTTCCACCCTCCAAAGAGGCAGGTCAAGGTCTGATTGGTAGATTAGATCACCTGTTTCACTTCCACCTACCAATGACGCAAGTCAAGGTCTGATTGGTAGATTAGATCATTTGTTTCGCTTCCACCCTCCAAAGAGGCAGCTCGCTTCTGATTGGTAGATTAGATCACCTGTTTCACTTCCACCTACCAATGACGCAGGTCAAGGTCTGATTGGTAGATTAGATCATTTGTTTCACTTCCACCTACCGAACAGGCAGCTCAAGTTCTGATTGGTAGATAACATCACTTGTTTCACCTCCACCTACCAAAGAGGCAGCTAAACTTCTGATTGGTAGATTAGATCACTTTTTTCACTTCACGGACCAAAGAGGCTGCTTAACTTCTGATTGGTTGATTAGATCACTTGAATCACTTCCGCCCTCCAATGACGCAGGTCAAGGTCTGATTGGTAGATTAGATCATTTGTTTCACTTCCACCTACCGAAGAGGCAGCTCAAGTTCTGATTGGTAGATTACATCACTTGTTTCACTTCCACCTACCAAAGAGGCAGCTAAACTTCTGATTGGTAGATTAGATCACTTTTTTCACTTCACCGACCAAAGAGGCTGCTTAACTTCTGATTGGTTGATTAGATCACCTATTTCACTTCCACCTACCAATGACGCAGGTCAAGGTCTGATTGGTAGATTAGATCATTTGTTTCACTTCCACCTACCCAAGAGGCAGCTCATGTTCTGATTGGTAGATTAGATCACTTGTTTCTTTTCCACCCTCCAAAGAGGCAGCTCGCTTCTGATTGGTAGATTAGATCACCTGTTTCACTTCCACCTACCAATGACGCAGGTCAAGGTCTGATTGGTAGAGTAGATCACTTGTTTCACTTCCACCCTCCAAAGAGACAGCTCGCTTCTGATTGATAGATTAGATCACCTATTTCACTTCCACCTACCAATGACGCAGGTCAAGGTCTGATTGGTAGATTAGATCATTTGTTTCACTTCCACCTACCGAAGAGGCAGCTCATGTTCTGATTGGTAGATTAGATCACTTGTTTCCCTTCCACCCTCCAAAGAGGCAGCTCGCTTCTGATTGGTAGATTAGATCACCTGTTTCACTTCCACCTACCAATGACGCAGGTCAAGGTCTGATTGGTAGATTAGATCATTTATTTCACTTCCACCTACCGAAGAGGCAGCTCAAGTTCTGATTGGTAGATTAGATCACTTGTTTCACTTCCACCCTCCAAAGAGGCAGCTCGCTTCTGATTGGTAGATTAGATCACCTGTTTCACTTCCACCTACCAATGACGCAGGTCAAGGTCTGATTGGTAGATTAGATCATTTATTTCACTTCCACCTACCGAAGAGGCAGCTCAAGTTCTGATTGGTAGATTAGATCACTTGTTTCACTTCCACCCTCCAAAGAGGCAGCTCGCTTCTGATTGGTAGATTAGATCACCTGTTTCACTTCCACCTACCAATGACGCAGGTCAAGGTCTGATTGGTAGATTAGATCATTTATTTCACTTCCACCTACCGAAGAGGCAGCTCAAGTTCTGATTGGTAGATTAGATCACTTGTTTCACTTCCACCCTCCAAAGAGGCAGCTCGCTTCTGATTGGTAGATTAGATCACCTGTTTCACTTCCACCTACCAATGACGCAGGTCAAGGTCTGATTGGTAGAGTAGATCACTTGTTTCACTTCCACCCTCCAAAGAGACAGCTCGCTTCTGATTGATAGATTAGATCACCTATTTCACTTCCACCTACCAATGACGCAGGTCAAGGTCTGATTGGTAGATTAGATCATTTGTTTCACTTCCACCTACCGAAGAGGCAGCTCATGTTCTGATTGGTAGATTAGATCACTTGTTTCCCTTCCACCCTCCAAAGAGGCAGCTCGCTTCTGATTGGTAGATTAGATCACCTGTTTCACTTCCACCTACCAATGACGCAGGTCAAGGTCTGATTGGTAGAGTAGATCACTTGTTTCACTTCCACCCTCCAAAGAGACAGCTCGCTTCTGATTGATAGATTAGATCACCTATTTCACTTCCACCTACCAATGACGCAGGTCAAGGTCTGATTGGTAGATTAGATCATTTGTTTCACTTCCACCTACCGAAGAGGCAGCTCAAGTTCTGATTGGTAGATTAGATCACTTGTTTCACTTCCACCCTCCAAAGAGGCAGCTCGCTTCTGATTGGTAGATTAGATCACCTGTTTCACTTCCACCTACCAATGACGCAGGTCAAGGTCTGATTGGTAGATTAGATCATTTATTTCACTTCCACCTACCGAAGAGGCAGCTCAAGTTCTGATTGGTAGATTAGATCACTTGTTTCACTTCCACCCTCCAAAGAGGCAGCTCGCTTCTGATTGGTAGATTAGATCACCTGTTTCACTTCCACCTGCCAATGACTCAGGTCAAGGTCTGATTGGTAGATTAGATCATTTGTTTCACTTCCACCCTCCAAAGAGGCAGCTCGCTTCTGATTGGTAGATTAGATCACTTTTTTTCACTCCACCGACCAAAGAGGCTGCCTAACTTCTGATTGGTTGATTAGATCACTTGAATCACTTCCACCTACCAAAGCGGCAGCTCAAGTTCTGATTGGTAGATAAGATCACTTGTTTCACCTCCATCTACCAAAGAGGCAGCTCAAGTTCTGATTTGTAGATTAAATCACTTGTTTCACTTCCACCCACCAAAGAGGCAGCTCGCTTCTGATTGGTAGATTAGATCACCTGTTTCACTTCCACCTACCAATGACGCACGTCAAGGTCTGATTGGTAGATTAGATCATTTGTTTCACTTCCACCTACCGAAGAGGCAGCTCAAGTTCTGATTGGTAGATTACATCACTTGTTTCACTTCCACCTACCAAAGAGGCAGCTCAAGTTCTGATTGGTAGATTAGATCACTTGTTTCACTTCCACCTACCAAAGTGGCAGCTCAACTTCTGATTGGTAGAGTAGATCACTTGTTTCACTTCCACCCACCAAAGAGGCAGCTCGCTTCTGATTGATAGATTAGATCACCTATTTCACTCCACCGACCAAAGAGGCTGCCTAATTTTTGATTGGTTGATTAGATCACTTGAATCACTTCCACCTACCAAAGCGGCAGCTCAAGTTCTGATTGGTAGATAAGATCACTTGTTTCACTTCCATCTACCAAAGAGGCAGCTCAAGTTCTGATTTCTAGATTAAATCACTTGTTTCACTTCCACCTACCAAAAAGGCAGCTCAAGTTCTGATTGGTAGAGTAGATCACTTGTTTCACTTCCACCTACCAAAGAGGCAGCTCAAGTTCTGATTGGTAGATTAGATCACTTGTTTCACTTCCACCTACCAAAGTGGCAGCTCAACTTCTGATTGGTAGAGTAGATCACTTGTTTCACTTCCACCCACCAAAGAGGCAGCTCGCTTCTGATTGATAGATTAGATCACCTGTTTCACTTCCACCTACCAATGACGCAGGTCAAGGTCTGATTGGTAGATTAGATCATTTGTTTCACTTCCACCTACCGAAGAGGCAGCTCATGTTCTGATTGGTAGATTAGATCACTTGTTTCACTTCCACCCTCCAAAGAGGCAGCTCGCTTCTGATTGGTAGATTAGATCACCTGTTTCACTTCCACCTACCAATGACGCAAGTCAAGGTCTGATTGGTAGATTAGATCATTTGTTTCGCTTCCACCCTCCAAAGAGGCAGCTCGCTTCTGATTGGTAGATTAGATCACCTGTTTCACTTCCACCTACCAATGACGCAGGTCAAGGTCTGATTGGTAGATTAGATCATTTGTTTCACTTCCACCTACCGAAGAGGCAGCTCAAGTTCTGATTGGTAGATTACATCACTTGTTTCACTTCCACCTACCAAAGAGGCAGCTAAACTTCTGATTGGTAGATTAGATCATTTTTTCACTTCACGGACCAAAGAGGCTGCTTAACTTCTGATTGGTTGATTAGATCACTTGAATCACTTCCACCCTCCAAAGAGGCAGCTCGCTTCTGATTGGTAGATTACATCACTTGTTTCACTTCCACCTACCAAAGAGGCAGCTAAACTTCTGATTGGTAGATTAGATCACTTTTTTCAATTCACCGACCAAAGAGGCTGCTTAACTTCTGATTGGTTGATTAGATCACTTGTTTCTTTTCCACCCTCCAAAGAGGCAGCTCGCTTCTGATTGGTAGATTAGATCACTTGTTTCTTTTCCACCCTCCAAAGAGGCAGCTCGCTTCTGATTGGTAGATTAGATCACCTGTTTCACTTCCACCTACCAATGACGCAGCTAAACTTCTGATTGGTAGATTAGATCATTTTTTCACTTCACGGACCAAAGAGGCTGCTTAACTTCTGATTGGTTGATTAGATCACTTGAATCACTTCCACCCTCCAAAGAGGCAGCTCGCTTCTGATTGGTAGATTACATCACTTGTTTCACTTCCACCTACCAAAGAGGCAGCTAAACTTCTGATTGGTAGATTAGATCACTTTTTTCAATTCACCGACCAAAGAGGCTGCTTAACTTCTGATTGGTTGATTAGATCACTTGTTTCTTTTCCACCCTCCAAAGAGGCAGCTCGCTTCTGATTGGTAGATTAGATCACTTGTTTCTTTTCCACCCTCCAAAGAGGCAGCTCGCTTCTGATTGGTAGATTAGATCACCTGTTTCACTTCCACCTACCAATGACGCAGGTCAAGGTCTGATTGGTAGAGTAGATCACTTGTTTCACTTCCACCCTCCAAAGAGGCAGCTCGCTTCTGATTGATAGATTAGATCACCTATTTCACTTCCACCTACCAATGACGCAGGTCAAGGTCTGATTGGTAGATTAGATCATTTGTTTCACTTCCACCTACCGAAGAGGCAGCTCATGTTCTGATTGGTAGATTAGATCACTTGTTTCACTTCCACCCTCCAAAGAGGCAGCTCGCTTCTGATTGGTAGATTAGATCACCTGTTTCACTTCCACCTACCAATGACGCAGGTCAAGGTCTGATTGGTAGAGTAGATCACTTGTTTCACTTCCACCTACCAAAGAGGCAGCTAAACTTCTGATTGGTAGATTAGATCATTTTTTCACTTCACGGACCAAAGAGGCTGCTTAACTTCTGATTGGTTGATTAGATCACTTGAATCACTTCCACCCTCCAAAGAGGCAGCTCGCTTCTGATTGGTAGATTAGATCACTTGTTTCTTTTCCACCCTCCAAAGAGGCAGCTCGCTTCTGATTGGTAGATTAGATCACCTGTTTCACTTCCACCTACCAATGACGCAGGTCAAGGTCTGATTGGTAGAGTAGATCACTTGTTTCACTTCCACCCTCCAAAGAGGCAGCTCGCTTCTGATTGATAGATTAGATCACCTATTTCACTTCCACCTACCAATGACGCAGGTCAAGGTCTGATTGGTAGATTAGATCATTTGTTTCACTTCCACCTACCGAAGAGGCAGCTCATGTTCTGATTGGTAGATTAGATCACTTGTTTCACTTCCACCCTCCAAAGAGGCAGCTCGCTTCTGATTGGTAGATTAGATCACCTGTTTCACTTCCACCTACCAATGACGCAGGTCAAGGTCTGATTGGTAGATTAGATCACTTGTTTCACTTCCACCTACCAAAGAGGCAGCTAAACTTCTGATTGGTAGATTAGATCATTTTTTCACTTCACGGACCAAAGAGGCTGCTTAACTTCTGATTGGTTGATTAGATCACTTGAATCACTTCCACCCTCCAAAGAGGCAGCTCGCTTCTGATTGGTAGATTACATCACTTGTTTCACTTCCACCTACCAAAGAGGCAGCTAAACTTCTGATTGGTAGATTAGATCACTTTTTTCAATTCACCGACCAAAGAGGCTGCTTAACTTCTGATTGGTTGATTAGATCACTTGTTTCTTTTCCACCCTCCAAAGAGGCAGCTCGCTTCTGATTGGTAGATTAGATCACTTGTTTCTTTTCCACCCTCCAAAGAGGCAGCTCGCTTCTGATTGGTAGATTAGATCACCTGTTTCACTTCCACCTACCAATGACGCAGGTCAAGGTCTGATTGGTAGAGTAGATCACTTGTTTCACTTCCACCCTCC
The DNA here is from genome assembly GCF_963678635.1 of Symsagittifera roscoffensis. Lineage (NCBI taxonomy): Eukaryota > Metazoa > Xenacoelomorpha > Acoela > Convolutidae > Symsagittifera > Symsagittifera roscoffensis. The sequence goes on from NC_087064.1 coordinate 779,806, forward strand.
AAAGAGGCAGCTCGCTTCTGATTGATAGATTAGATCACCTATTTCACTTCCACCTACCAATGACGCAGGTCAAGGTCTGATTGGTAGATTAGATCATTTGTTTCACTTCCACCTACCGAAGAGGCAGCTCATGTTCTGATTGGTAGATTAGATCACTTGTTTCACTTCCACCCTCCAAAGAGGCAGCTCGCTTCTGATTGGTAGATTAGATCACCTGTTTCACTTCCACCTACCAATGACGCAGGTCAAGGTCTGATTGGTAGAGTAGATCACTTGTTTCACTTCCACCCTCCAAAGAGGCAGCTCGCTTCTGATTGGTAGATTAGATCACCTGTTTCACTTCCACCTACCAATGACGCAGGTCAAGGTCTGATTGGTAGATTAGATCATTTATTTCACTTCCACCTACCGAAGAGGCAGCTCAAGTTCTGATTGGTAGATTAGATCACTTGTTTCACTTCCACCCTCCAAAGAGGCAGCTCGCTTCTGATTGGTAGATTAGATCACCTGTTTCACTTCCACCTGCCAATGACTCAGGTCAAGGTCTGATTGGTAGATTAGATCATTTGTTTCACTTCCACCCTCCAAAGAGGCAGCTCGCTTCCGATTGGTAGATTAGATCACCTGTTTCACTTCCACCTACCAATGACGCAGGTCAAGGTCTGAATGGTAGATTAGATCATTTGTTTCACTTCCACCTACCGAAGAGGCAGCTCAAGTTCTGATTGGTAGATTACATCACTTGTTTCACTTCCACCTACCAAAGAGGCAGCTCAAGTTCTGATTGGTTGATTAGATCACTTGAATCACTTCCACCTACCAAAGCGGCAGCTCAAGTTCTGATTGGTAGATAAGATCACTTGTTTCACCTCCATTTACCAAAGAGGCAGCTCAAGTTCTGATTTGTAGATTAAATCACTTGTTTCACTTCCACCTACCAAAAAGGCAGCTCAAGTTCTGATTGGTAGAGTAGATCACTTGTTTCACTTCCACCCACCAAAGAGGCAGCTCGCTTCTGATTGGTAGATTAGATCACCTGTTTCACTTCCACCTACCAATGACGCAGGTCAAGGTCTGATTGGTAGATTAGATCATTTGTTTCACTTCCACCTACCGAAGAGGCAGCTCAAGTTCTGATTGGTAGATTACATCACTTGTTTCACTTCCACCTACCAAAGAGGCAGCTCAAGTTCTGATTGGTAGATTAGATCACTTGTTTCACTTCCACCTACCAAAGTGGCAGCTCAACTTTTGATTGGTAGAGTAGATCACTTGTTTCACTTCCACCCACCAAAGAGGCAGCTCGCTTCTGATTGATAGATTAGATCACCTATTTCACTTCCACCTACCAATGACGCAGGTCAAGGTCTGATTGGTAGATTAGATCATTTGTTTCACTTCCACCTACCGAAGAGGCAGCTCATGTTCTGATTGATAGATTAGATCACTTGTTTCACTTCCACCCTCCAAAGAGGCAGCTCACTTCTGATTGGTAGATTAGATCACCTGTTTCACTTCCACCTACCAATGACGCAGGTCAAGGTCTGATTGGTAGATTAGATCATTCGTTTCACTTCCACCTACCGAAGAGGCAGCTCAAGTTCTGATTGGTAGATTACATCACTTGTTTCACTTCCACCTACCAAAGAGGCAGCTAACCTTCTGATTGGTAGATTAGATCACTTTTTTCACTTCACCGACCAAAGAGGCTGCTTAACTTCTGATTGGTTGATTAGATCACTTGAATCACTTCCACCCTCCAAAGAGGCAGCTCGCTTCTGATTGGCAGATTAGATCACTTGTTTCATTTCCACCTACCAAAGAGGCTGCTCAACTTCTGATTGGTAGATTAGATCACTTGTTTCGTTTCCACCTACCAAAGAGGCTGCTCAACTTCTGCTTGGTAGATTAGATCACTTGTTTCACTTCAACATACCAAAGAGGCAGCTCAGGTTCTGATTGGTAGATTAGATCACTTGTTTCACTCCACCTACCAAAGAGGCATCTCAACTTCTGATTTGTTGATTAGATCACTTGTTTCACTTCCACCTATCAAAGAGGCAGCTCAAGTTCTGATTGGTAGATTAGATCACTTGTTTCACTTCCACCTACCAATGACGCAGGTCAAGGTCTGATTGGTAGATTAGATCATTTGTTTCACTTCCACCTACCGAAGAGGCAGCTCAAGTTCTGATAGTTAGATTACATCACTTGTTTCACTTCCACCTACCAAAGAGGCAGCTCAACTTCTGATTGGTAGATTAGATCACTTGTTTCACTCCACCTACCAAAGAGGCATCTCAACTTCTGATTGGTTGATTAGATCATTTGTTTCACTTCCACCTACCAAAGAGGCAGCTCAAGTTCTGATTGGCAGATTAGATCACTTGTTTCATTTCCACCTACCAAAGAGGCTGCTCAACTTCTGATTGGTAGATTAGATCATTTGTTTCGTTTCCACATACCAAAGAGGCTGCTCAAATTCTGCTTGGTAGATTAGATCACTTGTTTCACTTCAACATACCAAAGAGGCAGCTCAGGTTCTGATTGGTAGACTAGATCACTTGTTTCACTTCCACCTACCAAAGAGGCAGCTCAACTTCTGATTGGTAGATTAGATCACTTGTTTCACTCCACCTACCAAAGAGGCAGCTCAACTTCTGATTGGTAGATTAGATCACTTGTTTCACTTCCACCTACCAAAGAAGCAGCTCAAGTTCTGATTGGTAGATTAGATCACTTGTTTCACTTCATCCACCCAAAGAGGCAGCTCAACTTCTGATTGGTAGATTAGATCACTTGTTTCACTCCACCTACCAAAGAGGCATCTCAACTTCTGATTGGTTGATTAGATCACTTGTTTCACTTCCACCTACCAAAGAGGCAGCTCAAGTTCTGATTGGTAGATTAGATCACTTGTTTAACTTCCACCTACCAAAGAGGCAGCTCAAGTTCTGATTGGTAGATAAGATCACTTGTTTCACTTCCATCTACCAAAGAGGCAGCTCAAGTTCTGATTGGTAGATTAGATCACTTGTTTCACTTCCACCTAACAAAGAGGCAGCTCAAGTTCTGATTGGTAGATAAGATCACTTGTTTCACTTCCATCTACCAGAGAGGCAGCTCACGTTCTGGTTTGTGGATTAAATCACTTGTTTCACTTCCACCTACCAAAGAGGCAGCTCAAGTTCTGATTGGTAGATAAGATCACTTGTTTCACTTCCATCTACCAAAGAGGCAGCTCAAGTTCTGATTGGTAGATTAGATCACTTGTTTCACTTCCACCTAACAAAGAGGCAGCTCAAGTTCTGATTGGTAGATTAGATCACTTGTTTAACTTCCACCTACCAAAGAGGCAGCTCAAGTTCTGATTGGTAGATAAGATCACTTGTTTCACTTCCATCTACCAAAGAGGCAGCTCAACTTCTGATTGGTCGATTAGATCACTGGTTTCTTTTCCACCTACCAAAGAGGCAGCTCAAGTTCTGATTGGCAGATTAGATCACTTGTTTCATTTCCACCTACCAAAGAGGCTGCTCAACTTCTGATTGGTAGATTAGAGCATTTGTTTCGTTTCCACATACCAAAGAGGCTGCTCAAATTCTGCTTGGTAGATTAGATCACTTGTTTCACTTCAACATACCAAAGAGGCAGCTCAGGTTCTGATTGGTAGACTAGATCACTTGTTTCACTTCCACCTACCAAAGAGGCAGCTCAACTTCTGATTGGTAGATTAGATCACTTGTTTCACTCCACCTACCAAAGAGGCAGCTCAACTTCTGATTGGTAGATTAGATCACTTGTTTCACTTCCACCTACCAAAGAAGCAGCTCAAGTTCTGATTGGTAGATTAGATCACTTGTTTCACTTCATCCACCCAAAGAGGCAGCTCAACTTCTGATTGGTAGATTAGATCACTTGTTTCACTCCACCTACCAAAGAGGCATCTCAACTTCTGATTGGTTGATTAGATCACTTGTTTCACTTCCACCTACCAAAGAGGCAGCTCAAGTTCTGATTGGTAGATTAGATCACTTGTTTAACTTCCACCTACCAAAGAGGCAGCTCAAGTTCTGATTGGTAGATAAGATCACTTGTTTCACTTCCATCTACCAAAGAGGCAGCTCAAGTTCTGATTGGTAGATTAGATCACTTGTTTCATTTCCACCTAACAAGGAGGCTGCTCAACTTCTGATTGGTCGATTAGATCACTGGTTTCTTTTCCACCTACCAAAGAGGCAGCTCAAGTTCTGATTGGTAGATTAGATCACTTGTTTCACTTCCACCACCCAAAGAGGCAGCTCAAGTTCTGATTGGTAGATTAGATCACTTGTTTCACTCCACCTAACAAAGAGGCATTTCAACTTCTGATTGATAGATTAGATCTCTGGTTTCACTTCCACCTACCAAAGAGGCAGCTCAAGTTCTGATTGGTAGATTAGATCACTTGTTTCACTCCACCTACCAAAGAGGCAGCTCAACTTCTGATTGGTTGATTAGATCACTTGTTTCACTTCCACCTACCAAAGAGGCAGCTCAAGTTCTGATTGGTAGATAAGATCACTTGTTTCACTTCCATCTACCAGAGAGGCAGCTCACGTTCTGGTTTGTGGATTAAATCACTTGTTTCACTTCCACCTACCAAAGAGGCAGCTCAAGTTCTGATTGGTAGATAAGATCACCTGTTTCACTTCCACCTACCAAAGAGGCAGCTCATGTTCTGATTGGTAGATAAGATCACTTGTTTCACTTCCATCTACCAAAGAGGCAGCTCAAGTTCTGATTGGTAGATTAGATCACTTGTTTCACTTCCACCTAACAAAGAGGCAGCTCAACTTCTGATTGGTCGATTAGATCACTGGAATCTTTTCCACCTACCAAAGAGGCAGCTCAAGTTCTGATTGGTAGATTAGATCACTTGTTTCACTCCACCTAACAAAGAGGCATTTCAACTTCTGATTGGTAGATTAGATCACTGGTTTCACTTCCACCTACCAAAGAGGCAGCTCAAGTTCTGATTGGTAGATTAGATCACTTGTTTCACTCCACCTAACAAAGAGGCATTTCAACTTCTGATTGGTAGATTAGATCACTGGTTTCACTTCCACCTACCAAAGAGGCAGCTCAAGTTCTGATTGGTAGATTAGATCACTTGTTTCACTTCCATCACCCAAAGAGGCAGCTCAAGTTCTGATTGGTAGATTAGATAACTTGTTTCACTCCACCTAACAAAGAGGCATTTCAACTTCTGATTGGTAGATTAGATCTCTGGTTTCACTTCCACCTACCAAAGAGGCAGCTCAAGTTCTGATTGGTAGATTAGATCACTTGTTTCACTCCACCTACCAAAGAGGCAGCTCAACTTCTGATTGGTTGATTAGATCACTTGTTTCACTTCCACTTACCAAAGAGGCAGCTCAAGTTCTGATTGGTAGATTAGATCACTTGTTTCACTTCCACCTACCAAAGAGGCAGCTCAAGTTCCGATTGGTAGATAAGATCACTTGTTTCACTTCCATCTACCAAAGAGGCAGCTCAAGTTCTGATTGGTAGATTAGATCACTTGTTTCACTTCCACCTAACAAGGAGGCAGCTCAACTTCTGATTGGTCGATTAGATCACTGGTTTCTTTTCCACCTACCAAAGAGGCAGCTCAAGTTCTGATTGGTAGATTAGATCACTTGTTTCACTTCCACCACCCAAAGAGGCAGCTCAAGTTCTGATTGGTAGATTAGATCACTTGTTTCACTCCACCTAACAAAGAGGCATTTCAACTTCTGATTGGTAGATTAGATCTCTGGTTTCACTTCCACCTACCAAAGAGGCAGCTCAAGTTCTGATTGGTAGATTAGATCACTTGTTTCACTCCACCTACCAAAGAGGCAGCTCAACTTCTGATTGGTTGATTAGATCACTTGTTTCACTTCCACCTACCAAAGAGGCAGCTCAAGTTCTGATTGGTAGATAAGATCACTTGTTTCACCTCCATCTACCAGAGAGGCAGCTCACGTTCTGGTTTGTGGATTAAATCACTTGTTTCACTTCCACCTACCAAAGAGGCAGCTCAAGTTCTGATTGGTAGATAAGATCACCTGTTTCACTTCCACCTACCAAAGAGGCAGCTCATGTTCTGATTGGTAGATAAGATCACTTGTTTCACTTCCATCTACCAAAGAGGCAGCTCAAGTTCTGATTGGTAGATTAGATCACTTGTTTCACTTCCACCTAACAAAGAGGCAGCTCAACTTCTGATTGGTCGATTAGATCACTGGAATCTTTTCCACCTACCAAAGAGGCAGCTCAAGTTCTGATTGGTAGATTAGATCACTTGTTTCACTCCACCTAACAAAGAGGCATTTCAACTTCTGATTGGTAGATTAGATCACTGGTTTCACTTCCACCTACCAAAGAGGCAGCTCAAGTTCTGATTGGTAGATTAGATCACTTGTTTCACTCCACCTAACAAAGAGGCATTTCAACTTCTGATTGGTAGATTAGATCACTGGTTTCACTTCCACCTACCAAAGAGGCAGCTCAAGTTCTGATTGGTAGATTAGATCACTTGTTTCACTTCCACCACCCAAAGAGGCAGCTCAAGTTCTGATTGGTAGATTAGATCACTTGTTTCACTCCACCTAACAAAGAGGCATTTCAACTTCTGATTGGTAGATTAGATCACTGGTTTCACTTCCACCTACCAAAGAGGCAGCTCAAGTTCTGATTGGTAGATTAGATCACTTGTTTCACTCCACCTACCAAAGAGGCAGCTCAACTTCTGATTGGTTGATTAGATCACTTGTTTCACTTCCACCTACCAAATAGGCAGCTCAAGTTCTGATTGGTAGATAAGATCACTTGTTTCACTTCCATCTACCAGAGAGGCAGCTCACGTTCTGGTTTGTGGATTATTTCACTTGTTTCACTTCCACCTACCAAAGAGGCAGCTCAAGTTCTGATTGGTAGATAAGATCACCTGTTTCACTTCCACCTACCAAAGAGGCAGCTCAAGTTCTGATTGGTAGATTAGATCACTTGTTTCACTTCCAACACCCAAAGAGGCAGCTCAAGTTCTGATTGGTAGATTAGATCACTTGTTTCACTCCACCTTACAAAGAGGAATTTCATTTTCTGATTGGTAGATTAGATCACTGGTTTCACTTCCACCTACCAAAAAGGCAGCTCAAGTTCTGATTGGTAGATTAGATCACTTGTTTCACTCCACCTACCAAAGAGGCAGCTCAACTTCTGATTGGTTGATTAGATCACTTGTTTCACTTCCACCTACCAAAGAGGCAGCTCGAGTTCTGATTGGTAGATAAGATCACTTGTTTCACTTCCATCTACCAGAGAGGCAGCTCACGTTCTGGTTTGTGGATTAAATCACTTGTTTCACTTCCACCTACCAAAGAGGCAGCTCAAGTTCTGATTGGTAGATAAGATCACCTGTTTCACTTCCACCTGCCAAAGAGGCAGCTCAAGTTCTGATTGGTAGATTAGATCACTTGTTTCACTTCCACCTACCAAAGAGGCAGCTCAACTTCTGATTGGTAAATTAGATCACTGGTTTCACTTCCACCTACCAAAGAGGCAGCTCAAGTTCTGATTGGTAGATTACATCATTTGTTTCACTTCCACCACCCAAAGAGTCAGCTCAACTTCTGATTGGTAGATTAGATCACTTGTTTCACTCCACCTACCAAAGAGGCATCTCAACTTTTGATTGGTAGATTAGATCACTTGTTTCACTTCCACCTACCAAAGAGGCAGCTCCAGTTCTGATTGGTAGATTAGATCACTTGTTTCATTTCCACATACCAAAGAGGCAGCTCAACTTCTGATTGGTAGATTAGATCACTTGTTTCACTTCCACCTACCAAAGAGGCAGCTCCAGTTCTGATTGGTAGATTAGATCACTTGTTTCATTTCCACATACCAAAGAGGCTGAACTTCTGATTGGTAGATTAGATCACTTTTTTCATTTTCACCTACCCAAGAGGCTGCTCAACTTCTGATTGGTAGATTAGATCACTTGTTTCACTTCCACCTACCAAAGAGGCAGCTCAACTTCTGATTGGTAGATTAGATCACTTGTTTCATTTTCACCTACCCAAGAGGCTGCTCAACTTCTGATTGGTAGATTAGATCACTTGTTTCACTTCCACCTACCAAAGAGGCAGCTCAAGTTCCGATTGGTAGACTGGATCACTTGTTTCACTTCCACCTACCAAAGAGGCAGCTCAACTTCTGATTGGTAGATTAGATCACTTGTTTCACTCCACCTACCAAAGAAGCAGCTCAACTTCTGATTGTTAGATTAGATCACTTGTTTCACTTCCACCTACCAAAGAAGCAGCTCAAGTTCTGATTGGTAGATTAGATAACTTGTTTCATTTCCACCTACCAAAGAGGCTGCTCAACTGCTGATTGGTAGATTAGATCACTTGTTTCACTTCCACCTACCAGAGAGGCAGCTCAAGTTCTGATTGGTAGATAAAATCACTTGTTTCACTTCCATCTACCAAAGAGGCAGCTCAAGTTCTGATTTGTAGATTAGATCACTTGTTTCACTTCCACCTACCAAAGAGGCAGCTCAAGTTCTGATTGGTAGATAAGATCACCTGTTTCACTTCCACCTACCAGAGAGTCAGCTCAAGTTCTGATTGGTAGATAAGATCACCTGTTTCACTTCCACCTGCCAAAGAGGCAGCTCAAGTTCTGATTGGTAGATTAGATCACTTGTTTCACTTCCACCTACCAAAGAGGCAGCTCAACTTCTGATTGGTAGATTAGATCACTGGTTTCACTTCCGCCTACCAAAGAGGCAGCTCAAGTTCTGATTGGTAGATTAGATCATTTGTTTCACTTCCACCACCCAAAGAGGCAGCTCAACTTCTGATTGGTAGATTAGATCACTTGTTTCACTCCACCTACCAAAGAGTCATCTCAACTTTTGATTGGTTGATTAGATCACTTGTTTCACTTCCACCTACCAAAGAGGCAGCTCCAGTTCTGATTGGTAGATTAGAACACTTGTTTCATTTCCACATACCGAAGAGGCTGCTCAACTTCTGATTGGTAGATTAGATCACTTGTTTCATTTTCACCTACCCAAGAGGCTGCTCAACTTCTGATTGGTAGATTAGATCACTTGTTTCACTTCCACCTACCAAAGAGGCAGCTCAACTTCTGATTGGTAGATTAGATCACCTGTTTCATTTTCACCTACCCAAGAGGCTGCTCAACTTCTGATTGGTAGATTAGATCACTTGTTTCACTTCCACCTACCAAAGAGGCAGCTCAAGTTCCGATTGGTAGACTGGATCACTTGTTTCACTTCCACCTACCAAAGAGGCAGCTCAACTTCTGATTGGTAGATTAGATCACTTGTTTCACTCCACCTACCAAAGAGGCAGCTCAACTTCTGATTGGTAGATTAGATCACTTGTTTCACTTCCACCTACCAAAGAAGCAGCTCAAGTTCTGATTGGTAGATTAGATCACTTGTTTCACTCCACCTACCAAAGAGGCATCTCAACTTCTAATTGGTTGATTAGATCACTTGTTTCACTTCCACCTACCAAAGAGGCAGCTCAAGTTCTGATTGGTAGATTAGATAACTTGTTTCATTTCCACCTACCAAAGAGGCTGCTCAACTTCTGATTGGTAGATTAGATCACTTGTTTCACTTCCACCTACCAGAGAGGCAGCTCAAGTTCTGATTGGTAGATAAGATCACTTGTTTCACTTCCATCTACCAAAGATGCAGCTCAAGTTCTGATTTGTAGATTAAATCACTTGTTTCACTTCCACCTACAAAGAGGCAGCTCAAGTTCTGATTGTTAGATAAGATCACCTGTTTCACTTCCACCTGCCAAAGAGGCAGCTCAACTTCTGATTGGTAGATTAGATCACTTGTTTCACTTCCACCTACCAAAGAGGCAGCTCAACTTCTGATTGATAGATTAGATCACTGGTGTCACTTCCACCTACCAAAGAGGCAGCTCAAATTCTGATTGGTAGATTAGATCACTTGTTTCACTTCCACCACCCAAAGAGGCAGCTCAAGTTCTGATTGGTAGATTAGATCACTTGTTTCACTCCACCTACCAAAGAGGCATCCCAACTTCTGATTGGTAGATTAGATCACTTGAATCACTTCCAAGCTTCAAAGAGGCAGCTCGCTTCTGATTGATAGATTAGATCACCTATTTCACTTCCACCTACCAATGACGCAGGTCAAGGTCTGATTGGTAGATTAGATCATTTGTTTCACTTCCACCTAGCTAAGAGGCAGCTCATGTTCTGATTGGTAGATTAGATCGCTTGTTCCACTTCCACCTACCAAAGAGGCAGCTCAAGTTCTGATTGGTAGATTACATCACTTGTTTCTTTTCCACCTACCAAAGAAGCAGCTCAAGTTCTGATTGGCAGATTAGATCACTTGTTTCACTCCACCTACCAAAGAGGCATCTCAACTTCTAATTGGTTGATTAGATCACTTGTTTCACTTCCACCTACCAAAGAGGCAGCTCAAGTTCTGATTGGTAGATTAGATAACTTGTTTCATTTCCACCTACCAAAGAGGCTGCTCAACTTCTGATTGGTAGATTAGATCACTTGTTTCACTTCCACCTACCAGAGAGGCAGCTCAAGTTCTGATTGGTAGATAAGATCACTTGTTTCACGTCCATCTACCAAAGATGCAGCTCAAGTTCTGATTTGTAGATTAAATCACTTGTTTCACTTCCACCTACAAAGAGGCAGCTCAAGTTCTGATTGTTAGATAAGATCACCTGTTTCACTTCCACCTGCCAAAGAGGCAGCTCAACTTCTGATTAGTAGATTATATCACTTGTTTCACTTCCACCTACCAAAGAGGCAGCTCAACTTCTGATTGATAGATTAGATCACTGGTGTCACTTCCACCTACCAAAGAGGCAGCTCAAATTCTGATTGGTAGATTAGATCACTTGTTTCACTTCCACCACCCAAAGAGGCAGCTCAAGTTCTGATTGGTAGATTAGATCACTTGTTTCACTTCACCTACCAAAGAGGCATCCCAACTTCTGATTGGTAGATTAGATCACTTGAATCACTTCCAAGCTCCAAAGAGGCAGCTCGCTTCTGATTGATAGATTAGATCACCTATTTCACTTCCACCTACCAATGACGCAGGTCAAGGTCTGATTGGTAGATTAGATCATTTGTTCCACTTCCACCTACCGAAGAGGCAGCTCATGTTCTGATTGGTAGATTAGATCACTTGTTTCACTTCCACCCTCCAAAGAGGCAGCTCGCTTCTGATTGGTAGATTAGATCACCTGTTTCACTTCCACCTACCAATAACGCAGGTCAAGGTCTGATTGGTAGAGTAGATCACTTGTGTCACTTCCACCCTCCAAAGAGGCAGCTCGCTACTGATTGATAGATTAGATCACCTATTTCACTTTCACCTACCAATGACGCAGGTCAAGGTCTGATTGGTAGATTAGATCATTTGTTTCACTTCCACCTACCGAAGAGGCAGCTCATGTTCTGATTGGTAGATTAGATCACTCGTTTCACTTCCACCCTCCAAAGAGGCAGCTCGCTTCTGATTGGTAGATTAGATCACCTGATTCACTTCCACCTACCAATGACGCAGGTCAAGGTCTGATTGGTAGATTAGATCATTTGTTTCACTTCCACCCTCCAAAGAGGCAGCTCGCTTCTGATTGGTAGATTAGATCACCTGTTTCACTTCCACCTACCAATGACGCAGGTCAAGGTCTGATTGGTAGAATAGATCATTTGTTTCACTTCCACCTACCGAAGAGGCAGCTCAAGTTCTGATTGGTAGATTACATCACTTGTTTCACTTCCACCTACCAAAGAGGCAGCTAAACTTCTGATTGGTAGATTAGATCACTTTTTTCACTTCACCGACCAAAGAGGCAGCTCAAATTCTGATTGGTAGATAAGATCACTTGTTTCACTTTCATCTAACAAAGAGGCAGCTCAAGTTCTGATTTGTGGATTAAATCACTTGTTTCACTTCCACCTACCAAAGAGGCAGCTCAAGTTCTGATTGGTAGATAAGATCACCTGTTTCACTTCCACCTGCCAAAAAGGCAGCTCAAGTTCTGATTGGTAGATTAGATCACTTGTTTCACTTCCACCTACCAAAGAGGCAGCTCAACTTCTGATTGGTAGATTAGATCACTGGTTTCACATCCACCTACCAAAGAGGTAGCTCAAGTTCTGATTGGTAGATTAGATCACTTGTTTCACTTCCACCACCCAAAGAGGCAGCTCAACTTCTGATTGGTAGATTAGATCACTTGATTCACTCCACCTACCAAAGAGGCATCTCAACTTCTGATTGGTTGATTAGATCACTTGTTTCACTTCCACCTACCAAAGAGGCAGCTCATGTTCTGATTGGTAGATTAGATCACTTGTTTCATTTCCACATACCAAAGAGGCTGCTCAACTTCTGATTGGTAGATTAGATCACTTGTTTCATTTCCACCTACCAAAGAGGCTGCTCAACTTCTGCTTGGTAGATTAGATCACTTGTTTCACTTCCACCTACCAAAGAGGCAGCTCAAGTTCTGATTGGTAGACTAGATCACTTTTTTCACTTCCACCTACCAAAGAGGCAGCTCAACTTCTGATTGGTAGATTAGATCACTTGCTTCACTCCACCTACCAAAGAGGCAGCTCAACTTCTGATTGGTATATTAGATCACTTGTTTCACTTCCACCTACCAAAGAAGCAGCTCAAGTTCTGAATGGTAGATTAGATCACTTGTTTCACTTCCACCACCCAAAGATGCAGCTCAACTTCTGATTGGTAGATTAGATCACTTGTTTCACTCCACCTACCAAAGAGGCATCTCAACTTCTGATTGGTTGATTAGATCACTTGTTTCACTTCCACCTACCAAAGAGGCAGCTCAAGTTCTGATTGGTAGATTAGATCACTTGTTTCATTTCCACCTACCAAAGAGGCTGCTCAACTTCTGATTGATAGATTAGATCACTTGTTTCATTTCCACCGACCAAAGAGGCTGCTCAACTTCTGCTTGGTAGTTTAGATCACTTGTTTCACTTCCACCTACCAAAGAGGCAGCTCAAGTTCTGATTGGTAGACTAGATCAATTTTTTCACTTCCACCTACCAAAGAGGCAGCTCAACTTCTGATTGGTAGATTAGATCACTTGTTTCACTCCACCTACCAAAGAGGCAGCTCAACTTCTGATTGGTATATTAGATCACTTGTTTCACTTCCACCTACCAAAGAAGCAGCTCAAGTTCTGATTGGTAGATTAGATCATTTGTTTCACTTCCACCACCCAAAGAGGCAGCTCAACTTCTGATTGGTACATTAGATCCCTTTTCTCCACCTACCAAAGAGGCATCTCAACTTCTGATTGGTTGATTAGATCACTTGTTTCACTTCCACCTACCAAAGAGGCAGCTCAAGTTCCGATTGGTAGATTAGATCACTTGTTTCATTTCCACCTACCAAAGAGGCTGCTCAACTTCTTATTGGTAGATTAGATCACTTGTTTCACTTCCACCTAGCAAAGAGGCAGCTCAAGTTCTGATTGGTAGATAAGATCACTTGTTTCACTTCCATCTACCAAAGAGGCAGCTCAAGTTCTGATTTGTAGATTAAATCACTTGTTTCACTTCCACCTACCAAAGAGGCAGCTCAAGTTCTGATTGGTAGATAAGATCACCTGTTTCACTTCCACCTGCCAAAGAGGCAGCTCAAGTTCTGATTGGTAGATTAGATCACTTGTTTCACTTCCACCTACCAAAGAGGCAGCTCAACTTCTGATTGGTAGATTAGATCACTGGTTTCACTTCCACCTACCAAAGAGGTAGCTCAAGTTCTGATTGGTAGATTAGATCACTTGTTTCACTTCCACCACCCAAAGAGGCAGCTCAAGTTCTGATTGGTAGATTAGATCACTTGTTTCACTCCACCTAACAAAGAGGCATCTCAACTTCTGATTGGTAGATTAGATCACTGGTTTCACTTCCACCTACCAAAGAGGCAGCTCAAGTTCTGATTGGTAGATTAGATCACTTGTTCCACTTCGATCTACCAAAGAGGCAGCTCACGTTCTGATTTGTAGATTAAATCACTTGTTTCACTTCCACCTACCAAAGAGGCAGCTCAAGTTCTGATTGGTAGATAAGATCACCTGTTTCACTTCCATCTACCAAAGAGGCAGCTCACGTTCTGATTTGTAGATTAAATCACTTGTTTCACTTCCACCTACCAAAGATGCAGCTCAAGTTCTGATTGGTAGATAAGATCACTGTTTCACTTCCACCTGCCAAAGGGGCAGCTCAAGTTCTGATTGGTAGATTAGATCACTTGTTTCACTTCCACCTACCAAAGAGGCAGCTCAACTTCTGATTGGTAGATTAGATCACTGGTTTCACTTCCACCTACCAAAGAGGCAGCTCAAGTTCTGATTGGTAGATTAGATCACTTGTTTCACTTCCACCACCCAAAGAGGCAGCTCAAGTTCTGATTGGTAGATTAGATCACTTGTTTCACTCCACCTACCAAAGAGGCAGCTCAACTTCTGATTGGTAGATTAGATCACTTGTTTCACTCCACCTACCAAAGAGGCAGCTCAACTTCTGATTGGTATATTAGATCACTTGTTTCACTTCCACCTACCAAAGAAGCAGCTCAAGTTCTGATTGGTAGATTAGATCATTTGTTTCACTTCCACCACCCAAAGAGGCAGCTCAACTTCTGATTGGTACATTAGATCCCTTTTCTCCACCTACCAAAGAGGCATCTCAACTTCTGATTGGTTGATTAGATCACTTGTTTCACTTCCACCTACCAAAGAGGCAGCTCAAGTTCCGATTGGTAGATTAGATCACTTGTTTCATTTCCACCTACCAAAGAGGCTGCTCAACTTCTTATTGGTAGATTAGATCACTTGTTTCACTTCCACCTAGCAAAGAGGCAGCTCAAGTTCTGATTGGTAGATAAGATCACTTGTTTCACTTCCATCTACCAAAGAGGCAGCTCAAGTTCTGATTTGTAGATTAAATCACTTGTTTCACTTCCACCTACCAAAGAGGCAGCTCAAGTTCTGATTGGTAGATAAGATCACCTGTTTCACTTCCACCTGCCAAAGAGGCAGCTCAAGTTCTGATTGGTAGATTAGATCACTTGTTTTACTTCCACCTACCAAAGAGGCAGCTCAACTTCTGATTGGTAGATTAGATCACTGGTTTCACTTCCACCTACCAAAGAGGTAGCTCAAGTTCTGATTGGTAGATTAGATCACTTGTTTCACTTCCACCACCCAAAGAGGCAGCTCAAGTTCTGATTGGTAGATTAGATCACTTGTTTCACTCCACCTAACAAAGAGGCATCTCAACTTCTGATTGGTAGATTAGATCACTGGTTTCACTTCCACCTACCAAAGAGGCAGCTCAAGTTCTGATTGGTAGATTAGATCACTTGTTCCACTTCGATCTACCAAAGAGGCAGCTCACGTTCTGATTTGTAGATTAAATCACTTGTTTCACTTCCACCTACCAAAGAGGCAGCTCAAGTTCTGATTGGTAGATAAGATCACCTGTTTCACTTCCACCTACCAAAGATGCAGCTCAAGTTCTGATTGGTAGATAAGATCACTGTTTCACTTCCACCTGCCAAAGGGGCAGCTCAAGTTCTGATTGGTAGATTAGATCACTTGTTTCACTTCCACCTACCAAAGAGGCAGCTCAACTTCTGATTGGTAGATTAGATCACTGGTTTCACTTCCACCTACCAAAGAGGCAGCTCAAGTTCTGATTGGTAGATTAGATCACTTGTTTCACTTCCACCACCCAAAGAGGCAGCTCAAGTTCTGATTGGTAGATTAGATCACTTGTTTCACTCCACCTACCAAAGAGGCATCTCAACTTCTGATTGGTTGATTAGATCACTTGTTTCACTTCCACCTTCCAAAGAGGCACGTCAAGTTCTGATTGGCAGATTAGATCACTTGTTTCATTTCCATCTACCAAAGAGGCTGCTCAACTTCTGATTGGTAGATTAGATCACTTGTTTCGTTTCCACCTACCAAAGAGGCTGCTCAACTTCTGCTTGGTAGATTAGATCACTTGTTTCACTTCCACATACCAAAGAGGCAGCTCAAGTTCTGATTGGTAGACTAGATCACTTGTTTCACTTCCGCCTACCAAAGAGGCAGCTCAACTTCTGATTGGTAGATTAGATCACTTATTTCACTCCACCTACCAAAGAGGCAGCTCAACTTCTGTTTGGTAGATTAGATCACTTGTTTCACTTCCACCTACCAAAGAAGCAGCTCAAGTTCTGATTGGTAGATTAGATCACTTGTTTCACTTCCACCACCCAAAGAGGCAGCTCAACTTCTGATTGGTAGATTAGATCACTTGTTTCGTTTCCACCTACCAAAGAGGCTGCTCAACTTCTGCTTGGTAGATTAGATCACTTGTTTCACTTCCACATACCAAAGAGGCAGCTCAGGTTCTGATTGGTAGACTAGATCACTTCTTTCACTTCCACCTACCAAAGAGGCAGCTCAACTTCTGATTGGTAGATTAGATCACTTGTTTCACTCCACCTACCAAAGAGGCAGTTCAACTTCTGATTGGTAGATTAGATCACTTGTTTCACTTCCACCTACCAAAGAGGCAGCTCAACTTCTGATTGGTAGATTAGATCACTTGTTTCACTTCCACCACCCAAAGAGGCAGCTCAACTTCTGATTGGTAGATTAGATCACTTGTTTCACTCCACCTACCAAAGAGGCATCTCAACTTCTGATTTGTTGATTAGATCACTTGTTTCACTTCCACCTACCAAAGAGGCAGCTCAAGATCTGATTGGTAGATTAGATCACTTGTTTCACTTCCACCTACCAAAGAGGCAGCTCAAGTTCTGCTTGGTAGATTAGATCACTTGTTTCACTTCCACATACCAAAGAGGCAGCTCAAGTTCTGATTGGTAGACTAGATCACTTGTTTCACTTCCGCCTACCAAAGAGGCAGCTCAACTTCTGATTGGTAGATTAGATCACTTGTTTCACTCCACCTACCAAAGAGGCAGCTCAACTTCTGATTGGTAGATTAGATCACTTGTTTCACTTCCACCTACCAAAGAAGCAGCTCAAGTTCTGATTGGTAGATTAGATCACTTGTTTCACTTCCACCACCCAAAGAGCCAGCTCAACTTCTGATTGGTAGATTAGATCACTTGTTTCGTTTCCACCTACCAAAGAGGCTGCTCAACTTCTGCTTGGTAGATTAGATCACTTGTTTCACTTCCACATACCAAAGAGGCAGCTCAGGTTCTGATTGGTAGACTAGATCATTTGTTTCACTTCCACCTACCAAAGAGGCAGCTCAACTTCTGATTGGTAGATTAGATCACTTGTTTCACTCCACCTACCAAAGAGGCAGTTCAACTTCTGATTGGTAGATTAGATCACTTGTTTCACTTCCACCTACCAAAGAAGCAGCTCAAGTTCTGATTGGTAGATTATATCACTTGTTTCACTTCCACCACCCAAAGAGGCAGTTCAACTTCTGATTGGTAGATTAGATCACTTGTTTCACTTCCACCTACCAAAGAAGCAGCTCAAGTTCTGATTGGTAGATTAGATCACTTGTTTCACTTCCACCACCCAAAGAGGCAGCTCAACTTCTGATTGGTAGATTAGATCACTTGTTTCACTTCCACCACCCAAAGAGGCAGCTCAACTTCTGATTGCTAGATTAGATCACTTGTTTCACTCCACCTACCAAAGAGGCAGTTCAACTTCTGATTGGTAGATTAGATCACTTGTTTCACTTCCACCTACCAAAGAAGCAGCTCAAGTTCTGATTGGTAGACTAGATCACTTGTTTCACTACCATCTACCAAAGAGGCAGCTCAAGTTCTGATTGGTAGATTAGATCACTTGTTTCACTTCCACCTAACAAAGAGGCAGCTCAAGTTCTGATTGGTAGATTATATCACTTTTTTCACTTCCACCACCCAAAGAGGCAGCTCAAGTTCTGATTGGTGATAAGATCACTTGTTTCACTTCCATCTACCAAAGAGGCAGCTCACGTTCTGATTTGTAGATTAAATCACTTGTTTCACTTCCACCTACCAAAGAGGCAGCTCACGTTCTAATTTGTAGATTAAATCACTTGTTTCACTTCCACCTACCAAAGAGGCAGCTCAAGTTCTGATTGGTAGATTAGATCACTTGTTTCACTTCCACCTACCAAAGAGGCAGCTCAACTTCTGATTGGTAGATTAGATCACTGGTTTCACTTCCACCTACCAAAGAGGCATCTCAACGTTTGATTGGTTGATTAGATCACTTGTTTCACTTCCACCTACCAAAGAGGCAGATCCAGTTCTGATTGGAAGATTAGATCACTTGTTTCATTTCCACCTACCAAAGAGGCAGCTCAACTTCTGATTGGTAGATTAGATCACTGGTTTCACTTCCACCTACCAAAGAGGCAGCTCAAGTTCTGATTGGTAGATTAGATCATTTGTTTCACTTCCACCACCCACAGAGGCAGCTCAACTTCTGATTGGTAGATTAGATCACTTGTTTCACTCCACCTACCAAAGAGGCATCTCAACTTTTGATTGGTTGATTAGATCACTTGTTTCACTTCCACCTACCAAAGAGGCAGCTCCAGTTCTGATTGGTAGATTAGATCACTTGTTTCATTTCCACATACCAAAGAGGCTGCTCAACTTCTGATTGGTAGATTAGATCACTTGTTTCATTTTCACCTACCCAAGAGGCTGCTCAACTTCTGATTGGTAGATTAGATCACTTGTTTCACTTCCACCTACCAAAGAGGCAGCTCAAGTTCCGATTGGTAGACTGGATCACTTTTTTCACTTCCACCTACCAAAGAGGCAGCTCAACTTCTGATTGGTAGATTAGATCACTTGTTTCACTCCACCTACCAAAGAGGCAGCTCAACTTCTGATTGGTAGATTAGATCACTTGTTTCACTTCCACCTACCAAAAAAGCAGCTCAAGTTCTGATTGGTAGATTAGATCACTTGTTTCACTCCACCTACCAAAGAGGCATCTCAACTTCTGATTGGTTGATTAGATCACTTGTTTCACTTCCACCTACCAAAGAGGCAGCTCAAGTTCTGATTGGTAGATTAGATCACTTGTTTCATTTCCACCTACCAAAAAGGCTGCTCAACTTCTGATTGGTAGATTAGATCACTTGTTTCACTTTCACCTACCAAAGAGGCAGCTCAAGTTCCGATTGGTAGACTGGATCACTTTTTTCACTTCCACCTACCAAAGAGGCAGCTCAACTTCTGATTGGTAGATTAGATCACTTGTTTCACTCCACCTACCAAAGAGGCAGCTCAACTTCTGATTGGTAGATTAGATCACTTGTTTCACTTCCACCTACCAAAAAAGCAGCTCAAGTTCTGATTGGTAGATTAGATCACTTGTTTCACTCCACCTACCAAAGAGGCATCTCAACTTCTGATTGGTTGATTAGATCACTTGTTTCACTTCCACCTACCAAAGAGGCAGCTCAAGTTCTGATTGGTAGATTAGATCACTTGTTTCATTTCCACCTACCAAAAAGGCTGCTCAACTTCTGATTGGTAGATTAGATCACTTGTTTCACTTCCACCTACCAAAGAGGCAGCTCAAGTTCTGATTGGTAGATAAGATCACTTGTTTCACTTCCATCTAATAAAGAGGCAGCTCAAGTTCTGATTTGTAGATTAAATCAATTGTTTCACTTCCACCTACCAAAGAGGCAGCTCAAGTTTTGATTGGTAGATAAGATCACCTGTTTCACTTCCACCTGCCAAAGAGGCAGCTCAAGTTCTGATTGGTAGATTAGATCACTTGTTTCACGTCCACCTACCAAAGAGGCAGCTCAACTTCTGATTGGTAGATTAGATCACTGGTGTCACTTCCATCTACCAAAGAGGCAGCTCAAGTTCTGATTGGTAGATTAGATCACTTGTTTCACTTCCACCACCCCAAGAGGCAGCTCAAGTTCTGATTGGTAGATAAGATCACTTGTTTCACTCCACCTACCAAAGAGGCATCTCAACTTCTGATTGGTAGATTAGATCACTGGTTTCACTTCCACCTACCAAAGAGACAGCTCAACTTCTGATTGGTAGATTAGATCACTTGTTTCACTTCCACCTACCAAAGAAGCAGCTCAAGTTCTGATTGGTAGATTAGATCACTTGTTTCACTCCACCTACCAAAGAGGCATCTCAACTTCTGATTGGTTGATTAGATCACTGGTTTCACTTCCACCTACCAAAGAGGCAGCTCAAGTTCTGATTGGTAGATTAGATCACTTGTTTCACTTCCACCACCCAAAGAGGCAGCTCAAGTTCTGATTGGTAGATTAGATCACTTGTTTCACTCCACCTACCAAAGAGGCATCTCAACTTCTGATTGGTAGATTAGATCACTGGTTTCACTTCCACCTACCAAAGAGACAGCTCAACTTCTGATTGGTAGATTAGATCACTTGTTTCACTTCCACCTACCAAAGAAGCAGCTCAAGTTCTGATTGGTAGATTAGATCACTTGTTTCACTCCACCTACCAAAGAGGCATCTCAACTTCTGATTGGTTGATTAGATCACTGGTTTCACTTCCACCTACCAAAGAGGCAGCTCAAGTTCCGATTGGTAGATTAGATCACTTGTTTCACTTCCACCACCTAAAGAGGCAGCTCAAGTTCTGATTGGTAGATTAGATCACTTGTTTCACTCCACCTACCAAAGAGGCATCTCAACTTCTGATTGGTAGATTAGATCACTGGTTTCACTTCCATCTACCAAAGAGGCAGCTCAAGTTCTGATTTGTAGATTAAATCACTTGTTTCACTTCCACCTACCAAAGAGGCAGCTCAAGTTCTGATTGGTAGTTAAGATCACCTGTTTCACTTCCACCTGCCAAAGAGGCAGCTCAAGTTCTGATTGGTAGATTAGATCACTTGTTTCACTTCCACCTACCAAAGAGGCAGCTCAAGTTCTGATTGGTAGATAAGATCACTTGTTTCACTTCCATCTATCAAAGAGGCAGCTCAAGTTCTGATTTGTAGATTATATCAATTGTTTCACTTCCACCTACCAAAGAGGCAGCTCAAGTTCTGATTGGTATATAAGATCACCTGTTTCACTTCCACCTGCCAAAGAGGCAGCTCATGTTCTGATTGGTAGATTAGATCACTTGTTTCACTTCCACCTACCAAAGAGGCAGCTCAACTTCTGATTGGAAGATTAGATCACTGGTTTCACTTCCACCAACCAAAGAGGCAGCTCAAGTTCTGATTGGTAGATTAGATCACTTGTTTCACTTCCACCACCCAAAGAGGCATCTCAAGTTCTGATTGGTAGATTAGATCACTTGTTTCACTCCACCTACCAAAGAGGCATCTCAACTTCTGATTGGTAGATTAGATCACTGGTTTCACTTCCACCTACCAAAGAGGCAGCTCAAGTTCTGATTGGTAGATTAGATCACTTGTTTCACTCCACCTACCAAAGAGGCAGCTCAAGTTCTGATTGGTTGATTAGATCACTTGTTTCACTTCCACCTACCAAAGAGGCAGCTCAAGTTCTGATTGGTAGATTAGATCACTTGTTTCATTTCCACCTACCAAAGAGGCTGCTCAACTTCTGATTGGTAGATTAGATCACTTGTTTCATTTCCACCTACCAAAGAGGCTGCTCAACTTCTGATTGGTAGATTAGATCACTTGTTTCACTTCCAATTATCAAAGAGGCAGCTCAAGTTCTGATTGGTAGACTAGATCACTTGTTTCACTTCCACCTACCAAAGAGGCAGCTCAAGTTCTGATTGGTAGATTAGATCACTTGTTTCATTTCCACCTACCAAAGAGGCTGCTCAACTTCTGATTGGTAGATTAGATCACTTGTTTCATTTCCACCTACCAAAGAGGCTGCTCAACTTCTGATTGGTAGATTAGATCACTTGTTTCATTTCCACCTACCAAAGAGGCTGCTCAACTTCTGATTGGTAGATTACATCACTTGTTTCACTTCCACCTATCAAAGAGGCAGCTCAAGTTCTGATTGGTAGACTAGATCACTTGTTTCACTCCACCTACCAAAGAGGCATCTCAACTTCTGATTGGTTGATTAGATCACTGGTTTCACTTCCACCTACCAAAGAGGCAGCTCAAGTTCTGATTGGTAGATTAGATCACTTGTTTCACTTCCACCACCCAAAGAGGCAGCTCAAGTTCTGATTGGTAGATTAGATCACTTGTTTCACTCCACCTACCAAAGAGGCATCTCAACTTCTGATTGGTAGATTAGATCACTGGTTTCACTTCCATCTACCAAAGAGGCAGCTCAAGTTCTGATTTGTAGATTAAATCACTTGTTTCACTTCCACCTACCAAAGAGGCAGCTCAAGTTCTGATTGGTAGTTAAGATCACCTGTTTCACTTCCACCTGCCAAAGAGGCAGCTCAAGTTCTGATTGGTAGATTAGATCACTTGTTTCACTTCCACCTACCAAAGAGGCAGCTCAAGTTCTGATTGGTAGATAAGATCACTTGTTTCACTTCCATCTACCAAAGAGGCAGCTCAAGTTCTGATTTGTAGATTATATCAATTGTTTCACTTCCACCTACCAAAGAGGCAGCTCAAGTTCTGATTGGTAGATAAGATCACCTGTTTCACTTCCACCTGCCAAAGAGGCAGCTCATGTTCTGATTGGTAGATTAGATCACTTGTTTCACTTCCACCTACCAAAGAGGCAGCTCAACTTCTGATTGGAAGATTAGATCACTGGTTTCACTTCCACCAACCAAAGAGGCAGCTCAAGTTCTGATTGGTAGATTAGATCACTTGTTTCACTTCCACCACCCCAAGAGGCAGCTCAAGTTCTGATTGGTAGATTAGATCTTTTGTTTCACTCCACCTACCAAAGAGGCATCTCAACTTCTGATTGGTAGATTAGATCACTGGTTTCACTTCCACCTACCAAAGAGGCAGCTCAAGTTCTGATTGGTAGATTAGATCACTTGTTTCACTCCACCTACCAAAGAGGCAGCTCAACTTCTGGTTGGTTGATTAGATCACTTGTTTCACTTCCACCTACCAAAGAGGCAGCTCAAGTTCTGATTGGTAGATTAGATCACTTGTTTCATTTCCACCTACCAAAGAGGCTGCTCAACTTCTGATTGGTAGATTAGATCACTTGTTTCATTTCCACCTACCAAAGAGGCTGCTCAACTTCTGATTGGTAGATTAGATCACTTGTTTCACTTCCACCTATCAAAGAGGCAGCTCAAGTTCTGATTGGTAGACTAGATCTTTTGTTTCTTTTCCACCTACCAAAGAGGCAGCTCAAGTTCTGATTGGTAGATTAGATCACTTGTTTAATTTCCACCTACCAAAGAGGCTGCTCAACTTCTGATTGGTAGATTAGATCACTTGTTTCACTTCCACCTACCAAAGAGGCAGCTCAAGTTCTGATTGGTAGATTAGATCACTTGTTTCATTTCCACCTACCAAAGAGGCTGCTCAACTTCTGATTGGTAGATTAGATCACTTGTTTCATTTCCACCTACCAAAGAGGCTGCTCAACTTCTGATTGGTAGATTAGATCACTTGTTTCACTTCCACCTATCAAAGAGGCAGCTCAAGTTCTGATTGGTAGACTAGATCACTTGTTTCACTTCCACCTACCAAAGAGGCAGCTCAAGTTCTGATTGGTAGATTAGATCACTTGTTTCATTTCCACCTACCAAAGAGGCTGCTCAACTTCTGATTGGTAGATTAGATCACTTGTTTCATTTCCACCTACCAAAGAGGCTGCTCAACTTCTGATTGGTAGATTAGATCACTTGTTTCATTTCCACCTACCAAAGAGGCTGCTCAACTTCTGATTGGTAGATTAGATCACTTGTTTCACTTCCACCTATCAAAGAGGCAGCTCAAGTTCTGATTGGTAGACTAGATCACTTGTTTCACTTCCACCTACCAAAGAGGCAGCTCAAGTTCTGATTGGTAGATTAGATCACTTGTTTCATTTCCACCTACCAAAGAGGCTGCTCAACTTCTGATTGGTAGATTAGATCACTTGTTTCATTTCCACCTACCAAAGAGGCTGCTCAACTTCTGATTGGTAGATTAGATCACTTGTTTCACTTCCACCTATCAAAGAGGCAGCTCAAGTTCTGATTGGTAGACTAGATCACTTGTTTCACTTCCACCTACCAAAGAGGCAGCTCAACTTCTGATTGGTAGATTAGATCACTTGTTTCATTTCCACCTACCAAAGAGGCTGCTCAACTTCTGATTGGTAGATTAGATCACTTGTTTCACTTCCACCTACCAAAGAGGCAGCTCAAGTTCTCATTGGTAAACTAGATCACTTGTTTCACTTCCACCTACCAAAGAGGCAGCTCAACTTCTGATTGGTAGATTAGATCACTTGTTTCACTCCACCTACCAAAGAGGCAGCTCATCTTCTGATTGGTAGATTAGATCACTTGTTTCACTCCACCTAACAAAGAGGCATCTCATCTTCTGATTGGTTGATTAGATCACTTGTTTCACTTCCACCTACCAAAGAGGCAGCTCAAGTTCTAATTGGTAGATTAGATCACTTGTTTCACTTCCACCTACCAAAGAGGCAGCTCAAGTTCTGATTGGTAGACTAGATCACTTGTTTCAATTCCACCTACCAAAGAGGCACCTCAACTTCTGATTGGTAGACTAGATCACTTGTTTCACTCCACCTACCAAAGAGGCAGCTCAACTTCTGATTGGTAGATTAGATCACTTGTTTCACTTCCACCTACCAAAGAGGCAGCTCAAGTTTTGATTGGTAGACTAGATCACATGTTTCAATTCCACCTACCAAAGAGGCAGCTCAACTTGTGATTGGTAAATTAGATCACTTGTTTCACTCCACCTACCAAAGAGGCAGCTCAACTTCTGATTGTTAGATTAGATCACTTGTTTCACTTCCACCTACCAAAGAAGCAGCTCAAGTTCTGATTGGTAGATTACATCACTTATTTCCCTTCCACCTACCAAAGAAGCAGCTCAAGTTCTGATTGGCAGATCAGATCAATTGTTTCACTTCCACCTACCAAAGAGGCAGCTCAACCTCTGATTGGTAGATTAGATCACTTGTTTCACTTCCACCTACCAAAGAGGCAGCTCAAGTTCTGATTGGTAGATTAGATCACTTTTTAACTCCTCCTACCAAAGGGGCAGCTCAACTTCTGATTGGTAGATTAGATCACTTGTTTCACTTCCACCTACCAAAGAGGCAGCTCAAGTTCTGATTGGTAGATTAGATCACTTGTTTCAATTCCACCTACCAAAGAGGCAGCTCAACTTCTGATTGGTAGATTAGATCACTTGTTTCATTTCCACCTACCAAAGAGGCTGCTCAACTTCTGATTGGTAGATTAGATCACTTGTTTCATTTCCACCTACCAAAGAGGCAGCTCAAGTTCTGATTGGTAGACTAGATCACTTGTTTCAACTCGACCTACCAAAGAGGCAGCTCAACTTCTGATTGGTAGATTAGATCACTTGTTTCACTCCACCTACCAAAGAGGCAGCTCAACTTCTGATTGGTAGATTAGATCACTTGTTTCACTTCCACCTACCAAAGAGGCAGCTCAAGTTCTGATTGGTAGACTAATTCACTTGTTTCAATTCCACCTACCAAAGAGGCAGCTCAACTTCTGATTGGTAGATTAGATCACTTGTTTCACTCCACCTACCAAAGAGGCAGCTCAACTTCTGATTGTTAGATTAGATCACTTGTTTCACTTCCACCTACCAAAGAAGCAGCTCAAGTTCTGATTGGTAGATTACATCACTTGTTTCCCTTCCACCTACCAAAGAAGCAGCTCAAGTTCTGATTGGCAGATCAGATCAATTGTTTCACTTCCACCTACCAAAGAGGCAGCTCAACTTCTGATTGGTAGATTAGATCACTTGTTTCACTTCCACCTACCAAAGAGGCAGCTAAAGTTCTGATTGGTAGATTAGATCACTTTTTCACTCCTCCTACCAAAGGGGCAGCTCAACTTCTGATTGGTAGATTAGATCACTTGTTTCATTTCCACCTACCAAAGAGGCTGCTCAACTTCTGATTGGTAGATTAGATCACTTGTTTCACTTCCACCTACCAAAGAGGCAGCTCAAGCTCTGATTGGTAGACTAGTTCACTTGTTTCAATTCCACCTACCAAAGAGGCAGCTCAACTTCTGATTGGTAGATTAGATCACTTGTTGCACTCCACCTACCGAAGAGGCAGCTCAATTTCTGATTGTTAGATTAGATCACTTGTTTCACTTCCACCTACCAAAGAAGCAGCTCAAGTTCTGATTGGTAGATTACATCACTTGTTTTACTTCCACCTACCAAAGAAACAGCTCAAGTTCTGATTGGCAGATCAGATCAATTGTTTCACTTCCACCTACCAAAGAGGCAGCTCAACTTCTGATTGGTAGATTAGATCACTTGTTTCAATTCCACCTACCAAAGAGGCAGCTCAACTTCTGATTGGTAGATTAGATCACTTGTTTCATTTCCACCTACCAAAGAAGCTGCTCAACTTCTGATTGGTAGATTAGATCACTTGTTTCATTTCCACCTACCAAAGAGGCAGCTCAAGTTCTGATTGGTAAACTAGATCACTTGTTTCAATTCCACCTACCAAAGAGGCAGCTCAACTTCTGATTGGTAGATTAGATCACTTGTTTCACTCCACCTACCAAAGAGGCAGCTCAACTTCTGATTGGTAGATTAGATCCCTTGTTTCACTTCCACCTACCAAAGAGGCAGCTCAAGTTCTGATTGGTAGATTAGATCACTTGTTTCACTTCCACCTACCAAAGAGGCAGCTCAAGTTCTGATTGGTAGACTAATTCACTTGTTTCACTTCCACCTACCAAAGAAACAGCTCAAGTTCTGATTGGTAGATTACATCACTTGTTTTACTTCCACCTAACAAAGAAACAGCTCAAGTTCTGATTGGCAGATCAGATCAATTATTTCACTTCCACCTACCAAAGAGGCAGCTCAACTTCTGATTGGTAGATTAGATCACTTGTTTCAATTCCACCTACCAAAGAGGCAGCTCAACTTCTGATTGGTAGATTAGATGACTTGTTTCATTTCCACCTACCAAAGAAGCTGCTCAACTTCTGATTGGTAGATTAGATCACTTGTTTCATTTCCACCTACCAAAGAGGCAGCTCAAGTTTTGATTGGTAGACTAGATCACTTGTTTCAATTCCACCTACCAAAGAGGCAGCTCAATTTCTGATTGGTAGATTAGATCACTTGTTTCACTCCACCTACCAAAGACACAGCTCAACTTCTGATTGGTAGATTAGATCACTTGTTTCACTTCCACCTACCAAAGAGGCAGCTCAAGTTCTGATTGGTAGACTAATTCACTTGTTTCAATTCCACCTACCAAAGAGGCAGCTCAACTTCTGATTGGTAGATTAGATCACTTGTTTCACTCCACCTACCAAAGAGGCAGCTCAACTTCTGATTGTTAGATTAGATCGCTTGTTTCACTTCCACCTACCAAAGAAGCAGCTCAAGTTCTGATTGGTAGATTACATCACTTGTTTCCCTTCCACCTACCAAAGAAGCAGCTCAAATTCTGATTGGCAGATCAGATCAATTGTTTCACTTACACCTACCAAAGAGGCAGCTCAACTTCTGATTGGTAGATTAGATCACTTGTTTCACTTCCACCTACCAAAGAGGCAGCTCAAGTTCTGATTGGTAGATTAGATCACTTTTTCACTCCTCCTACCAAAGGGGTAGCTCAACTTCTGATTGGTAGATTAGATCACTTGTTTCACTTCCACCTACCAAAGAGGCAGCTGAAGTTCTGATTGGTAGATTAGATCACTTGTTTCATTTCCACCTACCAAAGAGGCAGCTCAACTTCTGATTGGTAGATTAGATCACTTGTTTCATTTCCACTTACCAAAGAGGCTGCTCAACTTCTGATTGGTAGATTAGATCACTTGTTTCACTTCCACCTACCAAAGAGGCAGCTCAAGTTCTGATTGGTAGACTAGATCACTTGTTTCAATTCCACCTACCAAAGAGGCAGCTCAACTTCTGATTGGTAGATTAGATCACTTGTTTCACTCCACCTACCAAAGAGGCAGCTCAATTTCTGATTGTTAGATTAGATCACTTGTTTCACTTCCACCTACCAAAGAAGCAGCTCACATTCTGATTGGCAGATCAGATCAATTGTTTCACTTCCACCTACCAAAGAGGCAGCTCAATTTCTGATTGGTAGACTAGATCACTTGTTTCACTTCCACCTACCAAAGAGGCAGCTCAAGTTCTGATTGGTAGATTAGATCACTTTTTCACTCCTCCTACCAAAGGGGCAGCTCAACTTCTGATTGGTAGATTAGATCACTTGTTTCACTTCCACCTACCAAAGAGGCAGCTCAAGTTCTGATTGGTAGATTAGATCACTTGTTTCATTTCCACCTACCAAAGAGGCTGCTCAAGTTCTGATTGGTAGATTAGATCACTTTTTCATTTCCACCTACCAAAGAGCCAGCTCAAGTTCTGATTCGTAGATTAGATCACTTTTTCATTCCTTCTACCAAAGGGGCAGCTCAACTTCTGATTGGTAGATTAGATCATTTGAATCACTTCCACCTACCAAAGAGGCAAATCAAATTCTGATTGGTAGATTAGATCACTTGTTTCACTTCCAACTACCAAACAAAGATGCAGCTCAAATTCCGAGTTGTAGACTAGATCACCTGTTTCACATCCACCAACCAAAGAGGCAGCTCAAGTTCTGATTGGTAGATTAGATCACTTGTTTCACTTCCATCTACCAAAGTGGCAGCTCAACTTCTGATTGGTAGATTAGATCACTTGTTTCACTTCCACTTACCAAAGAGGCAGCTCAAGTTCTGATTGGTAGACTAGATCACTTGTTTCAATTCCACCTACCAAAAAGGCAGCTCAAGTTCTGATTGGTAGAGTAGATCACTTGTTTCACTTCCACCTACGAAAGTGGCAGCTCAACTTCTGATTGGTAGATTAGATCACTTGTTTCACTTCCACCTACCAAAGAGGCAGCTAAACTTCTGATTGGTAGATTAGATCAGTTTTTTCACTCCACCGACCAAAGAGGCAGCTCAACTTCTGATTGGTAAATTAGATCACTTGTTTCTATTCCACCTACCAAAGAGGCAGCTCAAGTTCTGATTGGTAGATTAGATCACTTGAATCACTTCCACCTACCAAAGAGGCAGCTCAAGTTCTGATTGGTAAATTAGATCACTTGTTTCTTTTCCACCTACCAAAGAGGCAGCTCAATTTCTGATTGTTAGATTAGATCACTTGTTTCACTTCCACCTACCAAAGAAGCAGCTCAAGTTCTGATTGGTAGATTACATCACTTGTTTTACTTCCACCTACCAAAGAAGCAGCTCACATTCTGATTGGCAGATCAGATCAATTGTTTCACTTCCACCTACCAAAGAGGCAGCTCAACTTCTGATTGGTAGACTAGATCACTTGTTTCACTTCCACCTACCAAAGAGGCAGCTCAAGTTCTGATTGGTAGATTAGATCACTTTTTCACTCCTCCTACCAAAGGGGCAGCTCAACTTCTGATTGGTAGATTAGATCACTTGTTTCACTTCCACCTACCAAAGAGGCAGCTCAAGTTCTGATTGGTAGATTAGATCACTTGTTTCATTTCCACCTACCAAAGAAGCAGCTCACATTCTGATTGGCAGATCAGATCAATTGTTTCACTTCCACCTACCAAAGAGGCAGCTCAACTTCTGATTGGTAGACTAGATCACTTGTTTCACTTCCACCTACCAAAGAGGCAGCTCAAGTTCTGATTGGTAGATTAGATCACTTTTTCACTCCTCCTACCAAAGGGGCAGCTCAACTTCTGATTGGTAGATTAGATCACTTGTTTCACTTCCACCTACCAAAGAGGCAGCTCAAGTTCTGATTGGTAGATTAGATCACTTGTTTCATTTCCACCTACCAAAGAGGCTGCTCAAGTTCTGATTGGTAGATTAGATCACTTTTTCATTTCCACCTACCAAAGACCCAGCTCAAGTTCTGATTCGTAGATTAGATCACTTTTTCATTCCTCCTACCAAAGGGGCAGCTCAACTTCTGATTGGTAGATTAGATCATTTGAATCACTTCCACCTACCAAAGAGGCAAATCAAATTCTGATTGGTAGATTAGATCACTTGTTTCACTTCCAACTACCAAACAAAGATGCAGCTCAAATTCCGAGTTGTAGACTAGATCACCTGTTTCACATCCACCAACCAAAGAGGCAGCTCAAGTTCTGATTGGTAGATAAGATCACTTGTTTCACTTCCATCTACCAAAGTGGCAGCTCAACTTCTGATTGGTAGATTAGATCACTTGTTTCACTTCCACTTACCAAAGAGGCAGCTCAAGTTCTGATTGGTAGACTAGATCACTTGTTTCAATTCCACCTACCAAAGAGGCAGCTCAAGTTCTGATTGGTAGAGTAGATCACTTGTTTCACTTCCACCTACGAAAGTGGCAGCTCAACTTCTGATTGGTAGATTAGATCACTTGTTTCACTTCCACCCACCAAAGAGGCAGCTAAACTTCTGATTGGTAGATTAGATCAGTTTTTTCACTCCACCGACCAAAGAGGCAGCTCAACTTCTGATTGGTAAATTAGATCACTTGTTTCTATTCCACCTACCAAAGAGGCAGCTCAATTTCTGATTGGTAGATTAGATCACTTGAATCACTTCCACCTACCAAAGAGGCAGCTCAAGTTCTGATTGGTAAATTAGATCACTTGTTTCTATTCCACCTACCAAAGAGGCAGCTCAAGTTCTGATTGGTAGATTAGATCACTTGTTTCACTTCCACCTACCAAAGAGGCAGCTCAATTTCTGAGTGGTAGATTAGATCACTCGTTTCACTTCCACCCTCCAAAGAGGCAGCTCGCTTCTGATTGGTAGATTAGATCGCCTGTTTCACTTCCACCTACCAATGACGCAGTTCAAGGTCTGAATGGTAGATTGGATCATTTGTTTCAGTTCCACCTACCGAAGAGGCAGCTCAAGTTCTGATTGGTAGATTAGATCACTTGTTTCACTTCCACCTACCAAAGAGGCAGCTAAACTTCTGATTGGTAGATTACATCACTTTTTTCACTCCACAGACCAAAGAGGCAGCTCAACTTCTGATTGTTAGATTTGATCACTTGAATCACTTCCACCTACCAAAGAGGCAGCTCAAGTTCTGATTGGCAGATTAGATTGTTTGTTTCACTTCCACCTACCAAAGAGGCAGCTCAAGTTCTGATTGGTAGATTAGATCACCTGTTTCACTTCCACCTACCAAAGAGGCAGCTCAAGTTTTGATTGGTAGATTAGATCATTTGTTTCACTTCCACCTACCAAAGAGGCAGCTCAGCTTCTGATTGGTAGATTATATCACTTGTTTAACTTCCATCTACCAAAGAGGCAGCTCAAGTTCTGATTGGTAGATTAGATCACTTGTTTCACTTCCACCTACCAAAGAGGCAGCTCATTTTCTGATTGGTAGATTAGGTCACTTGTTTCATTTCCACTCACCAAAGAGGCAGCTCAAGTTCTGATTGGTAGATTAGATCACCTGTTTCACTTCCATCTACCAAAGAGGCAGCTCAAGTTCTGATTGGTAGATTAGATCACTTGTTTCACTTCCACCTACCAAAGAGCGGCTCAGCTTCTGATTGGTAGATTAGATCACTTGTTTCACTTCCATCTACCAAAGATGCAGCTCAATTTCTGATTGGTAGATTAGATCACTTGTTTCACTTCCACCTACCAAAGAGGCAGCTCAACTTCTGATTGGTAGATTAGATCACTTGTTTCACTTCCACTTACCAAAGAGGCAGCTCGCTTCTGATTGGTAGATTAGATCACTTGTTTCACTTCCACCTAACAAAGAGGCAGCTCAAGTTCTGATTGGTAGATTCGATCACTTTTTTCACTCCACCTACCAAAGAGGCAGCTCAACTTCTGATTGGTAGATTAGATCACTTGTTTCACTTCCACTTACCAAAGAGGCAGCTCACGTTCTGATTGGTAGATTAGATCACTTGTTTCACTTCCACCTACCAAAGAGGCAGCTCAAGTTTTGATTGGCAGATTAGATCATTTTTTTCACTTCCTCATACCAAAGGGGCAGCTCATCTTCTGATTGGTAGATTAGATCACTTGTTTCACTTCCACGTACCAAAGAGCCTGCTCAAGTTCTGATTGGTAATTTAGATCACTTGTTTCACTTCCACATACCAAAGAGGCAGCTCAACTTCTGATTGGTGGATTAGATCACTTGTTTCACTTCCATCTACCAAAGAGGCAGCTCGCTTCTGATTGGTAGATTAGGTCTTTTGTTTCACTTCCATCTACCAATGACGCAGCTCAAGGTCTGATTGGTAGATTAGGTTACTTGTTTCACTTCCACCTAACAAAGAGGCAGCTCAAGTTCTGATTGGTGGATTACATGACTTGTTTCTCTTCCACCTATTGAAGAGGCAGCACATGTTTTGATTCGTAGATTAGGTCACTTGTTTCACTTCCACCTGCCAAAGAGTAGCTCAAGTTCTGATTGGTAGATTAGTTCACTTGTTTCACTTCCACCTACCAAAGAGCCAGCTCAAGTTCTGATTGGTAGATTAGATCACTTGTTTCACTTCCACTTACCAAAGAGGCTGCTCAAGTTCTGATTGGTAAATTAGATCACTTGTTTCACTTCCACATACCAAAGAGGCAGCTCAAGTTCTGATTGGTGGATTAGATCACTTGTATCACTTTCATCTACCAAAGAGTAGCTCACATTCTGATTGGTAGATTAGATCACTTGTTTCACTTCCTTCTACCGAAGGGGCAGCTCATCTTCTGATTGGTAGATTAGATCACTTGTTTCACTTCCACGTACCAAAGAGGCTGCTCAAGTTCTGATTGGTAAATTAGATCACTTGTTTCACTTCCACATACCAAAGAGGCAGCTCAAGTTCTGATTGGTGGATTAGATCACTTGTTTCACTTCCATCTACCAAAGAGGCAGCTCGCTTGTGATTGGTAGATTAGATCACTTGTTTCACTTCCTCCTACCGAAGGGGCAGCTCATCTTCTTATTGGTAGATTAGATCACTTGTTTCACTTCCACGTACCAAAAAGGCTGCTCAAGTTCTGATTGGTAAATTAGATCACTTGTTTCACTTCCACATACCAAAGAGGCAGCTCAACTTCTGATTGGTGGATTAGATCACTTGTTTCACTTCCATCTACCAAAGAGGCAGCTCGCTTCTGATTGGTAGATTAGGTCTTTTGTTTCACTTCCATCTACCAATGACGCAGCTCAAGGTCTGATTGGTAGATTAGGTCACTTGTTTCACTTCCACCTAACAAAGAGGCAGCTCATGTTCTGATTGGTGGATTACATGACTTGTTTCTCTTCCACCTATTGAAGAGGCAGCACATGTTTTGATTCGTAGATTAGGTCACTTGTTTCACTTCCACCTGCCAAAGAATAGCTCAAGTTCTGATTGGTAGATTAGTTCACTTGTTTCACTTCCACCTACCAAAGAGGCAGCTCAAGTTCTGATTGGTAGATTAGATCACTTGTTTCACTTCCACTTACCAAAGAGGCTGCTCAAGTTCTGATTGGTAAATTAGATCACTTGTTTCACTTCCACATACCAAAGAGGCAGCTCAAGTTTTGATTGGTGGATTAGATCACTTGTTTCACTTCCATCTACCAAAGAGTAGCTCACATTCTGATTGGTAGATTAGTTCACTTGTTTCACTTCCTCCTACCGAAGGGGCAGCTCATCTTCTGATTGGTAGATTAGATCACTTGTTTCACTTCCACGTTCCAAAGAGGCTGCTCAAGTTCTGATTGGTAAGTTAGATCACTTGTTTCACTTCCACATACCAAAGAGGCAGCTCAAGTTCTGATTGGTGGATTAGATCACTTGTTTCACTTCCACTTACCAAAGAGGCTGCTCAAGTTCTGATTGGTAAATTAGATCACTTGTTTCACTTCCACATACCAAAGAGGCAGCTCAAGTTCTGATTGGTGGATTAGATCACTTGTTTCACTTCCACTTACCAAAGAGGCAGCTCACGTTCTGATTGGTAGATTAGATCACTTGTTTCACTTCCACCTACCGAAGAGGCAGCTCAAGTTCTGATTGGCAGATTAGATCACTTTTTTCACTTCCTCCTACCAAAGGGGCAGCTCAAGTTCTGATTGGTAGATTCAATCACTTTTTTCACTCCACCTACCGAAGAGGCAGCTCAACTTCTGATTGATAGATTAGATCACTTGTTTCACTTCCACTTACCAAAGAGGCAGCTCACAATCTGATTGGTGGATTAGATCACTTGTTTCACTTCCACTTACCAAAGAGGCTGCTCAAGTTCTGATTGGTAAATTAGATCACTTGTTTCACTTCCACATACCAAAGAGGCAGCTCAAGTTCTGATTGGTGGATTAGATCACTTGTTTCACTTCCACTTACCAAAGAGGCAGCTCACGTTCTGATTGGTAGATTAGATCACTTGTTTCACTTCCACCTACCGAAGAGGCAGCTCAAGTTCTGATTGGCAGATTAGATCACTTTTTTCACTTCCTCCTACCAAAGGGGCAGCTCAAGTTCTGATTGGTAGATTCAATCACTTTTTTCACTCCACCTACCGAAGAGGCAGCTCAACTTCTGATTGATAGATTAGATCACTTGTTTCACTTCCACTTACCAAAGAGGCAGCTCACAATCTGATTGGTAGATTAGATCACTTGTTTCACTTCCACCTACCAAAGAGGCAGCTCAAGTTCTGATTGGCAGATTAGATCACTTTTTTCACTCCCTCCTACCGAAGGGGCAGCTCATCTTCTGATTGGTAGATTTGATCACTTGTTTCACTTCCACGTACCAAAGAGGCTGCTCAAGTTCTGATTGGTAAATTAGACCACTTGTTTCACTTCCACGTAACAAAGAGGCTGCTCAAGTTCTGATTGGTAAATTAGATCACTTGTTTCACTTCCACATACCAATGACGCAGCTCAAGGTCTGATTGGTAGATTAGGTCACTTGTTTCAGTTCCACATAACAAAGAGGCAGCTCATGTTCTAATTGGTGGATTAAAGGAATGTTTCTCTTCCACCTATCAAAGAGGCAGCTCAAGTTCTGATTGGCAGATTAGATCACCTTTTTCAATTCCTCCTACCAAAGAGGCAGCTCATCTTCTGATTGGTCGATTAGTTCACTTGTTTCACTTCCACGTACCAAAGAGGCTGCTCAAGTTCTGATTGGTAGATTAGATCACTTGTTTCACTTCCTTATACCAAAGAGGCAGCTCAAGTTCTGATTGGTGGATTAGATCACATGTCTCACTTCCATCTACCAAAGAGGCAGCTCTCCTCTGATTGGTAGATTAGGTCTTTTGTTTCACTTCCACCTACCAATGACGCAGCTCAAGGTCTGATTGGTAGATTAGGTCACTTGTTTCACTTCCACCTTACAAGGAAGCAGCTCATGTTCTGATTGGTGGATTACATGACTTGTTTCTCTTCCACCTACCAAAGAGGCAGCTCAAGTTCTGATTGGCAGATTAGATCACCTTTTTCACTTCCTCCTACCAAAGAGGCAGCTCATCTTCTGATTGGTCGATTAGATCACTTGTTTCACTTCCACGTGACAAAGAAGCTGCTCAAGTTCTGATTGGTAGATTAGATCACTTGTTTCACTTCCACATACCAAAGAGGCAGCTCAAGTTCTGATTGGTGGATTAGATCACTTGTTTCACTTCCATCAACCAAAGAGGCAGCTCTCTTCTGATTGGTAGATTAGGTTTTTTGTTTCACTTCCACCTACCAACGACGCAGCTCAAGGTCTGATTGGTAGATTAGATCACCTGTTTCAGTTCCTCCTACCGAAGGGGCAGCTCATCTTCTGATTGGTAGATTAGATCACTTGTTTCACTTCCACGTACCAAAAAGGCTGCTCAAGTTTTGATTCGTAGATTAGGTCACTTGTTCCACTTCCACCTACCAAAGAGTCGCTCAAGTTCTGATTGGTAGATTAGTTCACTTGTTTTACTTCCACCTACCAAAGAGGCAGCTCAAGTTCTGATTGGTAGATTACATCACTTTTTTCACTCCCACTTACCAAAGAGGCAGCTCAGGTTCTGATTGGCAGATTAGATCACCTTTTTCACTTCCTCCTACCAAAGAGGCAGCTCATATTCTGATTGGTCGATTAGATCACTTGTTTCACTTCCACGTACCAAAGAGGCTGCTCAAGTTCTGATTGGTAGATAAGATCACTTGTTTCACTTCCTCATACCAAAGAAGCAGCTCAAGTTCTGATTGGTGGATTAGATCACTTGTTTCACTTCAATCTACCAAAGAGGCAGCTCTCTTCTGATTGGTAGATTAGGTCTTTTGTTTCACTTCCACCTACCAATGACGCAGCTCAAGGTCTGATTGGTAGATTAGGTCACTTGTTTCGCTTCCACCTAACAAAGAAGCAGCTGATGTTCTGATTGGTAGATAACATGACTTGTTTCTCTTCCACCTATTGAAGAGGCAGCCCATGTTTTCATTGGTAGATTAGGTCACTTGCTTCACTTCTACCTACCAAAGAGGCAGCTCCAGTTCTGATTGGTATATTAGATCACTTGTTTCACTTCCACCTACCAAAGAGGCAGCTCAGGTTCTGATTGGTAGATTAAATCACTTGTTTCATTTCCACCTACCAAAGAGGCAGCTCAGGTTCCGATTGGTACATTAGATCAATTGTTTCACTTCCACCTAACAAAGAAGCAGCTCATGTTCTGATTGGTAGATTAGATCACTTGTTTCACTTCCACCTACCAAGGAGGCAGCTCAGTTTCTGATTGGTAGATTAAAGTCACTTGTTTCACTTCCACCTACCAAAGAGGGAGCTCACTTCCTGGATGGTAGATTAGATCACTTGTTTCACTTCCACCTAGCAAAGAGGCAGCTCCAGTTCTGATTGGTAGATTAGATCACTTGTTTCACTTCCACCTACCAAGGAGGCAGCTCAGGTTCTGATTGGTAGATTAGGTCACTTGTTTCACTTGCACCTACCAAAGAGGTAGCTCAACTTCCGATTGGTAGATTAAAGTCACTTGTTTCACTTCCACCTACCAAAGAGGCAGCTCAAGATCTGATTGGTACATTAGATCAATTGTTTCACTTCCACCTACCAATGACGCAGCTCAAGGTCTGATTGGTAGATTAGGTCACCTGTTTCACTTCCACCTAACAAAGAAGCAGCTCATGTTCTGATTGGTAGATTAGGTCACTTGTTTCACTTCTACCTACCAAAGAGTAGATCAAGATCTGATTGGTAGATTAGTTCACTTGTTTCACTTCCACCTACCAAAGAGGCAGGTCATGTTCTGATTGCTAGGTTTGATCACTTGTTTCACTTCCAACTACCAAAGAGGGAGCTCAACTCCTGGATGGTAGATTAGATCACATGTTTCACTTCCACCTACCAAAATGTAGCTCGAGTTCTGATTGGTAGATTAGTTCACTGGTTTCACTTCCACCTACCAAAGAGGCAGCTCAAGTTCTGATTGGTAGATTACATCACTTGTTTCACTTCCACTTACCAAAGAGGCAGCTCAAGTTCTGATTGGCAGATTAGATCACCGTTTTCACTTCCTCCTACCAAAGAGGCAGCTCATCTTCTGATTGGTCGATTAGATCACTTGTTTCACTTCCATGTACCAAATAGGCTGCTCAAGTTCTGATTGGTAGATTAGATCACTTGTTTCACTTCCACATACCAAAGAGGCAGCTCAAGTTCTGATTGGTGGATTAGATCACTTGTTTCACTTCCATCTACCAAAGAGGCAGCTCTCTTCCGATTGGTAGATTAGGTCTTTTGTTTCACTTCCACCTACCAGTGACGCAGCTCAACTCCTGGATGGTAGATTAGATCACTTGTTTCACTTCCACCTAGCAAAGAGGCAGCTCCAGTTCTGATTGGTAGATTAGATCAATTGTTCCACTTCCACCTACCAAAGAGGCAGCTCATGTTCTGATTGGTAGATTAGATCACTTTTTTTCACTTCCACATACCAAAGAGGCAGCTCAAGTTCTGATTGATGGATTAGATCACTTGTTTCACTTCCATCTACCAAAGAGGCAGCTCTCTTCCGATTGTCAGATTAGGTCTTTTGTTTCACTTCCACCTACCAATGACGCAGCTCAAGGTCTGATTGGTAGATTAGGTCACTTGTTTCACTTCCACCTAACAAAGAAGCAGCTCATGTTCTGATTGGTAGATAACATGACTTGCTTCTCTTCCACCTATTGAAGAGGCAGCCCATGTTTTGATTGGTAGATTAGGTCACTTGTTTCACTTCTACCTACCAAAGAGTAGCTCAAGTTCTGATTGGTAGGTTAGTTCACTTGTTTCCTTTCCACCTACCAAAGAGGCAGCTCAGGTCCTGATTGGTAGATTAGGTCACTTGTTTAACTTGCACCTACCAAAGAGGCAGGTCATGTTCTGATTGCTAGGTTTGATCACTTGTTTCACTTCCACCTACCAAAGAGGGAGCTCAACTCCTGGATTGTAGATTAGATCACTTGTTTCACTTCCACCTAGCAAAGAGGCAGCTCCAGTTCTGATTGGTAGATTAGATCACTTGTTTCACCTCCACCTACCAAAGAGGCAGCTCAGGTCCTGATTGGTAGATTAGGTCACTTGTTTCGTTTGCACCTACCAAAGAGGCAGGTCATGTTCTGATTGCTAGGTTTGATCACTTGTTTCACTTCCAACTACCAAAGAGGGAGCTCAACTCCTGGATGGTAGATTAGATCACATGTTTCACTTCCACCTACCAAAATGTAGCTCGAGTTCTGATTGGTAGATTAGTTCACTTGTTTCACTTCCACCTACCAAAGAGGCAGCTCAAGTTCTGATTGGTAGATTACATCACTTGTTTCACTTCCACTTACCAAAGAGGCAGCTCAAGTTCTGATTGGCAGATTAGATCACCGTTTTCACTTCCTCCTACCAAAGAGGCAGCTCATCTTCTGATTGGTCGATTAGATCACTTGTTTCACTTCCATGTACCAAATAGGCTGCTCAAGTTCTGATTGGTAGATTAGATCACTTGTTTCACTTCCACATACCAAAGAGGCAGCTCAAGTTCTGATTGGTGGATTAGATCACTTGTTTCACTTCCATCTACCAAAGAGGCAGCTCTCTTCCGATTGGTAGATTAGGTCTTTTGTTTCACTTCCACCTACCAGTGACGCAGCTCAACTCCTGGATGGTAGATTAGATCACTTGTTTCACTTCCACCTAGCAAAGAGGCAGCTCCAGTTCTGATTGGTAGATTAGAACATTTGTTTTACTTCCACCTACCAAAAAGGCAGCTCAAGTTCTGATTGGTAGATTAGATCACTTATTTCACTTTCACCTACCTAAAAGGCAGCTCAACTTCTGATTGGTAGATTAGATCAATTGTTCCACTTCCACCTGCCAAAGAGGCAGCTCATGTTCTGATTGGTAGATTAGATCACTTTTTTTCACTTCCACATACCAAAGAGGCAGCTCAAGTTCTGATTGATGGATTAGATCACTTGTTTCACTTCCATCTACCAAAGAGGCAGCTCTCTTCCGATTGTCAGATTAGGTCTTTTGTTTCACTTCCACCTACCAATGACGCAGCTCAAGGTCTGATTGGTAGATTAGGTCACTTGTTTCACTTCCACCTAACAAAGAAGCAGCTCATTTTCTGATTGGTAGATAACATGACTTGCTTCTCTTCCACCTATTGAAGAGGCAGCCCATGTTTTGATTGGTAGATTAGGTCACTTGTTTCTCTTCTACCTACCAAAGAGTAGCTCAAGTTCTGATTGGTAGATTAGTTCACTTGTTTCCTTTCCACCTACCAAAGAGGCAGCTCAGGTCCTGATTGGTAGATTAGGTCACTTGTTTCACTTGCACCTACCAAAGAGGCAGGTCATGTTCTGATTGCTAGGTTTGATCACTTGTTTCACTTCCACCTACCAAAGAGGGAGCTCAACTCCTGGATGGTAGATTAGATCACTTGTTTCACTTCCACCTAGCAAAGAGGCAGCTCCAGTTCTGATTGGTAGATTAGATCACTTGTTTCACCTCCACCTACCAAAGAGGCAGCTCAGGTTCTGATTGCTAGATTAGGTCACTTGTTTCACTCGCACCTACCAAAGAGGTAGCTCAACTTTTGATTGGTAAATTAAAATCACTTGTTTCACTTCCACCTACCAAAGAGGCAGCTCAAGCTCTGGTTGGTACATTAGATCAATTGTTTCACTTCCACCTACCAAAGAGGCAGCTCAGGTTCTGATTGGTGGACTAGATGACTTGTTTCACTTCCACCTAGCGAAGAGGCAGCTCAAGTTCTGACTGGTTGATTAGATTACTTGTTCCACTTCCACCTACCAAAGAGGCAGCTCAACTTCTGATTGGTAGATTAGATTACTTCTTTCACTTATCACCTCCATCTACCAAAGAGGCAACTCAAGTTCTGATTGGCAGATTAGATGACTTGTTTCACTCCCACCTACCAATGACGCAGCTCAAGGTCTGATTGGTAGATTAGGTCACTTGTTTCACTTCCACCTACCAAAGAGGCAGCTCATGCTCTGGTTGGAGGATTAGATCACTTTTTTCACTTCCATCTAACAAAAAGGCAGCTTAAGTTCTGATTGGTAGATTAGATCACTTGTTTTATTTTCACCTAACAAAAAGGCAGCTCAACTTCTGACTGGTAGATTAGATTACTTCTTTCACTTTTCACCTCCATCTACCAAAGAGGCAACTCAAGTTCTGATTGGCAGATTAGATGACTTGTTTCACTCCCACCTACCAATGACGCAGCTCAAGGTCTGATTGGTAGATTAGGTCACTTGTTTCACTTCCACCTACCAAAGAGGCAGCTCATGCTCTGGTTGGAGGATTATTTCACTCGTTTCACGTCCACCTAACAAAGAGGCAGCTCATGTTCTGATTGGTAAATTACAAGACGTGTTTCACTTCCACCTACCAAAGAGGCAGATCATGTTCTGATTGGTAGATTAGATAACTTGTTTCACTCCCACCTACCAATGACGCAGCTCAAGTTCTGATTAGTAGATTAGATCACTTGTTTCACTTCCACCTACCAAAGAGGCAGCTCCGGTTCTGATTGGTGGATTAGATTACTTGTTTCCTTTCCACCAAGCGAAGAGGCAGCTCAAGTTCTGATTGGTAGATTCGATTAATTGTTCCACTTCCACCTACAAAAGAGGCAGCTCAAGTTCTGGTTGGAAGATTGGATCACTTGTTTCAAGTCCACCTACCAAAGAAGCAGCTCAAGCTCTGATTGGTAGATTAGATTACTCGTTTCGCTTCTACCTACCAAAAAGGCAGCTCAAGTTCTGATTGGTAGATTAGATCACTTGTTCCACTTCCACCCACCAAAGAGGCAGCTCATGTTCTGATTGGTAGATTAGAACGTTTGTTTTACTTCCACCTACCAAAAAGGCAGCTCAAGTTCTGA
The DNA here is from genome assembly GCF_963678635.1 of Symsagittifera roscoffensis. NCBI lineage: Eukaryota > Metazoa > Xenacoelomorpha > Acoela > Convolutidae > Symsagittifera > Symsagittifera roscoffensis. The sequence goes on from NC_087064.1 coordinate 821,474, forward strand.
TTGGTAGATTAGATCACTTATTTCACTTTCACCTACCTAAAAGGCAGCTCAACTTCTGATTGGTAGATTAGGTTACTTGTTTCACTTCCACCTAGCGAAGAGGCAGCTCAAGTTCTGATTGGTAGATTAAATTACTTGTTCCACTTCCACCTACCAAAGAGGCAGCTCAACTTCTGATTGGTAGATTAGATCACTTGTTTCACTTCCACCTACCAAAAAGGCAGCTGAAGATCTGGTTGGTAGCTTGGATCACTTGTTTCACATCCACCCACCAAAGGGGCAGCTCAAGTTCTGATTGGTAGATTAGATCACTCGTTTCGCTTTTACCTACAAGAGATGCATCTCAAGTTCTGATTGGTAGATTAGATCACTTGTTCCACTTCCACCTACCAAAGAGGCAGCTCATGTTCTGATTGGTAGATTAGATCACTTTTTTCACTTCCATCTACCAAAAAGGCAGCTTAAGTTCTGATTGGTAGATTAGATCACTTGTTTCACTTTCACCTAACAAAAGGCAGCTCAACTTCTGATTGGTAGATTAGATTACTTCTTTCACTTTTCACTTCCATCTACCAAATAGGCAACTCAATTTCTGATTGGCAGATTAGATGACTTGTTTCACTTCTACCTACCAAAGAGGCAGGTCATGTTCTGATTGCTAGGTTTGATCACTTGTTTCACTTCCACCTACCAAAGCGGGAGCTCAAGTTCTGATTGGTAGATTAGGTCGTTTTTTCACTTGCACCTACCAAAAAGGTAGCTCAACTTCTGATTGGTAGAATAAAGTCACTTGTTCCACTTCCACTTACCAAAGAGGCAGCTCAAGCTGTGGTTGGTATATTATTTCACTTGTTTCACGTCCACTTAGTAAAGCGGCAGCTCAAGTTCTGATTGGTAGATTAGATCACTCGTTTCGCTTTTACCTACAAGAGAAGCAGCTCAAGTTTTGATTGGTAGATTAGGTCATTTTTTCACTTGCACCTACCAAAAAGGTAGCTCAACTTCTGATTGGTAGAATAAAGTCACTTGTTCCACTTCCACCTACCAAAGAGGCAGCTCAAGCTGTGGTTGGTATATTATTTCACTTGTTTCACGTCCACTTAGTAAAGCGGCAGCTCAAGTTCTGATTGGTAGATTAGATCATTTTTTCACTTGCACCTACCAAAAAGGTAGCTCAACTTCTGATTGGTAGAATAAAGTCACTTGTTCCACTTCCACTTACCAAAGAGGCAGCTCAAGTTCTGATTGGTAGATTAGGTCATTTTTTCACTTGCACCTACCAAAAAGGTAGCTCAACTTCTGATTGGTAGAATAAAGTCACTTGTTCCACTTCCACTTACCAAAGAGGCAGCTCAAGCTGTGGTTGGTATATTATTTCACTTGTTTCACGTCCACTTAGTAAAGCGGCAGCTCAAGTTCTGATTGGTAGATTAGATCACTCGTTTCGCTTTTACCTACAAGAGAAGCAGCTCAAGTTTTGATTGGTAGATTAGGTCATTTTTTCACTTGCACCTACCAAAAAGGTAGCTCAACTTCTGATTGGTAGAATAAAGTCACTTGTTCCACTTCCACCTACCAAAGAGGCAGCTCAAGCTGTGGTTGGTATATTATTTCACTTGTTTCACGTCCACTTAGTAAAGCGGCAGCTCAAGTTCTGATTGGTAGATTAGATCATTTTTTCACTTGCACCTACCAAAAAGGTAGCTCAACTTCTGATTGGTAGAATAAAGTCACTTGTTCCACTTCCACTTACCAAAGAGGCAGCTCAAGCTGTGGTTGGTATATTATTTCACTTGTTTCACGTCCACTTAGTAAAGCGGCAGCTCAAGTTCTGATTGGTAGATTAGATCACTCGTTTCGCTTTTACCTACAAGAGAAGCAGCTCAAGTTCTGATTGGTAGATTAGATCGCTTTTTTCACTTCCATCTACCAAAAAGGCAGCTTAAGTTCTGATTAGTAGATTAGATCACTTGTTTCACTTTCACCTAACAAAAGGCAGCTCAACTTCTGATTGGTAGATTAGATTACTTCTTTCACTTTTCACTTCCATCTACCAAAGAGGCAACTCAAGTTCTGATTGGCAGATTAGATGACTTGTTTCACTTCCACCTACCAAAGAGGCAGCTCATGTTTTGATTGGTAGATTACATGACATGTTTCTCTTCCACCTATTGAAGAGGTAGCCCATGTTTTGATTGGTAGATTAGGTCACTTGTTTCAATTCCACCTACCAAAGAGTAGCTCAAATTCTAATGGTAGATTACTTCACTTGTTTCACTTCCACCTACCAAAGAGGCAGGTCATGTTCTGTTTGCTTGGTTTGATCACTTGTTTCACTTCCACCTACCAAAGAGGGAGCTCAAGTTCTGATTGGTAGATTAGGTCACTTTTTTCACTTGCACCTACCAAAAAGGTAGCTCAACTTCTGATTGGTAGAATAAAGTCACTTGTTTCACTTCCACCTACCAAAGAGGGAGCTCAAGTTCTGATTGGTAGATTAGATCACTTGTTTCACTTCCACCTAGCAAAGAGGCAGCTCAATTTCTGATTGGTAGATTAGATCACATGTTTCACTTCCACCTTTCAAAGAGGCAGCTCAAGTTCTGGTTGGTAGATTGGATCACTTGTTTCACGTCCACCTACCAAAGAGGCAGCTCAGGTTCTGATTGGTAGAATATATCACTCGTTTCGCTTTTACCTACCAAAGAGGCAGCTCAAGCTGTGGTTGGTATATTATTTCACTTGTTTCACGTCCACCTAGTAAAGAGGCAGCTCAAGTTCTGATTGGTAGATTAGATCACTTGTTTCACTTCCACCTAGCAAAGAGGCAGCTCAATTTCTGATTGGTAGATTAGATTTCTTGTTCCACTTCCACCTACCAAAGAGGCAGCTCAACTTCTGATTGGTAGATTAGATCACATGTTTCACTTCCACCTTTCAAAGAGGCAGCTCAAGTTCTGGTTGGTAGATTGGATCACTTGTTTCACGTCCACCTACCAAAGAGACAGCTCAAGTTCTGATTGGTAGATTAGATCACTTGTTTCACTTCCACCTAGCAAAGAGGCAGCTCAATTTCTGATTGGTAGATTAGATCACATGTTTCACTTCCACCTTTCAAAGAGGCAGCTCAAGTTCTGGTTGGTAGATTGGATCACTTGTTTCACGTCCACCTACCAAAGAGGCAGCTCAGGTTCTGATTGGTAGAATATATCACTCGTTTCGCTTTTACCTACCAAAGAGGCAGCTCAAGCTGTGGTTGGTATATTATTTCACTTGTTTCACGTCCACCTAGTAAAGAGGCAGCTCAAGTTCTGATTGGTAGATTAGATCACTTGTTTCACTTCCACCTAGCAAAGAGGCAGCTCAATTTCTGATTGGTAGATTAGATTTCTTGTTCCACTTCCACCTACCAAAGAGGCAGCTCAACTTCTGATTGGTAGATTAGATCACATGTTTCACTTCCACCTTTCAAAGAGGCAGCTCAAGTTCTGGTTGGTAGATTGGATCACTTGTTTCACGTCCACCTACCAAAGAGACAGCTCAAGTTCTGATTGGTAGAATATATCACTCGTTTCGCTTTTACCTACCAAAGAGGCAGCTCAAGTTCTGATTGGTATATTATTTCACTTGTTTCACGTCCACCTAGTAAAGAGGCAGCTCAAGTTCTGATTGGTAGATTAGATCACTTGTTTCACTTCCACCTAGCAAAGAGGCAGCTCAATTTCTGATTGGTAGATTAGATTTCTTGTTCCACTTCCACCTACCAAAGAGGCAGCTCAACTTCTGATTGGTAGATTAGATCACATGTTTCTCTTCCACCTTTCAAAGAGGCAGCTCAAGTTCTGGTTGGTAGATTGGATCACTTGTTTCACGTCCACCTACCAAAGAGACAGCTCAAGTTCTGATTGGTAGAATATATCACTCGTTTCGCTTTTACCTACCAAAGAGGCAGCTCAAGTTCTGATTGGTAGATTAGATCATTTGTTTTACTTCCACCTACCAAAAAGATAGCTCAAGTTCTGATTGGTAGATTAGGTCACTTTTTTCACTTCCACCTACCAAAGAGGGAGCTCAAGTTCTGATTGGTAGATTAGAGTCACTTGTTTCACGTCCACCTAGCAAAGAGGCAGCTCAAGTTCTGATTGGTAGAATATATCACTCGTTTCGCTTTTACCTACCAAAGAGGCAGCTCAAGTTCTGATTGGTATATTATTTCACTTGTTTCACGTCCACCTAGTAAAGAGGCAGCTCAAGTTCTGATTGGTAGATTAGATTTCTTGTTCCACTTCCACCTACCAAAGAGGCAGCTCAACTTCTGATTGGTAGATTAGATCACATGTTTCACTTCCACCTTTCAAAGAGGCAGCTCAAGTTCTGGTTGGTAGATTGGATCACTTGTTTCACGTCCACCTACCAAAGAGACAGCTCAAGTTCTGATTGGTAGAATATATCACTCGTTTCGCTTTTACCTACCAAAGAGGCAGCTCAAGTTCTGATTGGTAGATTAGATCATTTGTTTTACTTCCACCTACCAAAAAGGCAGCTCAAGTTCTGATTGGTAGATTAGGTCACTTTTTTCACTTCCACCTACCAAAGAGGGAGCTCAAGTTCTGATTGGTAGATTAGAGTCTCTTGTTTCACGTCCACCTAGCAAAGAGGCAGCTCAAGTTCTGATTGGTAGAATATATCACTCGTTTCGCTTTTACCTACCAAAGAGGCAGCTCAAGCTGTGGTTGGTATATTATTTCACTTGTTTCACGTCCACCTAGTAAAGAGGCAGCTCAAGTTCTGATTGGTAGAAGAGATCACTTGTTTCACTTCCACCTAGCAAAGAGGCAGCTCAATTTCTGATTGGTAGATTAGATTTCTTGTTCCACTTCCACCTACCAAAGAGGCAGCTCAACTTCTGATTGGTAGATTAGATCACATGTTTCACTTCCACCTTTCAAAGAGGCAGCTCAAGTTCTGGTTGGTAGATTGGATCACTTGTTTCACGTCCACCTACCAAAGAGACAGCTCAAGTTCTGATTGGTAGAATATATCACTCGTTTCGCTTTTACCTACCAAAGAGGCAGCTCAAGTTCTGATTGGTAGATTAGATCATTTGTTTTACTTCCACCTACCAAAAAGGCAGCTCAAGTTCTGATTGGTAGATTAGGTCACTTTTTTCACTTCCACCTACCAAAGAGGGAGCTCAAGTTCTGATTGGTAGATAAGAGTCACTTGTTTCACGTCCACCTAGCAAAGAGACAGCTCAAGTTCTGATTGGTAGAATATATCACTCGTTTCGCTTTTACCTACCAAAGAGGCAGCTCAAGTTCTGATTGGTAGATTAGATCATTTGTTTTACTTCCACCTACCAAAAAGGCAGCTCAAGTTCTGATTGGTAGATTAGGTCACTTTTTTCACTTCCATCTACCAAAGAGGGAGCTCAAGTTCTGATTGGTAGATTAGATCACTTGTTTCACTTCCACCTAGCGAAGACGCAGCTCAATTTCTGATTGGTAGATTAGATTACATGCTCCACTTCCACCTACCAAAGAGGCAGCTCAACTTCTGATTGGTAGATTAGATCACTTTTTTCACTTCCATCTACCAAAAAGGCAGCTTAAGTTCTGATTAGTAGATTAGATCACTTGTTTCACTTTCACCTAACAAAAGGCAGCTCAACTTCTGATTGGTAGATTAGATTACTTCTTTCACTTTTCACTTCCATCTACCAAAGAGGCAACTCAAGTTCTGATTGACAGATTAGATGACTTGTTTCACTTCCACCTACCAAAGAGGCAGCTCATGTTTTGATTGGTAGATTACATGACTTGTTTCTCTTCCACCTATTGAAGAGGTAGCCCATGTTTTGATTGGTAGATTAGGTCACTTGTTTCAATTCCACCTACCAAAGAGTAGCTCAAATTCTAATGGTAGATTACTTCACTTATTTCACTTCCACCTACCAAAGAGGCAGGTCATGTTCGGTTTGCTTGGTTTGATCACTTGTTTCACTTCCACCTACCAAAGAGGGAGCTCAACTTCTGATCGGTAGATTAGATTACTTGTTTCACTTTTCACTTCCATCTGCCAAAGAGGCAACTCAAGTTCTGATTGGTAGATTAGGTCACTTTTTTCACTTGCACCTACCAAAAAGGTAGCTCAAATTCTGATTGGTAGAATAAAGTCACTTGTTTAACTTCCTACTACCAAAGAGGCAGCTCAAGCTGTGGTTGGTATATTATTTCACTTGTTTCACGTCCATCTAGTAAAGAGGCAGCTCAAGTTCTGATTGGTAGATTAGATCACTTGTTTCACTTCCACCTAGCAAAGAGGCAGCTCAATTTCTGATTGGTAGATTAGATTTCTTGTTCCACTTCCACCTACCAAAGAGGCAGCTCAACTTCTGATTGGTAGATTAGATCACATGTTTCACTTCCACCTTTCAAAGAGGCAGCTCAAGTTCTGGTTGGTAGATTGGATCCCTTGTTTCACGTCCACCTACCAAAGAGGCAGCTCAAGTTCTGATTGGTAGAATATATCACTCGTTTCGTTTTTACCTACCAAAGAGGCAGCTCAAGTTCTGATTGGTAGATAAGATCATTTGTTTTACTTCCACCTACCAAAAAGGCAGCTCAAGTTCTGATTGGTAGATTAGGTCACTTTTTTCACTTGCACCTACCATAAAGGTAGCTCAACTTCTAATTGGTAGATTAGAGTCACTTGTTTCACGTCCACCTAGCAAAGAGGCATCTCAAGTTCTGATTGGTAGATTAGATCACTTGTTTCACTTCCACCTAGCGAAGAGGCAGCTCAACTTCTGATTGGTAGATTAGATCACATGTTTCACTTCCACCTATCAAAGAGGCAGCTCAAGTTCTGGTTGGTAGATTGGATCACTTGTTTCACGTCCACCTACCAAAAAAGCAGCTCAAGTTCTGATTGGCAGATTAGATCACTTGTTCCACTTCCACCTACCAAAGAGGCAGCTCAAGTTCTGATTGGTAGATTAGATCATTTGTTTTACTTCCACTCACCAAAAAGGCAGCTCAAGTTCTGATTGATAGATTATATGACTTGTTTCACTTTCGCCTACCAAAAAGGCAGCTCAACTTCTGATTGGTAGATTAGATTACTTGTTTCACTTTTCAATTCCACCTACCAAAGAGGCAGCTCATGTTCTGATTGGTAGATTAGATCACTTGTTTCACTCTCAACTACCAATGATGCAGCTCATGTACTGATTGGTAAGTTAGATCACTTGTTTCACTTCCACCTACCAAAGAGGCCGCTCATGTTCTGATTGGTAGATTAGATCACTTGTTTCAGTTCCACCGGCCAAAGAGGCAGCTCACGTTCTGATTGGTAGATTCGATCACTTGTTTCACTTCCACCTACCAAAGAGACAGCTCATGTTCTGATTGGTAGATTACATCACTTGTTTCTTTTCCACCTAGCGAAGAGGCAGCTCATGTTCTGATTGGTAGATTAGATCACTTGTTTCACTCTCAACCACCAAAGAGGCAGCTCATGTTCTGATTGGTAAGTTAGATCACTTGTTTCACTTCCACCTACCAAAGAGGCCGCTCATGTTCTGATTGGTAGATTAGATGACTTGTTTCACTTCCACCTAGCTAAGAAGCAGCTCACGTTCTGATTGATAGATTCCATCACTTGTTTCACTTCCACCTACCAAAGAGGCGGCTCAAGTTCTGATTGGTAGATTAGATCACTTGTTTCACTTTCACTTACCAAAAAGGCAGCTCAACTTCTGGTCGGTAGATTAGATTACTTGTTTCACTTTTCACTTCCATCTACCAAAGAGGCAACTCAAGTTCTGATTGGCAGATTAGATCACTTGTTCCACTTCCACCTACCAAAGAGGCAGCTCAAGTTCTGATTGGTAGATTACATCACTTGTTTCTTTTCCACCTAGCGAAGAGGCAGCTCATGTTCTGATTGGTAGATTAGCTCATTGGTTTCACTCTCAACTACCAAACAGGCAGCTCATGTTCTGATTGGTAAGTTAGATCACTTGTTTCACTTCCACCTACCAAAGAGGCCGCTCATGTTCTGATTGGTAGATTAGATCACTTGTTTCACTTCCACCTACCAAAGAGGCAGCTCACGTTCTGATTGGTAGATTCGATCACTTGTTTCACTTCCACCTACCAAAGAGACAGCTCAGGTTCTGATTGGTAGTTTACATCACTTGTTTCTTTTCCACCTAGCGAAGAGGCAGCTCGTGTTCTGATTGGTAGATTAGATCACTTGTTTCACTCTCAACCACCAAAGAGGCAGCTCATGTTCTGATTGGTAAGTTAGATCACTTTTTTCACTTCCACCTACCAAAGAGGCCGCTCATGCTCTGATTGGTAGATTAGATCTTTTGTTTCACTTCCACCTACCAAAGAGACAGCTCATGTTCTGATTGCTAGATTACATCACTTGTTTCTTTTCCACCTAGCGAAGAGGCAGCTCATGTTCTGATTGGTAGATTAGATCACTTGTTTCACTCTCAACCACCAATGATGCAGCTCATGTTCTGATTGGTAAGTTAGATCACTTGTTTCACTTCCACCTACCAAAGAGGCCGCTCATGTTCTGATTGGTAGATTAGATCACTTGTTTCAGTTCCACCGGCCAAAGAGGCAGCTCACGTTCTGATTGGTAGATTCGATCACTTGTTTCACTTCCACCTACCAAAGAGACAGCTCATGTTCTGATTGGTAGATTACATCACTTGTTTCTTTTCCAGCTAGTGAAGAGGCAGCTCATGTTCTGATTGGTAGATTAGATCACTTGTTTCACTCTCAACCACCAAAGAGGCAGCTCATGTTCTGATTGGTAAGTTAGATCACTTGTTTCACTTCCACCTACCAAAGAGGCCGCTCATGTTCTGATTGGTAGATTAGATGACTTGTTTCACTTCCACCTAGCTAAGCGGCAGCTCACGTTCTGATTGATAGATTCGATCACTTGTTTCACTTCCACCTACCAAAGAGGCGGCTCAAGTTCTGATTGGTAGATTAGATCACTTGTTTCACTTTCACTTACCAAAAAGGCAGCTCAACTTCTGGTCGGTAGATTAGATTACTTGTTTCACTTTTCACTTCCATCTACCAAAGAGGCAACTCAAGTTCTGATTGGTAGATTAGATCACTTGTTCCACTTCCACCTACCAAAGAAGCAGCTCAAGTTCTGATTGGTAGATTACATCACTTGTTTCTTTTCCACCTAGCGAAGAGGCAGCTCATGTTCTGATTGGTAGATTAGATCACTTGTTTCACTCTCAACTACCAAACAGGCAGCTCATGTTCTGATTGGTAAGTTAGATCACTTGTTTTACTTCCACCTACCGAAGAGGCCGCTCATGTTCTGATTGGTAGATTAGATCACTTGTTTCACTTCCACCTACCAAAGAGGCAGCTCACGTTCTGATTGGTAGATTCGATCACTTGTTTCACTTCCACCTACCAAAGAGACAGCTCATGTTCTGATTGGTAGTTTACATCACTTGTTTCTTTTCCACCTAGCGAAAAGGCAGCTCGTGTTCTGATTGGTAGATAAGATCACTTGTTTCACTCTCAACCACCAAAGAGGCAGCTCATGTTCTGATTGGTAAGTTAGATCACTTGTTTCACTTCCACCTACCAAAGAGGCCGCTCATGCTCTGATTGGTAGATTAGATCACTTGTTTCACTTCCACCTACCAAAGAGGCAGCTCACGTCTGATTGGTAGATTCGATCACTTGTTTCACTTCCACCTACCAAAGAGGCGGCTCAAGTTCTTATTGGTAGACTAGATCACTTGTTTTACTTCCACCTACCAAAGAGGCAGCTCAATTTGTGATTGGTAATTTAGATCAATTGTCTCACTTCCACCAACCAAAGAGGCAGCTCATGTTCTGATTGGTAGATTAGATGACTTGTTTCACTTCCACCTAGCTAAGAGGCAGCTCACGTTCTGATTGATAGATTCGATCACTTGTTTCACTTCCACCTACCAAAGAGGCGGCTCAAGTTCTGATTGGTAGATTAGATCACTTGTTTCACTTTCACTTACCAAAAAGGCAGCTCAACTTCTGGTCGGTAGATTAGATTACTTGTTTCACTTTTCACTTCCATCTACCAAAGAGGCAACTCAAGTTCTGATTGGTAGATTAGATCACTTGTTCAACTTCCACCTACCAAAGAGGCAGCTCAAGTTCTGATTGGTAGATTACATCACTTGTTTCTTTTCCACCTAGCGAAGAGGCAGCTCATGTTCTGATTGGTAGATTAGATCACTTGTTTCACTCTCAACTACCAAACAGGCAGCTCATGTTCTGATTGGTAAGTTAGATCACTTGTTTTACTTCCACCTACCAAAGAGGCCGCTCATGTTCTGATTGGTAGATTAGATCACTTGTTTCACTTCCACCTACCAAAGAGGCAGCTCACGTTCTGATTGGTAGATTCGATCACTTGTTTCACTTCCACCTACCAAAGAGACAGCTCATGTTCTGATTGGTAGTTTACATCACTTGTTTCTTTTCCACCTAGCGAAGAGGCAGCTCGTGTTCTGATTGGTAGATTAGATCACTTGTTTCACTCTCAACCACCAAAGAGGCAGCTCATGTTCTGATTGGTAAGTTAGATCACTTGTTTCACTTCCACCTACCAAAGAGGCCGCTCATGCTCTGATTGGTAGATTAGATCACTTGTTTCACTTCCACCTACCAAAGAGGCAGCTCACGTCTGATTGGTAGATTCGATCACTTGTTTCACTTCCACCTACCAAAGAGGCGGCTCAAGTTCTTATTGGTAGATTAGATCACTTGTTTCACTTTCACCTACCAAAAAGGCAGCTCAACTTCTGATTGGTAGATTAGATTACTTGTTTCGCTTTTCACTTCTATCTACCAAAGAAGCAACTCAATATCTGATTGGTAGATTAGATGACTTGTTTCACTTCCACCTAGCTAAGAGGCAGCTCATGTTCTGATTGGTAGATTAGATTACTTGTTTCACTTTTCACTTCCATCTACCAAAGAGGCAACTCAAGTTCTGATTGGTAGATTAGATCGCTTGTTCCACTTCCACCTACCAAAGAGGCAACTCAAGTTCTGATTGGTAGATTATATCACATGTTCCACTTCCACCTACCAAAAAGGCAGCTCAACTTCTGACTGGTAGATTAGATTACTTGTTTCACTTTTCACTTCCATCTACTAAAGAGGCAACTCAAGTTCTGATTGGTAGATTAGATGACTTGTTTCACTTCCACCTAGCTAAGAGGCAGCTCAACTTCTGATCGGTAGATTAGATTACTTGTTTCATTTTTCACTTCCATCTGCCAAAGAGGCAACTCAAGTTCTGATTGGTAGATTAGATCACTTGTTCCACTTCCACCTACCAAAGAGGCAGCTCATGTTCTGATTGGTAGATTACATCACTTGTTTCTTTTCCACCTAGCGAAGAGGCAGATCATGTTCTGATTGGTAGATTAAATCACTTGTTTCACTCTCAACTACCAACCAGGCAGCTCATGTTCTGATTGGTAAGTTAGATCACTTGTTTCACTTCCACCTACCAAAGAGGCCGCTCATGTTCTGATTGGTAGATTAGATCACTTGTTTCACTTCCACCTACCAAAGAGGCAGCTCACGTTCTGATTGTTAGATTCGTTCACTTGTTTCGCTTCCACCTACCAAAGAGAGAGCTCATGTTCTGATTGGTAGATTACATCACTTGTTTCTTTTCCACCTAGCGAAGAGGCAGCTCATGTTCTGATTGGTAGATTAGATCACTTGTTTCACTCTCATCTACCAACCAGGCAGCTCATGTTCTGATTGGTAAGTTAGATCACTTGTTTCACTTCCACCTACCAAAGAGGCTGCTCAAGTTCTGATTGGTAGATTAGATCACTTGTTTCACTTCCACCTACCAAAGAGGCAGCTCACGTCTGATTGGTAGATTAGATTACTTGTTTCACTTTTCACTTCCATCTACCAAAGAGGCAACTCAAGTTCTGATTGGTAGATTAGATGACTTGTTTCACTTCCACCTACCAAAGAGACAGCTCATGTTCTGATTGGTAGTTTACATCACTTGTTTCTTTTCCACCTAGCGAAGAGGCAGGCGGGGTTCTGATTGGTAGATTAGATCACTTGTTTCACTCTCAACCACCAAAGAGGCAGCTCATGTTCTGATTGGTAAGTTAGATCACTTGTTTCACTTCCACCTACCAAAGAGGCGGCTCAAGTTCTTATTGGTAGATTAGATCACTTGTTTCACTTTCACCTACCAAAAAGGCAGCTCAACTTCTGATTGGTAGATTAGATTACTTGTTTCACTTTTCACTTCTATCTACCAAAGAGGCAACTCAAGTTCTGATTGGTAGATTAGATGACTTGTTTCACTTCCACCTAGCTAAGAGGCAGCTCATGTTCTGATTGGTAGATTAGATTACTTGTTTCACTTTTCACTTCCATCTACCAAAGAGGCAACTCAAGTTCTGATTGGTAGATTAGATCGCTTGTTCCACTTTCACCTACCAAAGAGGCAACTCAAGTTCTGATTGGTAGATTAGATCACATGTTCCACTTCCACCTACCAAAAAGGCAGCTCAACTTCTGACTGGTAGATTAGATTACTTGTTTCACTTTTCACTTCCAACTACCAAAGAGGCAACTCAAGTTCTGATTGGTAGATTAGATGACTTGTTTCACTTCCACCTAGCTAAGAGGCAGCTCAACTTCTGATCGGTAGATTAGATTACTTGTTTCACTTTTCACTTCCATCTGCCAAAGAGGCAACTCAAGTTCTGATTGGTAGATTAGATCACTTGTTCCACTTCCACCTACCAAAGAGGCAGCTCATGTTCTGATTGGTAGATTACATCACTTGTTTCGTTTCCACCTAGCGAAGAGGCAGATCATGTTCTGATTGGTAGATTAGATCACTTGTTTCACTCTCAACTACCAACCAGGCAGCTCATGTTCTGATTGGTAAGTTAGATCACTTGTTTCACTTCCACCTACCAAAGAGGCCGCTCATGTTCTGATTGGTAGATTAGATCACTTGTTTCACTTCCACCTACGAAAGAGGCAGCTCACGTTCTGATTGGTAGATTCGTTCACTTGTTTCACTTCCACCTACCAAAGAGACAGCTCATGTTCTGATTGGTAGTTTACATCACTTGTTTCTTTTCCACCTAGCGAAGAGGCAGCTCGTGTTCTGATTGGTAGATTAGATCACTTGTTTCACTCTCAACCACCAAAGAGGCAGCTCATGTTCTGATTGGTAAGTTAGATCACTTGTTTCACTTCCACCTACCAAAGAGGCCGCTCATGCTCTGATTGGTAGATTAGATCACTTGTTTCACTTCCACCTACCAAAGAGGCAGCTCACGTCTGATTGGTAGATTCGATCACTTGTTTCACTTCCACCTACCAAAGAGGCGGCTCAAGTTCTTATTGGTAGATTAGATCACTTGTTTCACTTTCACCTACCAACAAGGCAGCTCAACTTCTGATTGGTAGATTAGATTACTTGTTTCACTTTTCACTTCTATCTACCAAAGAGGCAACTCAAGTTCTGATTGGTAGATTAGATGACTTGTTTCACTTCCACCTAGCTAAGAGGCAGCTCATGTTCTGATTGGTAGATTAGATTACTTGTTTCACTTTTCACTTCCATCTACCAAAGAGGCAACTCAAGTTCTGATTGGTAGATTAGATCGCTTGTTCCACTTCCACCTACCAAAGAGGCAACTCAAGTTCTGATTGGTAGATTAGATCACATGTTCCACTTCCACCTACCAAAAAGGCAGCTCAACTTCTGACTGGTAGATTAGATTACTTGTTTCACTTTTCACTTCCATCTACCAAAGAGGCAACTCAAGTTCTGATTGGTAGATTAGATGACTTGTTTCACTTCCACCTAGCTAAGAGGCAGCTCAACTTCTGATCGGTAGATTAGATTACTTGTTTCACTTTTCACTTCCATCTGCCAAAGAGGCAACTCAAGTTCTGATTGGTAGATTAGATCACTGGTTCCACTTCCACCTACCAAAGAGGCAGCTCATGTTCTGATTGGTAGATTACATCACTTGTTTCGTTTCCACCTAGCGAAGAGGCAGATCATGTTCTGATTGGTAGATTAGATCACTTGTTTCACTCTCAACTACCAACCAGGCAGCTCATGTTCTGATTGGTAAGTTAGATCACTTGTTTCACTTCCACCTACCAAAGAGGCCGCTCATGTTCTGATTGGTAGATTAGATCACTTGTTTCATTTCCACCTACCAAAGAGGCAGCTCACGTTCTGATTGGTAGATTCGTTCACTTTTTTCACTTCTACCTACCAAAGAGAGAGCTCATGTTCTGATTGGTAGATTACATCACTTGTTTCTTTTCCACCAAGCGAAGAGGCAGCTCATGTTCTGATTGGTAGATTAGAGCACTTGTTTCACTCTCATCTACCAACCAGGCAGCTCATGTTCTGATTGGTAAGTTAGATCACTTGTTTCACTTCCACCTACCAAAGAGGCCGCTCATGTTCTGATTGGTAGATTAGGTCACTTGTTTCACTTCCACCTACCAAAGAGGCAGCTCACATCTGATTGGTAGATTAGATTACTTGTTTCACTTTTCACTTCCATCTACCAAAGAGGCAACTCATGTTCTGATTGGTAGATTAGATCACTTGTTTCACTTCCACCTACCAAAGAGGCAGCTCACGTTCTGATTGGTAGATTCGTTCACTTGTTTCACTTCCACCTACCAAAGAGAGAGCTCATGTTCTGATTGGTAGATTACATCACTTGTTTCTTTTCCACCTAGCGAAGAGGCAGATCATGTTCTGATTGGTAGATTAGATCACTTGTTTCACTCTCAACTACCAACCAGGCAGCTCATGTTCTGATTGGTAAGTTAGATCACTTGTTTCACTTCCACCTACCAAAAAGGCCGCTCATGTTCTGATTGGTAGATTAGATCACTTGTTTCACTTCCACCTACCAAAGAGGCAGCTCACGTTCTGATTGGTAGATTCGTTCACTTGTTTCACTTCCACCTACCAAAGAGAGAGCTCATGTTCTGATTGGTAGATTACATCACTTGTTTCTTTTCCACCAAGCGAAGAGGCAGCTCATGTTCTGATTGGTAGATTAGAACACTTGTTTCACTCTCATCTACCAACCAGGCAGCTCATGTTCTGATTGGTAAGTTAGATCACTTGTTTCACTTCCACCTACCAAAGAGGCCGCTCATGTTCTGATTGGTAGATTAGGTCACTTGTTTCACTTCCACCTACCAAAGAGGCAGCTCACGTCTGATTGGTAGATTAGATTACTTGTTTCACTTTTCACTTCCATCTACCAAAGAGGCAACTCAAGTTCTGATTGGTAGATTAGTAGACTTGTTTCACTTCCACCTAGCTAAGAGGCAGCTCATGTTCTGATTGGTAGATTAGATCGCTTGTTCCACTTCCACCTACCAAAGAGGCAGCTCATGTTCTGATTGGTAGATTACATCACTTGTTTCTTTTCCACCTAGCGAAGAGGAAGCTCATGTTCTGATTGGTAAATTAGATCACTTGTTTCACTCTCAACTACCAAAGAGGCAGCTCATGTTCTGATTGGTAAGTTAGATCACTTGTTTCACTTCCACCTACCAAAGAGGCCGCTCATGTTCTGATTGGTAGATTATATCACTTGTTTCACTTCCATCTACCAAAGAGGCAGCTCACATTCTGATTCGTAGATTCGATCACTTGTTTCACTTCCACCTACCAAAGAGACAGCTCATGTTCTGATTGGTAGATTAGATGACTTGTTTCACTTCCACCTAGCTAAGAGGCAGCTCATGTTCTGATTGGTAGATTAGATCGCTTGTTCCACTTCCACCTACCAAAGAGGCAGCTCAAGTTCTGATTGGTAGATTACATCACTTGTTTCTTTTCCACCTAGCGAAGAGGCAGCTCATGTTCTGATTGGTAAATTAGATCACTTGTTTCACTCTCAACTACCAAAGAGACAGCTCATGTTCTGATTGGTAAGTTAGATCACTTGTTTCACTTCCATCTACCAAAGAGGCAGCTCACATTCTGATTCGTAGATTCGATCACTTGTTTCACTTCCACCTACCAAAGAGACAGCTCATGTTCTGATTGGTAGATTACATCTCTTGTTTCTTTTCCACCTAGCGAAGAGGCAGCTCATGTTCTGATTGGTAGATTAGATCACTTGTTTCACTTCCACCTACCAAAGAGGCCGCTCAAGTTCTGATTGGTAGATTAGATCACTAGTTTCACTTTCACCTACCAAAGAAGCAGCTCAAGTTCTGATTGGTAGTTAAGATCCCTTGTTTCACTTCCATCTACCAAAGAGGCAGTTCAAGTTCTGATTGGTAATTTAGAACAATTGTCTCACTTCCACCAACCAAAGAGGCAGCTCAAGTTCTGATTGGTAGATTACATCACTTGTTTCACTTCCACCTACTAAAGAGGCAGCTCATGTTCTGATGGGTAAGTTAGATCACTTGTTTCACTCTCAACTACCAAAAAAAGGGGCAGCTCATGTTCTGATTGGTAAGTTAGATCACTTGTTTCACTTCCACCTACCAAAGAGACAGCTCATGTTCTGATTGGTAGATTACATCTCTTGTTTCTTTTCCACCTAGCGAAGAGGCAGCTCATGTTCTGATTGGTAGATTAGATCACTTGTTTCACTTCCACCTACCAAAGAGGCCGCTCAAGTTCTGATTGGTAGATTAGATCACTAGTTTCACTTTCACCTACCAAAGAAGCAGCTCAAGTTCTGATTGGTAGTTAAGATCCCTTGTTTCACTTCCATCTACCAAAGAGGCAGTTCAAGTTCTGATTGGTAATTTAGAACAATTGTCTCACTTCCACCAACCAAAGAGGCAGCTCAAGTTCTGATTGGTAGATTACATCACTTGTTTCACTTCCACCTACTAAAGAGGCAGCTCATGTTCTGATGGGTAAGTTAGATCACTTGTTTCACTCTCAACTACCAAAAAAAGGGGCAGCTCATGTTCTGATTGGTAAGTTAGATCACTTGTTTCACTTCCACCTACCAAAGAGGCCGCTCATGTTCTGATTGGTAGATTATATCACTTGTTTCACTTCCATCTACCAAAGAGGCAGCTCACATTCTGATTCGTAGTTTCGATCACTTGTTTCACTTCCACCTACCAAAGAGACAGCTCATGTTCTGATTGGTAGATTAGATGACTTGTTTCACTTCCACCTAGCTAAGAGGCAGCTCATGTTCTGATTGGTAGATTAGATCGCTTGTTCCACTTCCACCTACCAAAGAGGCAGCTCAAGTTCTGATTGGTAGATTACATCACTTGTTTCTTTTCCACCTAGCGAAGAGGCAGCTCATGTTCTGATTGGTAAATTAGATCACTTGTTTCACTCTCAACTACCAAAGAGGCAGCTCATGTTCTGATTGGTAAGTTAGATCACTTGTTTCACTTCCATCTACCAAAGAGGCAGCTCACATTCTGATTCGTAGATTCGATCACTTGTTTCACTTCCACCTACCAAAGAGGCAGCTCACATTCTGATTCGTAGATTCGATCACTTGTTTCACTTCCACCTATCAAAGAGACAGCTCATGTTCTGATTGGTAGATTAGATGACTTGTTTCACTTCCACCTAGCTAAGAGGCAGCTCATGTTCTGATTGGTAGATTAGATCGCTTGTTCCACTTCCACCTACCAAAGAGGCAGCTCAAGTTCTGATTGGTAGATTACATCACTTGTTCTTTTCCACCTAGCGAAGAGGCAGCTCATGTTCTGATTGGTAAATTAGATCACTTGTTTCACTCTCAACTACCAAAGAGGCAGCTCATGTTCTGATTGGTAAGTTAGATCACTTGTTTCACTTCCATCTACCAAAGAGGCAGCTCACATTCTGATTCGTAGATTCGATCACTTGTTTCACTTCCACCTACCAAAGAGACAACTCATGTTGTGATTGGTAGATTACATCTCTTGTTTCTTTTCCACCTAGCGAAGAGGCAGCTCATGTTCTGATTGGTAGATTAGATCACTTGTTTCACTTCCACCTACCAAAGAGGCCGCTCAAGTTCTGATTGGTAGATTAGATCACTAGTTTCACTTTCACCTACCAAAGAAGCAGCTCAAGTTCTGATTGGTAGTTAAGATCACTTGTTTCACTTCCATCTACCAAAGAGGCAGTTCAAGTTCTGATTGGTAATTTAGAACAATTGTCTCACTTCCACCAACCAAAGAGGCAGCTCATGTTCTGATTGGTAGGTTAGATCACTCTTTTTACTTTCACTTACCAAAGAGGCAGCTCATTTTCTGATTGGTATATTAGATCACTTCTTTCACTTCCACCTACTAAAGAGGCAGCTCATGTTCTGATTGGTAAGTTAGATCACTTGTTTCACTTCCACCTACCAAAGAGGCCGCTCATGTTCTGATTGGTAGATTAGATCACTTGTTTCACTTCCACCTACCAAAGAGGCGGCTCACGTCTGATTGGTAGATTAGATTACTTGTTTCACTTTTCACTTCCATCTACCAAAGAGGCAACTCAAGTTCTGATTGGTAGCTTAGATGACTTGTTTCACTTCCACCTAGCTAAGAGGCAGCTCATGTTCTGATTGGTAGATTAGATCACTTGTTTCACTTCCATCTACCAAAGAGGCAGCTCACATTCTGATTCGTAGATTCGATCACTTGTTTCACTTCCACATACCAAAGAGACAGCTCATGTTCTGATTGGTAGATTACATCTCTTGTTTCTTTTCCACCTAGCGAAGAGACAGCTCATGTTCTGATTGGTATATTAGACCACTTGTTTCACTTCCACCTACCAAAGAGGCCGCTCAAGTTCTGATTGGTAGATTAGATCACTAGTTTCACTTTCACCTACCAAAGAAGCAGCTCAAGTTCTGATTGGTAGTTAAGATCACTTGTTTCACTTCCATCTACCAAAGAGGCAGTTCAAGTTCTGATTGGTAATTTAGAACAATTGTCTCACTTCCACCAACCAAAGAGGCAGCTCATGTTCTGATTGGTAGGTTAGATCACTCTTTTTACTTTCACTTACCAAAGAGGCAGCTCATTTTCTGATTGGTATATTAGATCACTTCTTTCACTTCCACCTACTAAAGAGGCAGCTCATGTTCTGATTGGTAAGTTAGATCACTTGTTTCACTTCCACCTACCAAAGAAGCAGCTCAAGTTCTGATTGGTAGTTAAGATCACTTGTTTCACTTCCATCTACCAAAGAGGCAGTTCAAGTTCTGATTGGTAATTTAGAACAATTGTCTCACTTCCACCAACCAAAGAGGCAGCTCATGTTCTGATTGGTAGGTTAGATCACTCTTTTTACTTTCACTTACCAAAGAGGCAGCTCATTTTCTGATTGGTATATTAGATCACTTCTTTCACTTCCACCTACTAAAGAGGCAGCTCATGTTCTGATTGGTAAGTTAGATCACTTGTTTCACTTCCACCTACCAAAGAGGCCGCTCATGTTCTGATTGGTAGATTAGATCACTTGTTTCACTTCCACCTACCAAAGAGGCGGCTCACGTCTGATTGGTAGATTAGATTACTTGTTTCACTTTTCACTTCCATCTACCAAAGAGGCAGCTCATGTTCTGATTGGTAGATTAGATCACTTGTTTCACTTCCATCTACCAAAGAGGCAGCTCACATTCTGATTCGTAGATTCGATCACTTGTTTCACTTCCACATACCAAAGAGACAGCTCATGTTCTGATTGGTAGATTACATCTCTTGTTTCTTTTCCACCTAGCGAAGAGACAGCTCATGTTCTGATTGGTAAGTTAGATCACTTGTTTCACTTCCACCTACCAAAGAGGCCGCTCATGTTCTGATTGGTAGATTAGATCACTTGTTTCACTTCCACCTACCAAAGAGGCGGCTCACGTCTGATTGGTAGATTAGATTACTTGTTTCACTTTTCACTTCCATCTACCAAAGAGGCAGCTCATGTTCTGATTGGTAGATTAGATCACTTGTTTCACTTCCATCTACCAAAGAGGCAGCTCACATTCTGATTCGTAGATTCGATCACTTGTTTCACTTCCACATACCAAAGAGACAGCTCATGTTCTGATTGGTAGATTACATCTCTTGTTTCTTTTCCACCTAGCGAAGAGACAGCTCATGTTCTGATTGGTATATTAGACCACTTGTTTCACTTCCACCTACCAAAGAGGCCGCTCAAGTTCTGATTGGTAGATTAGATCACTAGTTTCACTTTCACCTACCAAAGAAGCAGCTCAAGTTCTGATTGGTAGTTAAGATCACTTGTTTCACTTCCATCTACCAAAGAGGCAGTTCAAGTTCTGATTGGTAATTTAGAACAATTGTCTCACTTCCACCAACCAAAGAGGCAGCTCATGTTCTGATTGGTAGGTTAGATCACTCTTTTTACTTTCACTTACCAAAGAGGCAGCTCATTTTCTGATTGGTATATTAGATCACTTGTTTCACTTCCACCTACTAAAGAGGCAGCTCATGTTCTGATTGGTAAGTTAGATCACTTGTTTCACTTCCACCTACCAAAGAGGCCGCTCATGTTCTGATTGGTAGATTAGATCACTTGTTTCACTTCCACCTACCAAAGAGGCGGCTCACGTCTGATTGGTAGATTAGATTACTTGTTTCACTTTTCACTTCCATCTACCAAAGAGGCAACTCAAGTTCTGATTGGTAGATTAGATGACTTGTTTCACTTCCACCTAGCTAAGAGGCAGCTCATGTTCTGATTGGTAGATTAGATCGCTTGTTCCACTTCCACCTACCAAAGAGGCAGCTCATGTTCTGATTGGTAGATTAGATCGCTTGTTCCACTTCCACCTACCAAAGAGGCAGCTCAAGTTCTGATTGGTAGATTACATCACTTGTTTCTTTTCCACCTAGCGAAGAGGCAGCTCATGTTCTGATTGGTAAATTAGATCACTTGTTTCACTCTCAACTACCAAAGAGGCAGCTCATGTTCTGATTGGTAAGTTAGATCACTTGTTTCACTTCCACCTACCAAAGAGGCCGCTCATGTTCTGATTGGTAGATTAGATCACTTGTTTCACTTCCATCTACCAAAGAGGCAGCTCACATTCTGATTCGTAGATTCGATCACTTGTTTCACTTCCACCTACCAAAGAGACAGCTCATGTTCTGATTGGTAGATTACATCTCTTGTTTCTTTTCCACCTAGCGAAGAGGCAGCTCATGTTCTGATTGGTAGATTAGATCACTAGTTTCACTTTCACCTACCAAAGAAGCAGCTCATGTTCTGATTGGTAGTTAAGATCACTTGTTTCATTTCCATCTACCAAAGAGGCAGTTCAAATTCTGATTGGTAATTTAGAACAATTGTCTCACTTCCACCAACCAAAGAGGCAGCTCATGTTCTGATTGGTAGGTTAGATCACTCTTTTTACTTTCACTTACCAAAGAGGCAGCTCATTTTCTGATTGGTATATTAGATCACTTGTTTCACTTCCACCTACCAAAGAGGCAGCTCAAGTTCTGATTGGTAGATTAGATCACTTGTTTTACTTTAACCTACCAAAGAGGGAGCTCAATTTGTGATTGGTAGATTAGATCACTTGTTTCACTTCCATCTACCAAAGAGGCAGCTCACATTCTGATTCGTAGATTCGATCACTTGTTTCACTTCCACCTACCACATAGACAGCTCATGTTCTGATTGGTAGATTACATCTCTTGTTTCTTTTCCACCTAGCGAAGAGGCAGCTCATGTTCTGATTGGTAGATTAGATCACTAGTTTCACTTTCACCTACCAAAGAAGCAGCTCATGTTCTGATTGGTAGTTAAGATCACTTGTTTCACTTCCATCTACCAAAGAGGCAGTTCAAGTTCTGATTGGTAATTTAGAACAATTGTCTCACTTCCACCAACCAAAGAGGCAGCTCATGTTCTGATTGGTAGGTTAGATCACTCTTTTTACTTTCACTTACCAAAGAGGCAGCTCATTTTCTGATTGGTATATTAGATCACTTGTTTCACTTCCACCTACCAAAGAGGCCGCTCAAGTTCTGATTGGTAGATTAGATCACTAGTTTCACTTTCACCTACCAAAGAAGCAGCTCATGTTCTGATTGGTAGTTAAGATCACTTGTTTCACTTCCATCTACCAAAGAGGCAGTTCAAGTTCTGATTGGTAATTTAGAACAATTGTCTCACTTCCACCAACCAAAGAGGCAGCTCATGTTCTGATTGGTAGGTTAGATCACTCTTTTTACTTTCACTTACCAAAGAGGCAGCTCATTTTCTGATTGGTATATTAGATCACTTGTTTCACTTCCACCTACCAAAGAGGCAGCTCAAGTTCTGATTGGTAGATTAGATCACTTGTTTTACTTTAACCTACCAAAGAGGGAGCTCAATTTGTGATTGGTAGATTAGATCACTTGTTTCACTTTCACCTACCAAAACGGCAGCTCAACTTCTGATTGGTAGATTAGATTACTTGTTTCACTTTTCACTTCCATCTACCAAAGAGGCAACTCAAGTTCTGATTGGTAAGCTAGATCATTTGTTTCACTTCCACCTACCAAAGAGGCCGCTCATGTTCTGATTGGTAGCTTAGATCACTTGTTTCACTTCCACCTACCAAAGAGGCAGCTCACGTTCTGATTGGTAGATTCGATCACTTGTTTCACTTCCACCTACCAAAGAGGCGGCTCAAGTTCTGATTGGTAGATTAGATCACTTGTTTCACTTTTCACTTCCATCTACCAAAGAGGCAACTTAAGTTCTGATTGGTAGATTAGATGACTTGATTCACTTCCACCTAGCTAAGAGGCAGCTCATGTTCTGATTGGTAGAATAGATCACTTGTTCCACTTCCACCTACCAAAGAGGCAGCTCAAGTTCTGATTGGTAGTGACGGATGTGATTTAGTAGATTGGTAGATTAGATCACTTGTTTCACTTCCACCTACCAAAGAAGCAGCTCTGATTGGTAGATTAGATCACTTGTTTCACTTCCACCTACCAAAGAAGCAGCTCACGTTCTTATTGGTAGATTCGATCACTTGTTTCACTTCCACCTACCAAAGAGGCGGCTCAAGTTCTGATTGGTAGATTAGATCACTTGTTTCACTTTCACCTACCAAAACGGCAGCTCAACTTCTGATTGGTAGATTAGATTAATTGTTTCACTTTTCACTTCCATCTACCAAAGAGGCAACTCAAGTTCTGATTGGTAAGCTAGATCATTTGTTTCACTTCCACCTACCAAAGAGGCCGCTCATGTTCTGATTGGTAGATTAGATTACTTGTTTCACTTCCACCTACCAAAGAGGCAGCTCACGTTTTGATTGGTAGATTCGATCACTTGTTTCACTTCCACCTACCAAAGAGGCGGCTCAAGTTCTGATTGGTAGATTAGATCACTTGTTTCACTTTTCACTTCCATCTACCAAAGAGGCAACTTAAATTCTGATTCGTAGATTAGATGACTTGATTCACTTCCACCTAGCTAAGAGGCAGCTCATGTTCTGATTGGTAGAATAGATCACTTGTTCCACTTCCACCTACCAAAGAGGCAGCTCAAGTTCTGATTTTTAGATTCGATCAGTTGTTTTACTTCCACCTACCAAAGAGGCAGCTCATGTTCCGATTGTTAGATTACATCACTTGTTTCTTTTCCACCTAGCTAAGAGGGAGCTCATGTTCTGATTGGTAGTTTAGATCACTTGTTTCACTCTCAACCACCAAAGAGGCAGCTCATGTTCTGATTGGTAGATTAGATCACTGGTTTTACTTTCACCTACCAACGAGGCAGCTCAAGTTCTGATTGGTAGATTCGATCACTTGTTTGACTTCCACCTACCAAAGAGACAGCTCATGTTCCGATTGGTAGATTACATCACTTGTTTCTTTTCCACCTAGCTAAGAGGGAGCTCATGTTCTGATTGGTAGATTAGATCACTTGTTTCACTTCCACCTACCAAAGAGGCCGCTCATGTTCTGATTGATAGATTAGATCACTTGTTTCACTTCCACCTATCAAAGAGGCAAGCTCACATTCTGATTGGTAGATTCGATCACTTTTTTCACTTCCACCTACCAAAGAGGCGGCTCAAGTTCTGATTGGTAGATTAGATCACTTGTTTCACTTCCACGTACCAAAGATGCAGCGCAAGTTCTGATGGGTAGATTAGATTACTTGTTTAACTTCCACCTAACAAAGAGACAGCTCATGTTCTGATTGGTAGATTCGATCACTTGTTTCATTTCCACCTACCAAAGAGACAGATCATGTTCTGATTGGTGGCTTAGATCACTTGTTTCACTTCCACCTATCAAAGAGGCAAGCTCACATTCTGATTGGTAGATTCGATCACTTTTTTCACTTCCACCTACCAAAGAGGCGGCTCAAGTTCTGATTGGTAGATTAGATCACTTGTTTCACTTCCACGTACCAAAGATGCAGCGCAAGTTCTGATGGGTAGATTAGATTACTTGTTTAACTTCCACCTAACAAAGAGACAGCTCATGTTCTGATTGGTAGATTCGATCACTTGTTTCATTTCCACCTACCAAAGAGGCCGCTCATGTTCTGATTGATAGATTAGATCACTTGTTTCACTTCCACCTATCAAAGAGGCAAGCTCACATTCTGATTGGTAGATTCGATCACTTTTTTCACTTCCACCTACCAAGAGTGCGGCTCAAGTTCTGATTGGTAGATTAGATCACTTGTTTCACTTCCACGTACCAAAGATGCAGCGCAAGTTCTGATGGGTAGATTAGATTACTTGTTTAACTTCCACCTAACAAAGAGACAGCTCACGTTCCGATTGGTAGATTCGATCACTTGTTTCACTTTCAGCTACGAAAGAGGCAGCTCAATTTTGATTAGTAGATTAGATCACATGTTTCACTTCCTCTTACCAAAGAAACAGCTCATATTCTGATTGGTAGATTAGATTACTTGTTTCACTTCGTTTTACCAAAGACACAGCTCATGTTCTGATTGGTAGATTAAATTACTTGTTTCACTTTCACCTACCCAAGAGCCAGCTCAACTTCTAATTGTTAGATTAGATCACTTGTTTCAATTCCACTTACCAAAGAGACAGCTCATGTTCTGATTGGTAGACTAGATCACTTGTTTCAGTTCCACCTACCAAAGAGGCCGCTCATGTTCTTATTGGTAGATTAGATGACTTGTTTCACTTCCATCTAGCAAGGAGGCAGCTCACGTTCCGGATGGTAGATTCGATCACTTGTTTCACTATCAGCTACGAAAGAGGCAGCTCAATTTTGATTAGTAGATTAGATCACATGTTACACTTCCTCTTACCAAAGAAACAGCTCATATTCTGATTGGTAGATTAGATTACTTGTTTCACTTCCTTTTACCAAAGACGCAGCTCATGTTCTGATTGGTAGATTAGATTACTTGTTTCACTTTCACCTACCCAAGAGGCAGCTCAACTTCTGATTGTTAGATTAGATCACTTGTTTCAATTCCACTTACCAAAGATGCAGCGCAAGTTCTGATTGGTAGATTAGATTACTTGTTTAACTTCCACCTAACAAAGAGACAGCTCATGTTCTGATTGGTAGATTCGATCACTTGTTTCATTTCCACCTACCAAAGAGACAGATCATGTTCTGATTGGTGGCTTAGATCACTTGTTTCACTTCCACCTACCGAAGAGGCAGCTCACGTTCCGATTGGTAGATTCGATCACTTGTTTCACTTTCAGCTACGAAAGAGGCAGCTCAATTTTGATTAGTAGATTAGATCACATGTTTCACTTCCTCTTACCAAAGAAACAGCTCATATTCTGATTGGTAGATTAGATTCCTTGTTTCACTTCCTTTTACCAAAGACACAGCTCATGTTCTGATTGGTAGATTAGATTACTTGTTTCACTTTCACCTACCCAAGAGCCAGCTCAACTTCTGATTGTTAGATTAGATCACTTGTTTCAATTCCACTTACCAAAGAGACAGCTCATGTTCTGATTGGTAGACTAGATCACTTGTTTCAGTTCCACCTACCAAAGAGGCCGCTCATGTTCTTATTGGTAGATTAGATGACTTGTTTCACATCCATCTAGCAAGGAGGCAGCTCACGTTCCGATTGGTAGATTCGATCACTTGTTTCACTATCAGCTACGAAAGAGGCAGCTCAATTTTGATTAGTAGATTAGATCACATGTTTCACTTCCTCTTACCAAAGAAACAGCTCATATTCTGATTGGTAGATTATATTACTTGTTTCACTTTCACCTACCCAAGAGGCAGCTCAACTTCTGATTGTTAGATTAGATCACTTGTTTCAATTCCACTTACCAAAGAGACAGCTCATGTTCTGATTGATAGACTAGATCACTTGTTTCACTTCCACCTACCAAAGAGGCCGCTCATGTTTTGATTGGTAGATTAGATCACTTGTTTCACTTCCACCTATCAAAGAGGCAAGCTCACGTTCTGATTGGTAGATTCGATCACTTTTTTCACTTCCACCTAACAAAGAGGCGGCTCAAGTTCTGATTGGTAGATTAGATCACTTGTTTCACTTCCACGTACCAAAGAGGCAGCTCAAGTTCTGATTGGTGGCTTAGATCACTTGTTTCACTTCCACCTACCGAAGAAGCAGCTCACGTTCCGATTGGTAGATTCGATCACTTGTTTCACTTTCAGCTACGAAAGAGGCAGCTCCATTTTGATTAGTAGATTAGATTACTTGTTTCACTTCCTTTTACCAAAGACAAAGCTCATGTTCTGATTGGTAGATTAGATTACGTGTTTCACTTTCACCTACCCAAGAGCCAGCTCAATTTCTGATTGTTAGATTAGATCACTTGTTTCAATTCCACTTACCAAAGAGACAGCTCATGTTCTGATTGGTAGACTAGATCACTTGTTTCAGTTCCACCTACCAAAGAGGCCGCTCATGTTCTTATTGGTAGATTAGATGACTTGTTTCACTTCCATCTAGCAAGGAGGCAGCTCACGTTCCGATTGGTAGATTCGATCACTTGTTTCACTATCAGCTACGAAAGAGGCAGCTCAATTTTGATTAGTAGATTAGATTACATGTTTCACTTCCTCTTACCAAAGAAACAGCTCATATTCTGATTGGTAGATTATATTACTTGTTTCACTTTCACCTACCCAAGAGGCAGCTCAACTTCTGATTGTTAGATTAGATCACTTGTTTCAATTCCACTTACCAAAGAGACAGCTCATGTTCTGATTGGTAGACTAGATCACTTGTTTCACTTCCACCTACCAAAGAGGCCGCTCATGTTTTGATTGGTAGATTAGATCACTTGTTTCACTTCCACCTATCAAAGAGTGAAGCTCACGTTCTGATTGGTAGATTCGATCACTTTTTTCACTTCCACCTAACAAAGAGGCGGCTCAAGTTCTGATTGGTAGATTAGATCACTTGTTTCACTTCCACGTACCAAAGAGGCAGTTCAAGTTCTGATTGGTGGCTTAGATCACTTGTTTCACTTCCACCTACCGAAGAGGCAGCTCACGTTCCGATTGGTAGATTCGATCACTTGTTTCACTTTCAGCTACGAAAGAGGCAGCTCCATTTTGATTAGTAGATTAGATTACTTGTTTCACTTCCTTTTACCAAAGACACAGCTCATGTTCTGATTGGTAGATTAGATTACTTGTTTCACTCTCACCTACCCAAGAAGCAGCTCAACTTCTGATTGTTAGATTAGATCACTTGTTTCAATGCCACTTACCAAAGAGACAGCTCATGTTCTGATTGGTAGACTAGATCACTTGTTTCACTTCCACCTACCAAAGAGGCCGCTCATGTTTTGATTGGTAGATTAGATCACTTGTTTCACTTCCACCTATCAAAGAGTCAAGCTCACGTTCTGATTGGTAGATTCGATCACTTTTTTCACTTCCACCTAACAAAGAGACAGCTCATGTTCTGTTTGGTAGATTCGATCACTTGTTTCATTTCCACCTACCAAAGAGACAGCTCATGTTCTGATTGGTGGCTTAGATCACTTGTTTAACTTCCACCTACCGAAGAGGCAGCTCACGTTCCGATTGGTAGATTCGATCACTTGTTTCACTTTCAGCTACGAAAGAGGCAGCTCAATTTTGATTAGTAGATTAGATTACTTGTTTCACTTCCTTTTACCAAAGACACAGCTCATGTTCTGATTGGTAGATTAGATTACTTGTTTCACTTTCACCTACCCAAGAGGCAGCTCAACTTCTGATTGTTAGATTAGATCACTTGTTTCAATTCCACTTACCAAAGAGACATCTCATGTTCTGATTGGTAGACTAGATCACTTGTTTCACTTCCACCTACCAAAGAGGCCGCTCATGTATTTATTGGTAGATTAGATGACTTGTTTCACTTCCACCTAGCAAGGAGGCAGCTCATGTTCTGATTGGTAGATTAGATCACTTGTCTAACTTCCACCTACCAAAGAGGCAGCTCAAGTTCTGATTGGTAGATTAGATCACTTGTTTCACTTCCAGTTACCAAAGAGGCAGCTCAAATTCTGATTGATAGATTAGATCACATGTTTCACTTCCTCTTACCAAAGAAACAGCTCATGTTCTGATTGGTAGATTAGATTACTTGTTTCACTTTCATCTACCAAAGAGGCAGCTCAACTTTTGATTGTTAGATTAGATCAATTGTTTCAATTCCACTTAGCAAAGAGGCAGCTCATGTTCTGATTGTTAGACTAGATCACTTGTTTCACTTCCACCTACCAAAGAGGCTGCTCATGTTCTGATTGGTAGATTAGATGACTTGTTTCACTTCCACCTAGCAAGGAGGCAGCTCATGTTCTGATTGGTAGATTACATCACTTGTTTAACTTCCACCTACCAAAGAGGCAGCTCAAGCTCTGATTGGTAGATTAGATCACTTGTTTCACTTCCACCTACCAAAGAGGCCGCTCATGTTCTGATTGGTAGATTAGATCACTTGTTTCATTTCCACCTAGCAAGGAGGCAGCTCATGTTCTGATTGGTAGATTCGATCATTTGTTTCATTTTCACCTACAAAAGAGGCAGTTCAAATTCTGATTAGTAGATTAGATCACTTGTTTCACTTCCAGCTACCAAAAAGGCAGATCATATTCTGATTGGTAGATTAGATAATTTGTTTCAGTTCCACCTACCAAAGAGGCAGCTCATGTTCTGATTGGTAGATTAGATCACTTGTTTCACTTCAACCTACCAAATGGGCAGCTCATGTTCTGATTGGTAGACTAGATCACTTGTTTCACTTCCAGCTACCAAAGAAGCAGCTCAAAATCTTTTTGCCAGATTAGATCACTTGTTTCTCTTCCTCCTACCAAAAAGGCAGCTCATAATCTGATTGGTAGATTTGATTACTTGTTTCACTTTCACCTACCAAAGAGCCAGCTCAAATACCGACTGGTAGATTAGATCACTTGTTTCAATCCAGCCACCGAAGAAACAGCTCATGCTCTGATTGGTAGACTAGATCATTTGTTGGGCTTCCAACTACCAAAGAGGCCGCTCAGGTTCTGATTGTTAAATTAGATGACTTGTTTCACTTCCACCTAGCAAGGAGGCAGCTCATGTTCTGATTAGTAGATTAGATCACTTGTTTGACTTTCACCTACGAAAGAGGCAGCTCAAGTTCTGATTAGTAGACTAGATCACTTGTTTCACGTCCAGCTACCAAAGAGGCAGCTCAAATTCTTAATGGTAGATTAGATCACTTGTTTCACTTCCACTTACCAAAGAGGCAGCTCATTTTCTGATTGGTAGATTAAATCACTTATTTCACTTCCACCTACCAGAGGAACAGCTCATGTTCTGATTGGTAGACTAGATCACTTGTTTCACTTCCAGCTACCAAAGAGGCAGCTCAAATTCTTAATGGTAGATTAGATCACTTGTTTCACTTTCACCTACGAAAGAGGCAGTTCATTTTCTGATTAGTAGATTAGATCACTTGTTTCACTTCCAGCTACCAAAGAGGCAGCTCATGTTCTGATTGGTAGATTAGATGACTTGTTTCACTTCCACCTAGCAAGGGGGCAGCTCATGTTCTGATTGGTAGCTTAGATCACTTGTTTCACTTTCACCTACGAAAGAGGCAGTTCAAGTTCTGATGAGTAGATTAGATCACTTTTTTCACTTCCAGCTACCAAAGAGGCAGCTCATGTTCTGATTGTTAAATTAGATGACTTGTTTCACTTCCACCTAGCAAGGAGGCAGCTCATGTTCTGATTGGTAGATTAGATCACTTGTTTCACTTTCACCTACGAACGAGGCAGCTCAAGTTCTGATTGGTAGACTAGATCACTTGTTTCACGTCCAGCTAACAAAGAGGCAGCTCAAATTCTTATTGGTAGATTAGATCACTTGTTTCACTTCCACTTACCAAAGAGGCAGCTCATTTTCTGATTGGTAGATTAAATCACTTATTTCACTTCCACCTACCAAAGGAGCAGCTCATGTTCTGATTGGTAGACTAGATCACTTGTTTCACTTCCAGCTACCAAAGAGGCAGCTCAAATTCTTAATGGTAGATTAGATCACTTGTTTCACTTTCACCTACGAAAGAGGCAGTTCATTTTCTGATTAGTAGATTAGATCACTTGTTTCACTTCCAGCTACCAAAGAGGCAGCTCATGTTCTGATTGGTAGATTAGATGACTTGTTTCACTTCCACCTAGCAAGGGGGCAGCTCATGTTCTGATTGGTAGATTCGATCACTTGTTTCACTTTCACCTACGAAAGAGGGAGTTCAAGTTCTGATGAGTAGATTAGATCACTTGTTTCACTTCCAGCTACCAAAGAGGCAGCTCATGTTCTGATTGGTAGATTAGATGACTTGTTTCACTTCCACCTACCAAAGAAGCAGCTCATGTTCTGATTGGTAGATTAGATCACTTGTTTCACTTCCACCTACCAAACGGGCAGCTCATGTTCTGATTGGTAGACTAGATCACTTGTTTCACTTCCAGCTACCAAAGAGGCAGCTCAAATTCTTATTGGTAGATTAGATCACTTGTTTCACTTCCTCCTACCAAAAAGGCAGCTCATGTTCTGATTGGTAGATTAGATTACTTTTTTCACTTTCACCTACCAAAGAGCCAGCTCAAATTCTGATTGGTAGATTAGATCACTTGTTTCAATCCAGTCATCAAAGAAACAGCTCATGTTCTGATTGGTAGACTAGATCATTTGTTTGACTTCCACCTACCAAAGAGGCCGCTCATGTTCTGATTGTTAGATTAGATGACTTGTTTCACTTCCACCTAGCAAGGAGGCAGCTCATGTTCTGATTGGTAGATTAGATCACTTGTTTCACTCTCATCTACGAAAGAGGCAGTTCAAGTTCTGATTAGTAGATTAGATCACTTGTTTCACTTCCAGCTATCAAAGAGGAAGCTCATGTTCTGATTGGTAGATTAGATGACTTGTTTCACTTCCACCTACCAAAGAGGCAGCTCATGTTCTGATTGGTAGATTAGATGATTTGTTTGACTTCCACCTACCAAAGAGGCCGCTCATGTTCTGATTGTTAGATTAGATGACTTGTTTCACTTCCACCTAGCAAGGAGGCAGCTCATGTTCTGATTGGTAGATTAGATCACTTGTTTCACTCTCATCTACGAAAGAGGCAGTTCAAGTTCTGATTAGTAGATTAGATCACTTGTTTCACTTCCAGCTACCACAGAGGCAGCTCATGTTCTGATTGGTAGATTAGATGACATGTTTCACTTCCACCTACCAAAGAGGCAGCTCATGTTCTGATTGGTAGATTAGATCACTTGTTTCACTTCCACCTACCAAACGGGCAGCTCATATTCTGATTGGTAGACTAGATCACTTGTTTCACTTCCAGCTACCAAAGAGGCAGCTCAAATTCTTATTGGTAGATTATATCACTTGTTTCACCTCCTCCTACCAAAAAGGCAGCTCATGTTCTGATTGGTAGATTAGATTACTTGTTTCACTTTCACCTACCAAAGAGCCAGCTCAAATTCTGATTGGTAGATTAGATCACTTGTTTCAATCCAGCCATCAAAGAAACAGCTCATGTTCTGATTGGTAGACTAGATCATTTGTTTGACTTCCACCTACCAAAGAGGCCGCTCATGTTCTGATTTTTAGATTAGATGACTTGTTTCACTTCCACCTAGCAAGGAGGCAGCTCATGTTCTGATTGGTAGATTAGATCACTTGTTTCACTCTCATCTACGAAAGAGGCAGTTCAAGTTCTGATTAGTAGATTAGATCACTTGTTTCACTTCCAGCTATCAAAGAGGCAGCTCATGTTCTGATTGGTAGATTAGATGACTTGTTTCACTTCCACCTACCAAAAAGCCAGCTCATGTTCTGATTGGTAGATTAGATCACTTGTTTCAATCCAGCCACCAAAGAGACAGCTCAAGTTCTGATTGGTAGATTAGATCATTTGTTTGACTTCCACCTACCAAAGAGGCCGCTCATGTTCTGATTGTTAGAGTAGATGACTTGTTTCACTTCCACCTAACAAGGAGGCAGCTCATGTTCTGATTGGTAGATTAGATCACTTGTTTCACTTTCACCTAACAAGGAGGCAGCTCATGTTCTGATTGGTAGATTAGATCACTTGTTTCACTTTCACCTACGAAAGAGGCAGTTCAAGTTCTGATTAGTAGATTAGATCACTTGTTTCCCTTCCAGCTACCAAAGAGGCAGCTCATGTTCTGATTGGTAGATTAGATCGTTTGTTTCATCTCTACCTACCAAAGAGCCAGCTCAAATTCTGATTGGTAGATTATATCACTTGTTTCAATCCAGCCACCAAAGAGACAGCTCATGTTCTGATTGGTAGACTAGATCATTTGTTTGACTTCCACCTACCAAAGAGGCCGCTCATGTTCTGATTGTTAGATTAGATGAATTGTTTCACTTCTACCTAACAAGGAGGCATCTCATGTTCTGATTGGTAGATTAGATCCTTTGTTTCACTTTCAGCTACGAAAGAGGCAGTTCAAACTTCTGATTTGTAGATTAGATCACTTGTTTCACTTCCTCCTACCAAAGATGCAGCTCATGCTCTGATTGGTAGATTAGATCTTTTGTTTCACTTCCACCTACCAAAGAGGCCGCTCATGTTCTGATTGTTAGATTAGATGAATTGTTTCACTTCTACCTAACAAGGAGGCATCTCATGTTCTGATTAGTAGATTAGATCGCTTGTTTCACTTCCAGCTATCAAAGAGGCAGCTCATGTTCTGATTGGTAGATTAGATCGTTTGTTTCATCTCCACCTACCAAAGAGCCAGCTCAAACTCTGATTGGTAGATTAGATCACTTGTTTCCTTGTTTCAATCCAGCCACCAAAGAGACAGCTCATGTTCTGATTTGTAGACTAGATCATTTGTTTGACTTCCACCTACGAAAGAGGCCACTCATGTTCTTATTGTTAGATTAGATGAATTGTTTCACTTCCACCTAACAAGGAGGCAGCTCATGTTCTGATTGGTAGATTAGACCACTTGTTTCACTTTCACCTACGAAAGAGGCAGTTCAAGTTCTGATTAGTAGATTAGATCACTTTTTTCACTTCCTTCTACTAAAGATGCAGCTTATGTTGTGATTGATAGTTTATATCATTTGTTTCACTTCCATCTTCCAAAGAGGCAGCTCATGATCTGATTGGTATTTAGATGACTTATTTCACTTCCGTCTATCAAAGAGGCCGCTCATGTTCTTATTGTTAGATTAGATGAATTGTTTCACTTCCAGCTATCAAAGAGGCAGCTCATGTTCTGATTGGTAGATTAGATCGTTTGTTTCATCTCCACCTACCAAAGAGCCAGCTCAAATTCTGATTTGTAGATTAGATCACTTGTTTCAATCCAGCCACCAAAGAGACAGCTCATGTTCTGATTGGTAGACTAGATCACTTGTTTCACTTCCAGCTACCAAAGAGGCAGCTCATGTTCTGATTGGTAGATTAGATGACTTGTTTCACTTCCACCTAGCAAGGAGGCAGCTCATGTTCTGATTGGTAGATTAGATTACTTGTTTCACTTTTACTTACCAAAGAGGCAGCTAATGTTCTGATTGGTAGATTAGATCACTTGTTTCACTTCCTTCTACTAGAGATGCAGCTTATGTTGTGATTGATAGTTTATATCACTTGTTTCACTTCCATCTTCTAAAGAGGCAGCTCATGTTCTGATTGGTATTTAGATGACTTGTTTCACTTCCACCTAGCAAGGAGGCAGCTCATGTTCTGATTGGTAGATTAGATTACTTTTTTCACTTTCACCTACCAAAGAGGCAGCTCATGTTCTGATTGGTAGATTAGATCACTTGTTTCACTTCCTTCTACCAAAGAGGCAGCTCATGTTCTGATTGGTAGATTAGATCACTTGTTTTACTTCCTTCCACCAAAGAGGCAGCTCATGTTCTGCTTGGTAGATTAGATGACTTGTTTCACTTCCACTTAGCAAGGAGGCAGCTCATGTTCTGATTGGTAGATTAGATTACTTGTTTCACTTTCACCTACCAAAGAGGCAGCTTATGTTCTGATTGGTATATTAGATCGTTTGTTTCATCTCCACCTACCAAAGAGGCAGCTCAAGTTCTGATTGGTAGATTAGATCATTTGTTTCACTTCCACCTACCAGAGAGGCAGCTCAAGTTCTGATTGGTAGATTAGATCACTTGTTTCACTTCCACCTACCAAAGAGGCAGCTCAAGTTCTGATTGGTAGATTAGATCACTTGTTTTACTTTCACCTACCAAAGAGGCTGCTCAATTTGTGATTGTTAGACTAGATCACTTGTTTCACTTCCACCTACCAAAGAGGCTGCTCATGTTCTGATTGGTAGATTAGATGACTTGTTTCACTTCCACCTAGCAAGGAGGCAGCTCATGTTCTGATTGGTAGATTACATCACTTGTTTAACTTCCACCTACCAAAGAGGCAGCTCAAGCTCTGATTGGTAGATTAGATCACTTGTTTCACTTCCACCTACCAAAGAGGCCGCTCATGTTCTGATTGGTAGATTAGATCACTTGTTTCATTTCCACCTAGCAAGGAGGCAGCTCATGTTCTGATTGGTAGATTCGATCATTTGTTTCATTTTCACCTACAAAAGAGGCAGTTCAAATTCTGATTAGTAGATTAGATCACTTGTTTCACTTCCAGCTACCAAAAAGGCAGATCATATTCTGATTGGTAGATTAGATAATTTGTTTCAGTTCCACCTACCAAAGAGGCAGCTCATGTTCTGATTGGTAGATTAGATCACTTGTTTCACTTCAACCTACCAAATGGGCAGCTCATGTTCTGATTGGTAGACTAGATCACTTGTTTCACTTCCAGCTACCAAAGAAGCAGCTCAAAATCTTTTTGGTAGATTAGATCACTTGTTTCTCTTCCTCCTACCAAAAAGGCAGCTCATAATCTGATTGGTAGATTTGATTACTTGTTTCACTTTCACCTACCAAAGAGCCAGCTCAAATACCGACTGGTAGATTAGATCACTTGTTTCAATCCAGCCACCGAAGAAACAGCTCATGCTCTGATTGGTAGACTAGATCATTTGTTGGGCTTCCAACTACCAAAGAGGCCGCTCAGGTTCTGATTGTTAAATTAGATGACTTGTTTCACTTCCACCTAGCAAGGAGGCAGCTCATGTTCTGATTAGTAGATTAGATCACTTGTTTGACTTTCACCTACGAAAGAGGCAGCTCAAGTTCTGATTAGTAGACTAGATCACTTGTTTCACGTCCAGCTACCAAAGAGGCAGCTCAAATTCTTAATGGTAGATTAGATCACTTGTTTCACTTCCACTTACCAAAGAGGCAGCTCATTTTCTGATTGGTAGATTAAATCACTTATTTCACTTCCACCTACCAGAGGAACAGCTCATGTTCTGATTGGTAGACTAGATCACTTGTTTCACTTCCAGCTACCAAAGAGGCAGCTCAAATTCTTAATGGTAGATTAGATCACTTGTTTCACTTTCACCTACGAAAGAGGCAGTTCATTTTCTGATTAGTAGATTAGATCACTTGTTTCACTTCCAGCTACCAAAGAGGCAGGTCATGTTCTGATTGGTAGATTAGATGACTTGTTTCACTTCCACCTAGCAAGGGGGCAGCTCATGTTCTGATTGGTAGCTTAGATCACTTGTTTCACTTTCACCTACGAAAGAGGCAGTTCAAGTTCTGATGAGTAGATTAGATCACTTTTTTCACTTCCAGCTACCAAAGAGGCAGCTCATGTTCTGATTGTTAAATTAGATGACTTGTTTCACTTCCACCTAGCAAGGAGGCAGCTCATGTTCTGATTGGTAGATTAGATCACTTGTTTCACTTTCACCTACGAACGAGGCAGCTCAAGTTCTGATTGGTAGACTAGATCACTTGTTTCACGTCCAGCTAACAAAGAGGCAGCTCAAATTCTTATTGGTAGATTAGATCACTTGTTTCACTTCCACTTACCAAAGAGGCAGCTCATTTTCTGATTGGTAGATTAAATCACTTATTTCACTTCCACCTACCAAAGGAGCAGCTCATGTTCTGATTGGTAGACTAGATCACTTGTTTCACTTCCAGCTACCAAAGAGGCAGCTCAAATTCTTAATGGTAGATTAGATCACTTGTTTCACTTTCACCTACGAAAGAGGCAGTTCATTTTCTGATTAGTAGATTAGATCACTTGTTTCACTTCCAGCTACCAAAGAGGCAGCTCATGTTCTGATTGGTAGATTAGATGACTTGTTTCACTTCCACCTAGCAAGGGGGCAGCTCATGTTCTGATTGGTAGATTCGATCACTTGTTTCACTTTCACCTACGAAAGAGGGAGTTCAAGTTCTGATGAGTAGATTAGATCACTTGTTTCACTTCCAGCTACCAAAGAGGCAGCTCATGTTCTGATTGGTAGATTAGATGACTTGTTTCACTTCCACCTACCAAAGAAGCAGCTCATGTTCTGATTGGTAGATTAGATCACTTGTTTCACTTCCACCTACCAAACGGGCAGCTCATGTTCTGATTGGTAGACTAGATCACTTGTTTCACTTCCAGCTACCAAAGAGGCAGCTCAAATTCTTATTGGTAGATTAGATCACTTGTTTCACTTCCTCCTACCAAAAAGGCAGCTCATGTTCTGATTGGTAGATTAGATTACTTTTTTCACTTTCACCTACCAAAGAGCCAGCTCAAATTCTGATTGGTAGATTAGATCACTTGTTTCAATCCAGTCATCAAAGAAACAGCTCATGTTCTGATTGGTAGACTAGATCATTTGTTTGACTTCCACCTACCAAAGAGGCCGCTCATGTTCTGATTGTTAGATTAGATGACTTGTTTCACTTCCACCTAGCAAGGAGGCAGCTCATGTTCTGATTGGTAGATTAGATCACTTGTTTCACTCTCATCTACGAAAGAGGCAGTTCAAGTTCTGATTAGTAGATTAGATCACTTGTTTCACTTCCAGCTATCAAAGAGGAAGCTCATGTTCTGATTGGTAGATTAGATGACTTGTTTCACTTCCACCTACCAAAGAGGCAGCTCATGTTCTGATTGGTAGATTAGATGATTTGTTTGACTTCCACCTACCAAAGAGGCCGCTCATGTTCTGATTGTTAGATTAGATGACTTGTTTCACTTCCACCTAGCAAGGAGGCAGCTCATGTTCTGATTGGTAGATTAGATCACTTGTTTCACTCTCATCTACGAAAGAGGCAGTTCAAGTTCTGATTAGTAGATTAGATCACTTGTTTCACTTCCAGCTACCACAGAGGCAGCTCATGTTCTGATTGGTAGATTAGATGACATGTTTCACTTCCACCTACCAAAGAGGCAGCTCATGTTCTGATTGGTAGATTAGATCACTTGTTTCACTTCCACCTACCAAACGGGCAGCTCATATTCTGATTGGTAGACTAGATCACTTGTTTCACTTCCAGCTACCAAAGAGGCAGCTCAAATTCTTATTGGTAGATTATATCACTTGTTTCACCTCCTCCTACCAAAAAGGCAGCTCATGTTCTGATTGGTAGATTAGATTACTTGTTTCACTTTCACCTACCAAAGAGCCAGCTCAAATTCTGATTGGTAGATTAGATCACTTGTTTCAATCCAGCCATCAAAGAAACAGCTCATGTTCTGATTGGTAGACTAGATCATTTGTTTGACTTCCACCTACCAAAGAGGCCGCTCATGTTCTGATTTTTAGATTAGATGACTTGTTTCACTTCCACCTAGCAAGGAGGCAGCTCATGTTCTGATTGGTAGATTAGATCACTTGTTTCACTCTCATCTACGAAAGAGGCAGTTCAAGTTCTGATTAGTAGATTAGATCACTTGTTTCACTTCCAGCTATCAAAGAGGCAGCTCATGTTCTGATTGGTAGATTAGATGACTTGTTTCACTTCCACCTACCAAAAAGCCAGCTCATGTTCTGATTGGTAGATTAGATCACTTGTTTCAATCCAGCCACCAAAGAGACAGCTCAAGTTCTGATTGGTAGATTAGATCATTTGTTTGACTTCCACCTACCAAAGAGGCCGCTCATGTTCTGATTGTTAGATTAGATGACTTGTTTCACTTCCACCTAACAAGGAGGCAGCTCATGTTCTGATTGGTAGATTAGATCACTTGTTTCACTTTCACCTAACAAGGAGGCAGCTCATGTTCTGATTGGTAGATTAGATCACTTGTTTCACTTTCACCTACGAAAGAGGCAGTTCAAGTTCTGATTAGTAGATTAGATCACTTGTTTCCCTTCCAGCTACCAAAGAGGCAGCTCATGTTCTGATTGGTAGATTAGATCGTTTGTTTCATCTCTACCTACCAAAGAGCCAGCTCAAATTCTGATTGGTAGATTATATCACTTGTTTCAATCCAGCCACCAAAGAGACAGCTCATGTTCTGATTGGTAGACTAGATCATTTGTTTGACTTCCACCTACCAAAGAGGCCGCTCATGTTCTGATTGTTAGATTAGATGAATTGTTTCACTTCTACCTAACAAGGAGGCATCTCATGTTCTGATTGGTAGATTAGATCCTTTGTTTCACTTTCAGCTACGAAAGAGGCAGTTCAAACTTCTGATTTGTAGATTAGATCACTTGTTTCACTTCCTCCTACCAAAGATGCAGCTCATGCTCTGATTGGTAGATTAGATCTTTTGTTTCACTTCCACCTACCAAAGAGGCCGCTCATGTTCTGATTGTTAGATTAGATGAATTGTTTCACTTCTACCTAACAAGGAGGCATCTCATGTTCTGATTAGTAGATTAGATCGCTTGTTTCACTTCCAGCTACCAAAGAGGCAGCTCATGTTCTGATTGGTAGATTAGATCGTTTGTTTCATCTCCACCTACCAAAGAGCCAGCTCAAACTCTGATTGGTAGATTAGATCACTTGTTTCCTTGTTTCAATCCAGCCACCAAAGAGACAGCTCATGTTCTGATTTGTAGACTAGATCATTTGTTTGACTTCCACCTACGAAAGAGGCCACTCATGTTCTTATTGTTAGATTAGATGAATTGTTTCACTTCCACCTAACAAGGAGGCAGCTCATGTTCTGATTGGTAGATTAGACCACTTGTTTCACTTTCACCTATGAAAGAGGCAGTTCAAGTTCTGATTAGTAGATTAGATCACTTTTTTCACTTCCTTCTACTAAAGATGCAGCTTATGTTGTGATTGATAGTTTATATCATTTGTTTCACTTCCATCTTCCAAAGAGGCAGCTCATGATCTGATTGGTATTTAGATGCCTTATTTCACTTCCGTCTATCAAAGAGGCCGCTCATGTTCTTATTGTTAGATTAGATGAATTGTTTCACTTCCAGCTATCAAAGAGGCAGCTCATGTTCTGATTGGTAGATTAGATCGTTTGTTTCATCTCCACCTACCAAAGAGCCAGCTCAAATTCTGATTTGTAGATTAGATCACTTGTTTCAATCCAGCCACCAAAGAGACAGCTCATGTTCTGATTGGTAGACTAGATCACTTGTTTCACTTCCAGCTACCAAAGAGGCAGCTCATGTTCTGATTGGTAGATTAGATGACTTGTTTCACTTCCACCTAGCAAGGAGGCAGCTCATGTTCTGATTGGTAGATTAGATTACTTGTTTCTCTTTTACTTACCAAAGAGGCAGCTAATGTTCTGATTGGTAGATTAGATCACTTGTTTCACTTCCTTCTACTAGAGATGCAGCTTATGTTGTGATTGATAGTTTATATCACTTGTTTCACTTCCATCTTCTAAAGAGGCAGCTCATGTTCTGATTGGTATTTAGATGACTTGTTTCACTTCCACCTAGCAAGGAGGCAGCTCATGTTCTGATTGGTAGATTAGATTACTTTTTTCACTTTCACCTACCAAAGAGGCAGCTCATGTTCTGATTGGTAGATTAGATCACTTGTTTCACTTCCTTCTACCAAAGAGGCAGCTCATGTTCTGATTGGTAGATTAGATCACTTGTTTTACTTCCTTCCACCAAAGAGGCAGCTCATGTTCTGCTTGGTAGATTAGATGACTTGTTTCACTTCCACTTAGCAAGGAGGCAGCTCATGTTCTGATTGGTAGATTAGATTACTTGTTTCACTTTCACCTACCAAAGAGGCAGCTTATGTTCTGATTGGTATATTAGATCGTTTGTTTCATCTCCACCTACCAAAGAGGCAGCTCAAGTTCTGATTGGTAGATTAGATCATTTGTTTCACTTCCACCTACCAGAGAGGCAGCTCAAGTTCTGATTGGTAGATTAGATCACTTGTTTCACTTCCACCTACCAAAGAGGCAGCTCAAGTTCTGATTGGTAGATTAGATCACTTGTTTTACTTTCACCTACCAAAGAGGCTGCTCAATTTGTGATTGGTAATTTAGATCAATTGTCTCACTTCCACCCACCGAAGAGGCAGCTCAAGTTCTGATTGGTAGATTAGATCACTCTTTTTACTTTCACCTACCAAAGAGGCAGCTCTTTTTCTGATTCGTAGATTAGATCACTTGTTTCACTTCCACCTACTAAAGAGGCAGCTCATGTTGTGATTGGTAGGTTAGATCACTTGTTTAACTTCCATCTTCCAAAAAGGCAGCTTATGTTCTGATTGGTATAATAGATCGTTTTTTTCATCTCCACCTACCAAAGAGGCAGCTCAAGTTCTGATTGGTAGATTAGATCAGTTGTTTCACTTCCACCTACCAGAGAGGCAGCTCAAGTTCTGATTGGTAGATTAGATCACTTGTTTCACTTCCACCTACCAAAGAGGCAGCTCATGTTCTGATTGGTAGATTAGATTACTTGTTTCACTTTCACCTACCAAAGAGGCAGCTTATGTTCTGATTGGTATATTAGATCGTTTGTTTCATCTCCACCTACCAAAGAGGCAGCTCAAGTTTTGATTGGTAGATTAGATTAGTTGTTTCACTTCCACCTACCAGAGAGGCAGCTCAAGTTCTGATTGGTAGATTAGATCACTTGTTTCACTTCCACCTACCAAAGAGGCAGCTCAAGTTCTGATTGGTAGATTAGATCACTTGTTTCACTTCCACCTACCAAAGAGGCAGCTCAAGTTCTGATTGGTAATTTAGATCAATTGTCTCACTTCCATCAACCAAAGAGGCAGCACAAGTTCTGATTGGTAGATTAGATCACTTTTTTCACTTCCACCTACCAGAGAGGCAGCTCAAGTTCTGATTGGTAGATTAGATCACTTGTTTCACTTCCACCTACCAAAGAGGCAGCTCAAGTTCTGATTGGTAGATTAGATCACTTGTTTTACTTTCACCTACCAAAGAGGCTGCTCAATTTGTGATTGGTAATTTAGATCAATTGTCTCACTTCCACCCACCGAAGAGGCAGCTCAAGTTCTGATTGGTAGATTAGATCACTTGTTTCACTTCCACCTACCAAAGAGGCAGCTCAAGCTCTGATTGGTAATTTAGATCAAGTGTCTCACTTCCATCAACCAAAGAGGCAGCACAAGTTCTGATTGGTAGATTAGATCACTTTTTTCACTTCCACCTA
This sequence comes from Symsagittifera roscoffensis, assembly GCF_963678635.1. Lineage (NCBI taxonomy): Eukaryota > Metazoa > Xenacoelomorpha > Acoela > Convolutidae > Symsagittifera > Symsagittifera roscoffensis. The sequence continues at coordinate 863,514 of NC_087064.1, forward strand.
CCAGATAGGCAGCTCAAGTTCTGATTGGTAGATTAGATCACTTGTTTCACTTCCACCTACCAAAGAGGCAGCTCAAGTTCTGATTGGTAGATTAGATCACTCTTTTTACTTTCACCTACCAAAGAGGCAGCTCTTTTTCTGATTGGTAGATTAGATTACTTGTTTCACTTTCACCTACCAAAGATGCAGCTCATGTTCTGATTCGTAGATTAGATCACTTGTTTCACTTCCACCTACTAAAGAGGCAGCTCATGTTGTGATTGGTAGGTTAGATCACTTGTTTTACTTCCAGCTTCCAAAAAGGCAGCTTATGTTCTGATTGGTATAATAGATCGTTTTTTCATCTCCACCTACCAAAGAGGCAGCTCAAGTTCTGATTGGTAGATTAGATCACTTGTTTTACTTCCTTCCACCAAAGAGGCAGCTCATGTTCTGATTGGTAGATTAGATGACTTGTTTCACTTCCACCTAGCAAGGAGGCAGCTCATGTTCTGATTGGTAGATTAGATCACTTGTTTCACTTCCTTCTACCAAAGAGGCAGCTCATGTTCTGATTGGTAGATTAGATCACTTGTTTTACTTCCTTCCACCAAAGAGGCAGCTCATGTTCTGATTGGTAGATTAGATGACTTGTTTCACTTCCACCTAGCAAGGAGGCAGCTCATGTTCTGATTGGTAGATTAGATTACTTGTTTCACTTTCACCTACCAAAGAGGCAGCTTATGTTCTGATTGGTATATTAGATCGTTTGTTTCATCTCCACCTACCAAAGAGGCAGCTCAAGTTCTGATTGGTAGATTAGATCAGTTGTTTCACTTCCACCTACCACAGAGGCAGCTCAAGTTCTGATTAGTAGATTAGGTCACTTGTTTCACTTCCACCTACCAAAGCGGCAGCTCAAGTTCTGATTGGTAGATTAGATCACTTGTTTTACTTTCACCTACCAAAGAGGCTGCTCAATTTGTGATTGGTAATTTAGATCAATTGTCTCACTTCCACCCACCAAAGAGGCAGCTCAAGTTCTGATTGGTAGATTAGATCACTCTTATTACTTTCACCTACCAAAGAGGCAGCTCATTTTCTGATTGGTAGATTAGATTACTTGTTTCACTTTCACCTAACAAAGAGGCAGCTCATGTTCTGATTGGTAGATTAGATCACTTGTTTCACTTCCACCTACTAAAGAGGCAGCTCATGTTGTGATTGGTAGGTTAGATCACTTGTTTAACTTCCATCTTCCAAAAAGGCAGCTTATGTTCTGATTGGTATAATAGATCGTTTTTTTCATCTCCACCTACCAAAGAGGCTGCTCAATTTGTGATTGGTAATTTAGATCAATTGTCTCACTTCCACCCACCAAAGAGGCAGCTCAAGTTCTGATTGGTAGATTAGATCACTCTTATTACTTTCACCTACCAAAGAGGCAGCTCATTTTCTGATTGGTAGATTAGATTACTTGTTTCACTTTCACCTACCAAAGAGGCAGCTCATGTTCTGATTGGTAGATTAGATCACTTGTTTTACTTCCACCTACCAAAGAGGCAGCTCAAATTCTGATTGGTAGATTAGATCACTTGTTTTACTTCCACCTACCAAAGAGGCAGCTCAATTTGTGATTGGTAATTTAGATCAATTGTCTCACTTCCACCAACCAAAGAGGCAGCTCATGTTCTGATTGGTATGTTAGATCACTCTTTTTACTTTCACTTACCAAAGAGGCAGCTCATTTTCTGATTGGTATATTAGATCACTTGTTTCACTTCCACCTACCAAAGAGGCAGCTCAAGTTCTGATTGGTAGATTAGATCACTTGTTTTACTTCAACCTACCAAAGAGGGAGCTCAATTTGTGATTGGTAATTTAGATCAATTGTCTCACTTCCACTAACCAAAGAGGCAGCACAAGTTCTGATTGGTAGATTAGATCACTTGTTTTACTTTCACTTACCAAAGAGGCAGCTCATTTTCTGATTGGTAGATTAGATTACTTGTTTCACTTTCACCTACCCAAGAGGCAGCTCAATTTTTGATTGGTAATTTAGATCAATTGTCTCACCTCCATCAACCAAAGAGGCAGCACAAGTTCTGATTGGTAGATTAGATCACTTGTTTTACTTTCACTTACCAAAGAGGCAGCTCATTTTCTGATTGGTAGATTAGATTACTTGTTTCACTTTCACCTACCAAAGAGGCAGCTCAATTTGTGATTGGTAAGTTAGATCAATTGTCACACTTCCATCAACCAAAGAGGCAGCTCAAGTTCTGATTGGTAGATTAGATCACTTGTTTTACTTCCACCTACCAAAGAGGCAGCTCAAGTTCTGATTGGTAGATTAGATCACTTGTTTTACTTCCACCTACCAAAGAGGGAGCTCAATTTGTGATTGATAATTTAGATCAATTGTCTCACTTCCAACAACCAAAGAGGCAGCACAAGTTCTGATTGGTAGATTAGATCTTTTGTTTTACTTTCACTTACCAAAGAGGCAGCTCATTTTCTGATTGGTAGATTAGATTACTTGTTTCCTTTTCACCTACCAAAGAGGCAGCTCATGTTCTGATTGGTAGGTTAGATCACTTGTTTAACTTCCATCTTCCAAAAAGGCAGCTTATGTTCTGATTGGTAGGTTAGATCACTTGTTTAACTTCCATCTTCCAAAAAGGCAGCCTATGTTCTGATTGGTATAATAGATCGTTTGTTTCATCTCCACCTACCAAAGAGGCAGCTCAAGTTCTGATTGGTAGATTAGATCACTTGTTTCACTTCCACCTACCAAAGAGACAGCTCAAGTTCTGATTGGTAGATTAGATCACTTGTTTTATTTCCACCTACCAAAGAGGCAGCTCAATTTGTGATTGGTAATTTAGATCAATTGTCTCACTTCCACCCACCAAAGAGGCAGCTCATGTTCTGATTGGTAGATTAGATCACTCTTTTTACTTTCACCTACCAAAGAGGCAGCTCATTTTCTGATTGGTAGATTAGATCACTTGTTTCACTTCCACCTACCAAAGAGGCAGCTCAAGTTCTGATTGGTAGATTAGATCACTTGTTTTACTTCAACCTACCAAAGAGGGAGCTCATTTTGTGATTGGTAATTTAGATCAATTGTCTCACTTCAACCCACCAAAGAGGCAGCTCAAGTTCTGATTGATAGATTAGATCACTCTTTTTACTTTCACCTACCAAAGAGGCAGCTCATTTTCTGATTGGTAGATTAGATTACTTGTTTCACTTTCACCTACCAAAGAGGCAGCTCATGTTCTGATTGGTAGACTAGATCACTTGTTTCACTTCCACCTACTAAAGAAGCAGCTCATGTTGTGATTGGTAGGTTAGATCACTTGTTTAACTTCCACCTTCCAAAAAGGCAGCTTATGTTCTGATTGGTATATTAGATCGTTTGTTTCATCTCCACCTACCAAAGAGGCAGCTCAAGTTCAGATTGGTAGATTGGATTACTTGTTTCACTTCCACCTACCAAAGAGGCAGCTCAAGTTCTGATTGGTAGATTAGATCACTTGTTTTACTTTCACCTACCAAAGAGGCAGCTCAATTTGTTATTGGTAATTTAGATCAATTGTCTCACTTCCACCCACCAAAGAGGCAGCTCATGTTCGGATTGCTAGATTAGATCACTCTTTTTACTTTCACCTACCAAAGAGGAAGCTCATTTTCTGATTGGTAGATTAGATCACTTGTTTCACTTCCACCTACCAAAGAGGCAGCTCAATTTGTGATTGGTAATTTAGATCAATTGTCTCATTTCCACCCACCAAAGAGGCAGCTCATGTTCTGATTGGTAGATTAGATCACTCTTTTTACTTTCACCTACCAAAGAGGCAGCTCATTTTCTGATTGGTAGATTAGATTACTTGTTTCACTTTCACCTACCAAAGAGGCAGCTCATGTTCTGATTGGTAGATTAGATCACTTGTTACACTTCCACCTACTAAAGAGGCAGCTCATGTTGTGATTGGTAGGTTAGATCACTTGTTTAACTTCCATCTTCCAAAAAGGCAGCTTATGTTCTGATTGGTATATTAGATCGTTTGTTTCATCTCCACCTACCAAAGAGGTAGCTCAAGTTCTGATTGGTAGATTAGATCACTTTTTTCACTTCCACCTACCAAAGAGGCAGCTCAAGTTCTGATTGGTAGATTAGATCACTTGTTTTACTTCCACCTACAAAAAAGGCAGCTCAATTTGTGATTGGTAATTTAGATCAATTGTCTCACTTCCACCCACCAAAAAGGCAGCTCATGTTCTGATTGGTAGATTAGATCAGTCTTTTTACTTTCACCTACCAAAGAGGCAGCTCATTTTCTGATTGGTAGATTAGATCACTTGTTTCACTTCCACCTACCAAAGAGGCATCTCAATTTCTGATTGGTAGATTAGATCACTTGTTTCACTTCCACCTACCAAAGAAGCAGCTCAAGTTCTGATTGGTAGATTAGATCACTTGTTTTACTTTCACCTACCAAAGAGGCAGCTCATGTTCTGATTGGTAGATTAGATCAGTCTTTTTACTTTCACCTACCAAAGAGGCAGCTCATTTTCTGATTGGTAGATTAGATCACTTGTTTCACTTCCACCTACCAAAGAGGCAGCTCAAGTTCTGATTGGTAGATTAGATCACTTGTTTTACTTTCACCTACCAAAGAGGCAGCTCATGTTCTGATTGGTAGATTAGATCGCTTGTTTCACTTCCACCTACTAAAGAGGAAGCTCATGTTGTGATTGGTAGGTTAGATCACTTGTTTAACTTCCATCTTTCAAAAAGGCAGCTTATGTTCTGATTGGTATATTAGATCGTTTGTTTCATTTCCACCTACCAAAGAGGCAGCTCAAGTTCTGATTGGTAGATTAGATCACTTGTTTCACTTCCACCTACCAAAGAGGCAGCTCCATGTGATTGGTAATTTAGATCACTTGTTTCACTTCCACCTACCAAAGAGGCAGCTCATGTTCTGATTGGTAGATTAGATCAGTCTTTTTACTTTCTCCTACCAAAGAGGCAACTCATTTTCTGATTGGTAGATTAGATCACTTGTTTCACTTCCACCTACCAAAGAGGCAGCTCAAGTTCTGATTGGTAGATTAGATCACTTGTTTCACTTCCACCTACCAAAGAGGCAGCTCAAGTTCTGATTGATAGATTAGATCACTTGTTTTACTTTCACCTACCAAAGAGGCAGCTTATGTTCTGATTGGTATATTAGATCGTTTGTTTCACTTCCAGCAATCAAAGAGGCAGCTCATGTTCTGATTGGTAGATTAGATCGTTTGTTTCATCTCCACCTACCAAAGAGCCAGCTCAAATTCTGATTGGTAGATTAGATCACTTGTTTCAATCCAGCCACCAAAGAGACAGCTCATGTTCTGATTGGTAGACTAGATCATTTGTTTGACTTCCACCTACCAAAGAGGCCGCTCAGGTTCTTATTGTTAGATTAGATGAATTGTTTCACTTCCACCTAACAAGGAGGCAGCTCATGTTCTGATTGGTAGATTAGATCACTTGTTTCACTTTCACCTACGAAAGAGGCAGTTCAAGTTCTGATTAGTAGATTAGATCACTTGTTTCACTTCCAGCTACCAAAGAGGCAGCTCATGTTCTGATTGGTAGATTAGATGACTTGTTTCACTTCCACCTAGCAAGGAGGCAGCTCATGTTCTGATTGGTAGATTAGATTACTTGTTTCACTTTTACTTACCAAAGAGGCAGCTCAGGTTCTTATTGTTAGATTAGATGAATTGTTTCACTTCCACCTAACAAGGAGGCAGCTCATGTTCTGATTGGTAGATTAGATCACTTGTTTCACTTTCACCTACCAAAGAGGCAGCTCATTTTCTGATTGGTAGATTAGATCACTTGTTTCACTTCCACCTACCAAAGAGCCAGCTCAAATTCTGATTGGTAGATTAGATCACTTGTTTCAATCCAGCCACCAAAGAGACAGCTCATGTTCTGATTGGTAGACTAGATCATTTGTTTGACTTCCACCTACCAAAGAGGCCGCTCAGGTTCTTATTGTTAGATTAGATGAATTGTTTCACTTCCACCTAACAAGGAGGCAGCTCATGTTCTGATTGGTAGATTAGATCACTTGTTTCACTTTCACCTACGAAAGAGGCAGTTCAAGTTCTGATTAGTAGATTAGATCACTTGTTTCACTTCCAGCTACCAAAGAGGCAGCTCATGTTCTGATTGGTAGATTAGATGACTTGTTTCACTTCCACCTAGCAATGAGGCAGCTCATATTCTGATTGGTAGACTAGATCATTTGTTTGACTTCCACCTACCAAAGAGGCCGCTCAGGTTCTTATTGTTAGATTAGATGAATTGTTTCACTTCCACCTAACAAGGAGGCAGCTCATGTTCTGATTGGTAGATTAGATCACTTGTTTCACTTTCACCTACGAAAGAGGCAGTTCAAGTTCTGATTAGTAGATTAGATCACTTGTTTCACTTCCAGCTACCAAAGAGGCAGCTCATGTTCTGATTGGTAGATTAGATGACTTGTTTCACTTCCACCTAGCAAGGAGGCAGCTCATGTTCTGATTGGTAGATTAGATTACTTGTTTCACTTTTACTTACCAAAGAGGCAGCTCAAGTTCTGATTGGTAGATTAGATCACTTGTTTTACTTTCATCTACCAAAGAGGCAGCTTATGTTCTGATTGGTATATTAGATCGTTTGTTTCACTTCCAGCAATCAAAGAGGCAGCTCATGTTCTGATTGGTAGATTAGATCGTTTGTTTCATCTCCACCTACCAAAGAGCCAGCTCAAATTCTGATTGGTAGATTAGATCACTTGTTTCAATCCAGCCACCAAAGAGACAGCTCATGTTCTGATTGGTAGACTAGATCATTTGTTTGACTTCCACCTACCAAAGAGGCCGCTCAGGTTCTTATTGTTAGATTAGATGAATTGTTTCACTTCCACCTAACAAGGAGGCAGCTCATGTTCTGATTGGTAGATTAGATCACTTGTTTCACTTTCACCTACCAAAGAGGCAGCTCATTTTCTGATTGGTAGATTAGATCACTTGTTTCACTTCCACCTACCAAAGAGCCAGCTCAAATTCTGATTGGTAGATTAGATCACTTATTTCAATCCAGCCACCAAAGAGACAGCTCATGTTCTGATTGGTAGACTAGATCATTTGTTTGACTTCCACCTACCAAAGAGGCCGCTCAGGTTCTTATTGTTAGATTAGATGAATTGTTTCACTTCCACCTAACAAGGAGGCAGCTCATGTTCTGATTGGTAGATTAGATCACTTGTTTCACTTTCACCTACGAAAGAGGCAGTTCAAGTTCTGATTAGTAGATTAGATCACTTGTTTCACTTCCAGCTACCAACGAGGCAGCTCATGTTCTGATTGGTAGATTAGATGACTTGTTTCACTTCCACCTAGCAAGGAGGCAGCTCATGTTCTGATTGGTAGATTAGATTACTTGTTTCACTTTTACTTACCAAAGAGGCAGCTAATGTTCTGATTGGTAGATTAGATCACTTGTTTCACTTCCTTCTACTAAAGATGCAGCTCATGTTCTGATTGGTAGATTAGATTAATTGTTTCACTTTTACTTACCAAAGAGGCAGCTCATGTTCTGATTGGTAGATTAGATCACTTGTTTTACTTCCTTCCACCAAAGAGGCAGCTCATGTTCTGCTTGGTAGATTAGATGAATTGTTTCACTTCCACTTAGCAAGGAGGCAGCTCATGTTCTGATTGGTAGATTAGATTACTTGTTTCACTTTCACCTACCAAAGAGGCAGCTTATGTTCTGATTGGTATATTAGATCGTTTGTTTCATCTCCACCTACCAAAGAGGCAGCTCAAGTTCTGATTGGTAGATTAGATCATTTGTTTCACTTCCACCTACCAGAGAGGCAGCTCAAGTTCTGATTGGTAGATTAGATCACTTGTTTCACTTCCACCTACCAAAGAGGCAGCTCAAGTTCTGATTGGTAGATTAGATCACTTGTTTTACTTTCACCTACCAAAGAGGCTGCTCAATTTGTGATTGGTAATTTAGATCAATTGTCTCACTTCCACCCACCGAAGAGGCAGCTCAAGTTCTGATTGGTAGATTAGATCACTCTTTTTACTTTCACCTACCAAAGAGGCAGCTCTTTTTCTGATTGGTAGACTAGATTACTTGTTTCACTTTCACCTACCAAAGATGCAGCTCATGTTGTGATTGGTAGGTTAGATCACTTGTTTAACTTCCATCTTCCAAAAAGGCAGTTTATGTTCTTATTCGTATAATAGATCGTTTTTTTCATCTCCACCTACCAAAGAGGCAGCTCAAGTTCTGATTGTTAGATTAGATCACTTGTTTCACTTCCTTCTACCAAAGAGGCAGCTCATGTTCTGATTGGTAGATTAGATCACTTGTTTTACTTCCTTCCACCAAAGAGGCAGCTCATGTTCTGATTGGTAGATTAGATGACTTGTTTCACTTCCACCTACCAAAGAGGCAGCTCAAGTTCTGATTGGTAGATAAGATCAGTTGTTTCACTTCCACCTACCACAGAGGCAGCTCAAGTTCTGATTGGTAGATTAGGTCACTTGTTTCACTTCCACCTACCAAAGCGGCAGCTCAAGTTCTGATTGGTAGATTAGATCACTTGTTTTACTTTCACCTACCAAAGAGGCTGCTCAATTTGTGATTGGTAATTTAGATCAATTGTCTCACTTCCACCCACCAAAGAGGCAGCTCAAGTTCTGATTGGTAGATTAGATCACTTTTTTTACTTCCACCTACCAAAGAGGCAGCTCAAGTTCTGATTGGTAGATTAGATCACTTGTTTTACTTCCACCTACCAAAGAGGCAGCTCAATTTGTGATTGGTAATTTAGATTAATTGTCTCACTTCCACCAACCAAAGAGGCAGCTCATGTTCTGATTGGTAGGTTAGATCGCTCTTTTTACTTTCACTTACCAAAGAGGCAGCTCATTTTCTGATTGGTTTATTAGATCACTTGTTTCACTTCCACCTACCAAAGAGGCAGCTCAAGTTCTGATTGGTAGATTAGATCACTTGTTTTACTTCAACCTACCAAAGAGGGAGCTCAATTTGTGATTGGTAATTTAGATCAACTGTCTCTTTTCCACTAACCAAAGAGGCAGCACAAGTTCTGATTGGTAGATTAGATCACTTGTTTTACTTTCACTTACCAAAGAGGCAGCTCATTTTCTGATTGGTAGATTAGATTACTTGTTTCACTTTCACCTACCAAAGAGGCAGCTCAATTTGTGATTGGTAATTTAGATCAATTGTCTCACTTCCATCAACCAAAGAGGCAGCACAAGTTCTGATTGGTAGATTAGATCACTCGTTTTACTTTCACTTACCAAAGAGGCAGCTCAATTTCTGATTGGTAGATTAGAGTACTTGTTTCACTTTCACCTACCAAAGAGGCAGCTCAATTTGTGATTGGTAATTTAGATCATTTGTCTCACTTCCATCAACCAAAGAGGCAGCTCAAGTTCTGATTGGTAGATTAGATCACTTGTTTTACTTCCACCTACCAAAGAGGCAGCTCAAGTTCTGATTGGTAGATTAGATCACTTGTTTTACTTCCACCTACCAAAGAGGGAGCTCAATTTGTGATTGGTAATTTAGATCAATTGTCTCACTTCCAACAACCAAAGAGGCAGCACAAGTTCTGATTGGTAGATTAGATCACTTGTTTTACTTTCACTTACCAAAGAGGCAGCTCATTTTCTGATTGGTAGATTAGATTACTTGTTTCACTTTCACCTACCAAAGAGGCAGCTCATGTTCTGATTGGTAGGTTAGATCACTTGTTTAACTTCCATCTTCCAAAAAGGCAGCTTATGTTCTGATTGGTAGGTTAGATCACTTGTTTAACTTCCATCTTCCAAAAAGGCAGCCTATGTTCTGATTGGTATAATAGATCGTTTGTTTCATCTCCACCTACCAAAGAGGCAGCTCAAGTTCTGATTGGTAGATTAGATCACTTGTTTTACTTCCACCTACCAAAGAGGCAGCTCAAGTTCTGATTGGTAGATTAGATCACTTGTTTTACTTCAACCTACCAAAGAGGGAGCTCAATTTGTGATTGGTAATTTAGATCAATTGTCTCACTTCCACTAACCAAAGAGGCAGCACAAGTTCTGATTGGTAGATTAGATCACTTGTTTTACTTTCACTTACCAAAGAGGCAGCTCATTTTCTGATTGGTAGATTAGATTACTTGTTTCACTTTCACCTACCAAAGAGGCAGCTCAATTTGTGATTGGTAATTTAGATCAATTGTCTCACTTCCATCAACCAAAGAGGCAGCACAAGTTCTGATTGGTAGATTAGATCACTCGTTTTACTTTCACTTACCAAAGAGGCAGCTCATTTTCTGATTGGTAGATTAGAGTACTTGTTTCACTTTCACCTACCAAAGAGGCAGCTCAATTTGTGATTGGTAATTTAGATCATTTGTCTCACTTCCATCAACCAAAGAGGCAGCTCAAGAGTTCTGATTGGTAGATTAGATCACTTGTTTTACTTCCACCTACCAAAGAGGCAGCTCAAGTTCTGATTGGTAGATTAGATCACTTGTTTTACTTCCACCTACCAAAGAGGGAGCTCAATTTGTGATTGGTAATTTAGATCAATTGTCTCACTTCCAACAACCAAAGAGGCAGCACAAGTTCTGATTGGTAGATTAGATCACTTGTTTTACTTTCACTTACCAAAGAGGCAGCTCATTTTCTGATTGGTAGATTAGATTACTTGTTTCACTTTCACCTACCAAAGAGGCAGCTCATGTTCTGATTGGTAGGTTAGATCACTTGTTTAACTTCCATCTTCCAAAAAGGCAGCTTATGTTCTGATTGGTAGGTTAGATCACTTGTTTAACTTCCATCTTCCAAAAAGGCAGCCTATGTTCTGATTGGTATAATAGATCGTTTGTTTCATCTCCACCTACCAAAGAGGCAGCTCAAGTTCTGATTGGTAGATTAGATCACTTGTTTTACTTCCACCTACCAAAGAGGCAGCTCAAGTTCTGATTGGTAGATTAGATCACTTGTTTTACTTCCACCTACCAAAGAGGCAGCTCAATTTGTGATTGGTAATTTAGATCAATTGTCTCACTCCACCAACCAAAGAGGCAGCTCATGTTCTGATTGGTAGGTTAGATCACTCTTTTTACTTTCACTTACCAAAGAGGCAGCTCATTTTCTGATTGGTATATTAGATCACTTGTTTCACTTCCACCTACCAAAGAGGCAGCTCAAGTTCTGATTGGTAGATTAGATCACTTGTTTTACTTCAACCTACCAAAGAGGGAGCTCAATTTGTGATTGGTAATTTAGATCAATTGTCTCACTTCCACTAACCAAAGAGGCAGCACAAGTTCTGATTGGTAGATTAGATCACTTGTTTTACTTTCACTTACCAAAGAGGCAGCTCATTTTCTGATTGGTAGATTAGATTACTTGTTTCACTTTCACCTACCAAAGAGGCAGCTCAATTTGTGATTGGTAATTTAGATCAATTGTCTCAATTCCATTAACCAAAGAGGCAGCACAAGTTCTGATTGGTAGATTAGATCACTTGTTTTACTTTCACTTACCAAAGAGGCAGCTCATTTTCTGATTGGTAGATTAGATTACTTGTTTCACTTTCACCTACCAAAGAGGCAGCTCAATTTGTGATTGGTAATTTAGATCAATTGTCTCACTTCCATCAACCAAAGAGGCAGCTCAAGTTCTGATTGGTAGATTAGATCACTTGTTTTACTTCCACCAACCAAAGAGGCAGCTCAAGTTCTGATTGGTAGATTAGATCACTTGTTTTACTTCCACCTACCAAAGAGGGAGCTCAATTTGTGATTGGTAATTTAGATCAATTGTCTCACTTCCAACAACCAAAGAGGCAGCACAAGTTCTGATTGGTAGATTAGATCACTTGTTTTACTTTCACTTACCAAAGAGGCAGCTCATTTTCTGATTGGTAGATTAGATTACTTGTTTCACTTTCACCTACCAAAGAGGCAGCTCATGTTCTGATTGGTAGGTTAGATCACTTGTTTAACTTCCATCTTCCAAAAAGGCAGCTTATGTTCTGATTGGTAGGTTAGATCACTTGTTTAACTTCCATCTTCCAAAAAGGCAGCCTGATGTTCTGATTGGTATAATAGATCGTTTGTTTCATCTCCACCTACCAAAGAGGCAGCTCAAGTTCTGATTGGTAGCTTAGATCACTTGTTTCACTTCCACCTACCAAAGAGGCAGCTCAAGTTCTGATTGGTAGATTAGATCACTTGTTTTATTTCCACCTACCAAAGAGGCAGCTCAGTTTGTGATTGGTAATTTAGATCAATTGTCTCACTTCCACCCACCAAAGAGGCAGCTCTTGTTCTGATTGGTAGATTAGATCACTCTTTTTATTTTCACCTACCAAAGAGGCAGCTCATTTTCTGATTGGTAGATTAGATCACTTGTTTCACTTCCACCTACCAAAGAGGCAGCTCAAGTTCTGATTGGTAGATTAGATCACTTGTTTTACTTCAACCTACCAAAGAGGGAGCTCAATTTGTGATTGGTAATTTAGATCAATTGTCTCACTTCAACCCACCAAAGAGGCAGCTCAAGTTCTGATTGGTAGATTAGATCACTCTTTTTACTTTCACCTACCAAAGAGGCAGCTCATTTTCTGATTGGTAGATTAGATTACTCGTTTCACTTTCACCTACCAAAGAGGCAGCTCATGTTCTGATTGGTAGACTAGATCACTTGTTTCACTTCCACCTACTAAAGAGGCAGCTCATGTTGTGATTGGTAGGTTAGATCACTTGTTTAACTTCCACCTTCCAAAAAGGCAGCTTATGTTCTGATTGGTATATTAGATCGTTTGTTTCATCTCCACCTACCAAAGAGGCAGCTCAAGTTCAGATTGGTACATTGAATTACTTGTTTCACTTCCACCTACCAAAGAGGCAGCTCAAGTTCTGATTGGTAGATTAGATCACTTGTTTTACTTTCACCTACCAAAGAGGCAGCTCAATTTGTTATTGGTAATTTAGATCAATTGTCTCACTTCCACCCACCAAAGAGGCAGCTCATGTTCTGATTGGTAGATTAGATCACTCTTTTTACTTTCACCTACCAAAGAGGAAGCTCATTTTCTAATTGGTAGATTAGATCACTTGTTTCACTTCCACCTACCAAAGAGGCAGCTCAATTTGTGATTGGTAATTTAGATCAATTGTCTCATTTCCACCCACCAAAGAGGCAGCTCACGTTCTGATTGGTAGATTAGATCACTCCTTTTACTTTCACCTACCAAAGAGGCAGCTCATTTTCCGATTGGTAGATTAGATTACTTGTTTCACTTTCACCTACCAAAGAGGCAGCTCATGTTCTGATTGGTAGATTAGATCACTTGTTTCACTTCCACCTACTAAAGAGGCAGCTCATGTTGTGATTGGTAGGTTAGATCACTTGTTTAACTTCCATCTTCCAAAAAGGCAGCTTATGTTCTGATTGGTATATTAGATCAATTGTTTCATCTCCACCTACCAAAGAGGCAGCTCAAGTTCTGATTGGTAGATTAGATCACTTTTTTCACTTCCACCTACCAAAGAGGCAGCTCAAGTTCTGATTGGTAGATTAGATCACTTGTTTTACTTCCACCTACCAAAAAGGCAGCTCAATTTGTGATTGGTAATTTAGATCAATTGTCTCACTTCCACCCACCAAAAAGGCAGCTCATGTTCTGATTGGTAGATTAGATCAGTCTTTTTACTTTCACCTACCAAAGAGGCAGCGTATTTTCTGATTGGTAGATTAGATCACTTGTTTCACTTCCACCTACCAAAGAGGCATCTCAATTTCTGATTGGTAGATTAGATCACTTGTTTCACTTCCACCTAACAAAGAAGCAGCTCAACTTCTGATTGGTAGATTAGATCACTTGTTTTACTTTCACCTACGAAAGAGGCAGCTCATTTTCTGATTGGTAGATTAGATCACTTGTTTCACTTCCACCTACCAAAGAGGCAGCTCAAGTTCTGATTGGTAGATTAGATCACTTGTTTTACTTTCACCTACCAAAGAGGCAGCTCATGTTCTGATTGGTAGATTAGATCGCTTGTTTCACTTCCACCTACTAAAGAGGCAGCTCATGTTGTGATTGGTAGGTTAGATCACTTGTTTAACTTCCATCTTTCAAAAAGGCAGCTTATGTTCTGATTGGTATATTAGATCGTTTGTTTCATTTCCAACTACCAAAGAGGCAGCTCAAGTTCTGATTGGTAGATTAGATCACTTGTTTCACTTCCACCTACCAAAGAGGCAGCTCATGTTCTGATTGGTAGATTAGATCACTTGTTTTACTTCCACCTACCAAAGAGGCAGCTCCATGTGATTGGTAATTTAGATCACTTGTTTCACTTCCACCTACCAAAGAGGCAGCTCATGTTCTGATTGGTAGATTAGATCAGTCTTTTTACTTTCACCTACCAAAGAGGCAGCTCATTTTCTGATTGGTAGATTAGATCACTTGTTTCACTTCCACCTACCAAAGAGGCAGCTCAAGTTCTGATTGGTAGATTAGATCAATTGTTTCACTTCCACCTACCAAAGAGGCAGCTCAAGTTCTGATTGGTAGATTAGATCACTTGTTTTACTTTCACCTACCAAAGAGGCAGCTAATGTTCTGATTGGTATATTAGATCATTTGTTTCATCTCCACCTACCAAAGAGGCAGCTCAAGTTCTGATTGGTAGATTAGATCACTTGTTTCACTTCAACCTACCAAAGAGGCAGCTCATGTTCTGATTGGTAGATTAGATCACTTGTTTTACTTCCACCTACCAAAGAGGCAGCTCAAGTTCTGATTGGTATATTAGATCACTTGTTTTACTTTCACCTACCAAAGAGGCAGCTCATGTTTTGATTGGTAGATTAGATCAGTCTTTTTACTTTCACCTACCAAAGAAGCAGCTCATTTTCTGATTGGTAGATTAGATCACTTGTTTCACTTCCACCTACCAAAGAGGCAGCTCAAGTTCTGGTTGGTAGATTAGATCACTTGTTTCACTTCCACTTACCAAAGAGGCAGCTCAAGTTCTGATTGGTAGATTAGATCACTTGTTTTACTTTCACCTACCAAAGAGGCAGCTCATGTTCTGATTGGTAGATTAGATCACTTGTTTCACTTCCACCTACTAAAGAGGCAGCTCAAGTTCTGATTGGTAGATTAGATCACTTGTTTCACTTCCACCTACCAATGAGGCAGCTCATGTTCTGATTGGTAGATTAGATCACTTGTTTTACTTCCACCTACCAAAGAGGCAGCTCATGTTCTGATTGGTAGATTAGATCACTTGTTTTACTTCCACCTACCAAAGAGGCAGCTCCATGTGATTGGTAATTTAGATCACTTGTTTCACTTCCACCTACCAAAGAGGCAGCTCATGTTCTGATTGGTAGATTAGATCAGTCTTTTTACTTTCACCTAGCAAAGAGGCAGCTCATTTTCTGATTGGTAGATTAGATCACTTGTTTCACTTCCACCTACCAAAGAGGCAGCTCAAGTTCTGATTGGTAGATTAGATCACTTGTTTCACTTCCACCTACCAAAGAGGCATCTCAAGTTATGATTGGTAGATTTGATCACTTGTTTCACTCGACCTACCAAAGACGCAGCTCATGTTTTGATTGGTAGATTCGATCATTTGTTTCACTCTCAGCTACGAAAGAGGCAGCTCAATTTTGATTAGTAGATTAGATTACTTGTTTCACTTCCTTTTACCAAAGACACAGCTCATGTTCTGATTGGTAGATTAGATTACTTGTTTCACTTTCACCTACCCAAGAAGCAGCTCAACTTCTGATTGTTAGATTAGATCACTTGTTTCACTTCCACCTACCAAAGAGGCAGCTCATGTTCTGATTGGTAGATTAGATCACTTGTTTTACTTCCACCTACCAAAGAGGCAGCTCCATGGGATTGGTAATTTAGATCACTTGTTTCACTTCCACCTGCCAAAGAGGCAGCTCATGTTCTGATTGGTAGATTAGATCAGTCTTTTTACTTTCACCTACCAAAGAGGCAGCTCATTTTCTGATTGGTAGATTAGATCACTTGTTTCACTTCCACCTACCAAAGAGGCAGCTCAAGTTCTGATTGGTAGATTAGATCACTTGTTTCACTTCCACCTACCAAAGAGGCAGCTCAAGTTCTGATCGGTAGATTAGATCACTTGTTTTACTTTCACCTACCAAAGAGGCAGCTCATGTTCTGATTGGTAGATTAGATCACTTGTTTCACTTCCACCTACTAAAGAGGCAGCTCATGTTGTGATTGGTAGGTTAGATCACTTGTTTAACTTCCATCTTCCAAAAGGCAGCTTATGTTCTGATTGGTAGATTAGATCACTTGTTTTACTTCCACCTACCAAAGAGGCAGCTCAATGTGATTGGTAATTTAGATCACTTGTTTCACTTCCACCTACCAAAGAGGCAGCTCATGTTCTGATTGGTAGATTAGATCAGTCTTTTTACTTTCACCTACCAAAGAGGCAGCTCATTTTCTGATTGGTAGATTAGATCACTTGTTTCGCTTCCACCTACCAAAGAGGCAGCTCAAGTTCTGATTGGTAGATTAGATCACTTGTTTCACTTCCACCTACCAAAGAGGCAGCTCAAATTCTGATTAGTAGATTAGATCACTTGTTTTACTTTCACCTACCAAAGAGGCAGCTCATGTTCTGATTGGTAGATTAGATCACTTGTTTCACTTCCACCTACTAAAGAGGCAGCTCATGTTGTGATTGGTAGGTTAGATCACTTGTTTAACTTCCATCTTCCAAAAGGCAGCTTATGTTCTGATTGGTATATTAGATCGTTTGTTTTACTTCCACCTACCAAAGAGGCAGCTCAATGTGATTGGTAATTTAGATCACTTGTTTCACTTCCACCTTTCAAAGAGGCAGCTCATGTTCTGATTGGTATATTAGATCAGTCTTTTTACTTTCACCTACCAAAGAGGCAGCTCATTTTCTGATTGGTAGATTAGATCACTTGTTTCACTTCCACCTACCAAAGAGGCAGCTCAAGTTCTGATTGGTAGATTAGATCACTTGTTTCACTTCCACCTACCAAAGAGGCAGCTCAAGTTTTGATTGGTAGATTAGATCACTTGTTTTACTTTCACCTACCAAAGAGGCAGCTCAAGTTCTGATTGGTAGATTAGATCACTTGTTTTACTTCCACCTACCAAAGAGGCAGCTCAATTTGTGATTGGTAATTTAGATCACTTGTTTCACTTCCACCTACCAAAGAGGCAGCTCATGTTCTGATTGGTAGATTAGATCAGTCTTTTTACTTTCACCTATTAAAGATGCAGCTCATTTTCTGATTGGTAGATTAGATCACTTGTTTCACTTCCACCTACCAAAGAGGCAGCTCATTTTCTGATTGGTAGATTAGATCACTTGTTTCACTTCCACCTACCAAAGAGGCAGCTCAAGTTCTGATTGGTAGATTAGATCACTTGTTTCACTTCCACCTACCAAAGAGGCAGCTCAAGTTCTGATTGGTAGATTAGATCACTTGTTTCACTCCCACCTACCAAAGAGGCAGCTCAAGTTCTGATTGGTAGATAAGATCACTTGTTTCACATCCACCTACTAAAGAGGCAACTAAAGTTCTGATTGGTAGATTAGATCACTTGTTTCACTTCCACCTACCAAAGAGGCAGCTCAAGTTCTGATTGGTAGATTAGATCACTTGTTTCACTTCCACCTACCAAAGAGGCAGCTCAAGTTCTGATTGGTAGATTAGATCACTTGTTTCACTTCCACCTACCAAAGAGGCAGCTCAAGTTCTGATTGGTAGATTAGATCACTTGTTTCACTTCCACCTACCAAAGAGGCAACTCATTTTCTGATTGGTAGATTAGATCACTTGTTTCACTTCCACCTACCAAAGAGGCAGCTCAAGTTCTGATTGGTAGATTAAATCACTTGTTTCACTTCCACCTACCAAAGAGGCAGCTCAAGTTCTGATTGGTAGGTTGGATCACTTGTTTTACTTTCACCTACCAAAGAGGCAGCTCAAGCTCTGATTGGTTGCTTATCCAGCTGAAGCTCACACTCTCTAGTCTGCTGGCTCCTACCCAGAAGTTATCCCAGTTATTCCCAGCTGCATTTCTCCCTTGAAAGGTCTAAACATTCAATTTTCCTCCAAGAAAAGCAACCATGAGTTATTTGATAGCAACAAAGCTCTGTGCCCCTATCGAATAACTCCTGGCGCAGTAAGTATTTTGTGCGTGTTTTTTGGGAATCAGTTAACCAGTTTACCTGAGCTTCGAAAGTTCTGTCCAGTCTCGAAGGAAGGCGAGATAAAAAAAAATAACAATTGAGAAACAAAAGGCCATATAAAAAAAGGATCGGCTAGTTTGAAAAAGGACGGGGGTGATAACGAGTTAAAATAGCATGGAACCATCCGTACCAAAGCATTGGTAAAAGGCAGTAGCTTGCTCGCATGTCCGCTTCTCCCCCCCCCCCCCCGTCCCCGGTGTTTAGATTTGACAGGCAGGACGCGACCTGGGGTTAATCGTTTTCCGCTTAATCTACTGTAACGAACTGTCGCCTGCTACCTGTTAACACATGCATGTTTTTGTGATAATATGCCTCTAGTCTATCTACCAACCCGTTCACAACTGTTAGCTATCACAGCTAGCTCCCCCGACATTTGTTCACACTCCACCCTCGCACTTGGCCAATCCAGGTGAGACTGAGAGTTGTGTTGGCAGAACTCATAAGGTGACGCCACACACTGTTCAAGAGAAAACTCCCCCGCTGCACATGCTTTGACTGTTTGTGCTGAAACACCACTTAGTCGGTTTAAAATTTCAGCGTGAAAAAAAAGAGAATGCTCGTATATCAGGCCGAAGCACTGAATGTAGCGACTGCATTCTAGGCCAATAAAATTGCTTTCTTTTTGGAGAACACCCGCATTGAGATTCCCTGGATAAAAATTGATCAAATTTTAGTTTTATTATCAGTCTATAAACGTGAAAATATATTGATTATAATCGATTAGAAATTGATTATATTGCTATTATTTAAAAACGGATTAAAATCCATTGCAAGTCAATTATAATCGATAATTTTTCATTTTTGTAGATAAAGACAATAAAACTCCATTATAATCGATTTTTTTTCCTTTTTATTGAGATGCGAACTTCAACGCACATCAAGTGTTTCTACGTTATAAACTTAAGTTGGTTACTTGTTCGGTTTCATTTTTTTTTCTGCGCAACATGTTACTGTTGTTACTTGCTACGATTCTTGTTACTGTTTTTATGTTACCCACTTTCCTAATTTTGTTAGTTTCAACAATTTTCTTGAACCAATCCTCCTCCCCACACAACCATCCAACCATCTGAACCAGTCCCCCACCTGAACCCCCCATCTGAACGAACCCCAACCCCCGCCAGAACCAATCCGGGTTCATATGGGGGTTAGGTAGGGGGTTGGCTTAGGTGAGGAGAGGGGTTTAACTCCGGCATGTGGGTTGGTTCTGGCGGGGGGTTTGGGCGGAGGTTGTTTCAGATGGGGGTAGGGATATGGGGGGTAGGTTGAGTCAACTAAATTAAATTTAGTGTAAAAGGCCTCAATAAGCGATACCAGCTGGAGAATAAGAATTCAAAAGTACTCGGGAAGCTAACTGATTTCTGATTTTTTTTTAATAAATGATTTCAGCTCAAAATCTTTTATTTATTAAGAAGCATGTTAGAACGCACTCCCACTACCATCCGGAACAATTTGTGGAGTCCATAAACAAATGATAATATATGTGCTTAAACAACTTAAGCCCTTGTGGAATCCGCAACTGCAAGTGGAATCCGCAAATTGTAAGCGGATTCCCGCATAAAATTACGGAACCCACTTACATTTGCGGAATCCGTTTACATTTTCGGAATCCGGAACAATTACCTATAATCGATCCTTTCAGAATCCGCAACAAAAGTAATGTGCTGACAAAACTTACGTTACAAATATCTGTGCGCGGAAACTACGGAAATTTTGTAAATGGAATTCTCATTGATTTTGGAACAAATTTAAACAATTATCTCTGGAATCCTGGAACGTACAGACAAAAAATTGTGCGCCTATCCAAGTGCACAGTTTGGCCTCATAATGTCACTGACCCTAACTTTTTGGTAAAGTCGCTGTTGGCGCCTATATATACTAGCTTTGAAGGGAGGAGCGCGCGCCAAAAAACAGCAGTTTTGGTCAAAACCTTACAAAAAGGCCCCTATTTTGAAACAATTTTCACATAAATTTGCCTGAGGCGTAGAAAAATCATGCAAGATAGGATGTTATTAGTGTTTTGCGATGGGTCTTGATTCAGTTGAGCCGAACTAAAAAAAAGCGACAAAATGCCACTCGATAAAATCTTAGAAGCGTTCCTGAGAGACGAGGTTAATTGATCATAATTAAACAGTTTTTTTGCTCTTTATGAAACTAAATCACTAAATCCAAGGTCACGAATTTAAAAAAAAAAGAAGTCCCGTGGCTTAGGTAAAAGCGACATGCACTTTTTTCGTGTTCGCATTTCGTGTTTTTATTTTTAAATCTTAAGCAGAAGCAAAAAGTTAGCATCTCATTTTTGCAGAAACTTGTTTGTGTTTTTGCAAAAAATTTTTTACTTACTCATAAAAATTTATGAGCTATAACTCATAGCTCGTACGTTAGATTATTTCGCTCAAAATTTTAACAGTATAAGCTTTTAGAATATTTGAAATTATATGGCAAAAAATTTGTAGGAAATATTCTTCTTTATGGATAAAAAAAATGAGAGAAGAGAACTTTTAAATTAACTTCGTAAGAAATTGCTTGAGACGAACCTTTGGCGTAGTTGACTTGGATGCCTCGATATGGAGAAAGAGAGGAGCTCCTTACTGTCAATGCCACCATGATGAAACCACGGGAAGAGGATATGGGAGCGGCGGGATACATGAGTTCGCAGAAGGACTTCACAGACGAGGTCGAATTGTCCGATCGCATGACAACTTCAACGTGAAGAGAGTCGGGGTCTCCTTGGGGATCGATGGCGGAGTAGTTTGGATTTTCAGAAATGGAAACCAAGTCCTGGCACCTACATCGACAAAAACAAACTAATTTAAACTAAACTAATTTAAACTAAATCATAAATGAATGGAAAGTGAAAAGAAGGGAGCAGCTGGTGCCCTACGAATCTGCTGAAGCCTCTAAATATTGCTGAAAAATGAAATTAACGGCAGTTTTTTTATTTTTAATTCCAAAGATTTTTTCCCTATAAGTCGAGTATGTAGATTTTTTCACATCTAAAAGCATGCATGATCTAGATATATTATTAAGAGCAGATTTCCGAAAAACAAGAATTCGCCAAGAAACAAATTATGAGACATGTGCCGAAAACTTTCATTTGTGAGCTATTTTAGGAAGCTGTTGTCTATTTTTCGAGGTGCCACGAGAAAAGACAGAGGAGTAATTTTAAAAGCTAATTCATTGCACATGGTTTATTTGGAATTTGGCAGTTTGCTCTTGCCTGTCTCCGTTTGCCCTCACTGACAGGACTGGGTTGAAGTGCAGCTGGATGAGTGCTGATGACTCATGCTCAGTCCACACCTTCCAGCAGTAGACTGTGTGTAAAGGAGGGTGGGCGGAGGAGTCAGAGGGGAAGAAGTCGATCGTCTGCCATTGGTCAGTTGCAGTCTAACAAACGGCAGTCACCCTATGTTACTCAGTCTAAGCTAGCCGGGCTGAGGTGATCGAGTTATTTTCGAGCGACTCCACCAAAACTGTTGTAAACGACGCAACCCAATCATAATTACACTCAGGATTTCCAAGGTTTATCTTTAAGGGGACTTTATGTGGATTTGACGAACTAGTCTTTTTTGAGTTTCTGTCACAATTGGACAATGTGCAATAGAAAATCAAACTAACTCCATCGGGGAATGGGGGAGGAGGTAAAGAGTCTTGATTTGATGCGAAAAGACGGGGTCGGATCTACCCGGGTTAAACTCAAAGCAAAACTCAGCAAAACTGGTACCAAAAACAATCAGTGTTGATTTATAGAATGGAATCGACGAATGTGTGTCGGTTAACCATTAATTGTGTAGTTTGATTTGCATTTACTTTGCACCCGAATGCACACTAATATCCTCACATGCATATCGCTACCCGTATCCAAGTTTAGGCGTAAATAATCGATTATAACGGATTTTTATGATGATTTTTTGACAATTATAATTGAATATGATTACCAAAATTAGGTGGTTAAAGGATTTATAATTGGATATAATCGTGATATTTTCCAAGAGATTGTAATCTCTTATAATCGATTATAATTGATAATAGTTTTTTTTTAAAAAAAACCCTTAGAATCAATTATAATCGATTCCAATTGAGTATAATCTCTTTTTTTGCCAAAGTTTCGTCAATTCAAAACATTAATCGAGTTATATCTTATGGGTTATTATTTTTGTGTCAATAAATAAATCTCTACCAGAGAGATCTCTTGAACACTTTGGAATCAATCCTGAAACTAAATCATTTTGCTGATGTATTGGTGGTTAAAAAGCTGAAAAATATGCATCATAAAACAATTACAATGGTGAAGAAATAAAAAAAAAACCTTATAAATTTGAAGTGATTGAAAAACTTTTTAAAAAATTCATTTTTCATAGGAACCAACGTCCACAAAAATTTAAAAATAAAAACAATTTAGATTCAACTTCGAAGACAAAATGGTCATAATCAATTCTAATCGATTATAATAGATTTTTAGTGCAAAACTAATGAATTAGATATTTGAATTTTAAAAATAAATTATAATCAATTATAATTGATTATAATTATATCGAAAAATGGACGAATAATTAATTGATTATATTCGATTATAATGGATTACAAATAGTTATAATTTGATCTTAAAAAGAAAGATTATAATCGATTGTTTCTCAATTTTAGTAAGACTGGTACTAAAATCGTAATAAAAATCGATTGTTAACGCTTGAAAGTGGATGCGGGTAACGCTTCCAAAAAGACGACTATTTTCAAAAGATTATTTGGCTTTTTTTCCACACGTTTTCCTCGCCTTTTAAAAAATCTTATTTTATGGTACTTTCACCAACTGAAATTGTTCTGCGATTTCTGCACAAGGAAATGTGATGCATTATGGTACGGTTTTAAGAAGTTTGACTATTTCTTTTCCAGAATTACCATCTAATTTTAAATTGCTTGCGCTAAATTTTGACAAAAACGGCATAATGTGATTGGGTTTGACCAACAATTAGCAAATTGGATGCCAATTTTTGTTCAGCCCAAAAATAAATCTAGGATATATCCTGAAAAAATTGTACTAATAACAAATCTGCTGGTCTTTGAAACTTTCTGCTCTATGAGCTAACTTTTGCTAATTATGCCTCACTCTGCTGATAGCAGAAATTTACTGGGCCTGGATGCTATGTATAAAAACATGATCAGAAATGATAAGATATTCAGCATGCAAACTTTGTTTATACAATAAAAACGTTAAGTTCAGTTTTCGTAGAATTGAATAGAGTAGCGGATTTAAGGAGGGGGGGGGGGGCGGACGCCCTTTTTCCCATCAGGGATTCGACCCCCTGCCAACCCAAAAGGTCCCCCCTTGTACTATTTTGAGATATATATTTTTGGCTGACTGACCTTAAAATTTTTAAAGGCGACTTCTGCGCTAGTTCATACTAATTTTGTGGGGGAACGCGCGCCGAAAAAAAACGCGATTTTTGGTCGAAATTTTACAAAAAATGCTTAAAAACGCCTTTTTTGGCCTTTTTTAAAAATTTGCCTGCTGCGCACAAAAGTTTCTCAGATTAGGGTCTCTATAGCGATTTGGGAGAGCTCAGAAAATCTATTTGGTCGACCTAAAAAAAAGCTTGACAAAATCCGCCCCCCCCTCGAGAAATTCCTAGATCCGCGCCTGGTTGAATATCAATTTTTGCGCGGCGGCAGTCAAAGCAAAAGAGCGTAATAGTTGAAGCCGCATATTATAAATACCAAAAAAAAATTTCATTGTAAGTTGAATTTCATTTTAACCGAATAAGCGAGTATGAAACTGGGACCAAGTGAACAATCTCCCTCCTAAATCAAACTAGGAAGAGCGTTCACTTGGTTAAAAGTAATATTTTTCATCCATTTAGATTTGAGCATGGTACATGCAGGCCTTACTGCTTGAATTTGCACGTTATCTTAGGGGGAGGTTGTTCATATGGGCGGGAAACTAAACGGGCTATAAAGTGATGGAGAATTGATCCTTGTTTTTAACGAGGACAATTTATTTTTTAATTGACCAAATTTGTAATCTTTAAAATTTGAATACAGAAAAATAGAAACTGATTGGTTGAAATTAAAACGATTTCAAGCAAAAAAAAAATAATTCAAAGGATTATTTTTGTTGATGAAAATAATGTCTATTTCATAATTTTAGTTACTGTATGCAATAGTCTGCAAATATCGAAACCATAATGAACACGTTCATCGCCATGATCACAACTCTTTGGATTTGAAAAGACTACATATTCTTCGTAGAAAGTTTGAGGAAATTGAAATCGATTATAATTTTATGGACACTGACTATGAAATGACAGTATAATGACAGTCTATTTTAATAGTCAGTGTCCATAAAATTACAAAAGTAATAGTTTAGAATCCATTAAAAATGGATTATATTCCTAATGCATTTTAAATAATAAAATCCATTATAATTAATTATAATCCATTATAATCGGTGAGGTTTGCAAATTTGATGAAGTTTGCAAATTTATAATCGGTGAGGTTTTTGGTGAGTTTTGCAAATTTTTCAAGTTATATCACTTCCTGGTTAGGGCAGTTGCCACAGAGTACGTTTCCTAAACTTAAATTTTTCACATAAGGTTTTATACATTTAAATTTCTCTATTTTTTCAACTTGGCAATTTAACATTTTATTTAACTGTTATTTTTTCACCATCACCATCATAAAAAATTACTATTAACCAACTACCACCACCCCCCCCCCCCACCTAGTGCCCCTACCCCGCACCGCCCATTACCCCTGAGACATACATAAACTGGTCCATCACCACTTCTAAAAACAACCCTTCTCCAACCCTCCGCCCCTGTTTAGGCCAACGCCACCGTACGGGGGGTGGCGGTTGCAGGTAACTGGACTGTTTATAAGCCCAAGTAGGGTTAAACAGGAGAGGGGTAAAATAGGGAGGGATAAATTAGGGGTGGGGTGATAAACTTGGAATGGGGGAGTCGGTGGGGTAGGGAGTGGGTCAAATTTTGTTTATGAACATGTTTGTTCGTGATCTAACTTACACAATTTTCGACCCCCTCAGGGATTCGACCCCTTGCCGACCCAAAGAGTCCCCCCTTTGATACTTTTTCAGAAATCCATTTTTGGCCGACCGACCCTAAAATTTTTCTAAAGGCGCCTTTGGCGCCAATATATACTAACTTTGAGGGGGAGCGCGCGCCAAAAAAAAACGCGATTTTTTTGTCAACATTTTTCAAAAAGTGCCCAAAAACTGCTTTTTTGACTGTTTTTTCAAAAACTTCCCTGCGGCGCAGAAAATTTAGCCAAAATGCCAAAATAGGGGCAAAAGAGTGCTTTGAGAGAGCTCGAAAAATCAATTTGGTCGACCTAAAAAAAAAGGTCGTCAAAATTTTCGAATTTTTTTTGAGAATCCGCCCCCCCCTCGAGAAAATCATAGATCCGCCCCTGGTTGGATGGGTCATGATCCGCCTCTGGTTGGATGGGTCGATTATATGGTTGGATGGGTCGAGTTTTTTGGCCATATAGTCCATTAAAATCGATTACTTCCCAAGAAACTCCAGTGCTGGTAGGATTGGAGCCCAGCAAATTAGTATGAATATTCTTACTAACAAGCGTAATCTGCAAAAAAGTTTTACAAACTGTTTTAAACTAAAATAAATACTATTTTGTAGTGAAAAAATAACAATTTTTGGCTATCAAACGAAACTAATTTAATTTTTGTTGAACTGAGAATTTTTTCGTTGTAACCATTAAAGATGGGGAGGAGTTTTGTCTTCGAGTTTGCTAACTTTTTCCGTTCTGTTTGTTTTCTGAGCAAAAACAGACTCAACAAAGAATAATTGGAATAGTTCGTGGGAAGTATCACATCAAAGCCTTCATAGTATTGACTCAATCGCATTAAAAAAGGTTCAGAAAATAGTTTCAGTGTCGAGACAAATTGTTGAAAATTTTTGTGTCTTGGTCTAATTTTGAAACAGTAGGTCTTCCAAAAGCTACTCGCTCCAAATTACAGTACAATTTTGCATTTAAGCTATCGAAAACTTAGTTTAAGCTATCGAAAACTTAGTTTAAGCAATCGAAAAAAATTACCTTTGTAAGCTTCATTTAGCACTTTTTTGGCATTGAAAACTTTTGAGGTTATCTGATATCGGTTATTTCGTATGCAATAACGTTTTACGCGTGTAGTTTTCCTGTTCATTGTCGTTTGTTCACACCAGGTAAAAAAAGAAAAAATTATATTTTAAAAATGGAAAAAATGTAGTCCTTCTATGAAAGTGGTCAGAAAACTTTGCGCTACCTGTACAGCAACCGACTCGCTTTGCATTTTTGGATGTTGTTGGAATACATAAAAAGTTTTCTGTCAGCAATTAAACCAATAGCCAATAGTTTTAGCGTGATTTTTGAACGACTAAAAGGACAAAAATGATGCTTTTTTGGGGGTAAAGTTTGGGCCCTTTTTTAGCACATTTCTGCATATTATTTCTGCTAAATTTTTTGATAGTTTTTTCCTCATAAATCATCCCCATGAAAAAAACGCGTTCAAACTTTCGAATATGATTAGTTTTGTCTCGATGATCTTAATCAAGCACTGTAGTTTGAACAATTCGCTCGATTAGAAAATAGTTTCTTCGGGCGGGTTAAGTGAAAACTATCCATGCATTAAGTTTTCTTGAAAAAAAATCAAAGTTTCTGCACTCATGCTTATGATACTTTTTGTTCCGGAATAACTCATTCCATTGTTTTTGGTGAAGTAGTGAAAACCAACTCACAAGATTGGACGTTATATCACACGCTGAACAGAAATAGTTATAGCGGACAGCTTTCAGCAATAGTAAAACAAAGTACGATGCATAAATCTTCATTTTATTTGATTTTAAATTTATGCTATTGAATTTTTTTGATTCTCTCTGATTTACTTATGATATGAAAATTACAAAATTTTAAGAACAAAAATAACTATTTTTTGATTTTTTGCATGACTGAAATTATTATAGATTATAGCTTCTTGAGGTCTAAACTAAATTACATGATAAAAATCACATGCTAGACATAATTAAAACATGTACCTTTTTGTAATTATTCAATTATTCTCAGCTGAATAAATTTTTGTCAGTTTTTGTACCAATTAATGTCTGGTCTGTGATTTGAACGCTTGCATGAAAAGAGCTGAAAAGTTTGTTGTTTTGACCTGACAATGATTTTCCTGATTTTGGTCTTAAACTATTAAGAAAATTGGAATTCGTTTTTTTTCCACGAAAATTCCAATCAGCCATCAAAACTATAGGTAACCAGGTGCTAATTTAGGGTAAAAATGGGGAGTCCCTTTGATAACATTTCCCAACCTTTAGAAAAAAAGGGTGGCCTCAGCTTAAACTCACTCAGAAAAATTTTCAGAGCATAGCGAGGTTTGCATTTCCTGGGGGTGGAGTTTGGGGGTATGGGCGGAGTGACACACGCTTCACTCCCCTCCCCTCAGGGGTTAGAACCCCGCAACAACCAACTTTGCTATGATTTTATGTCATCCATTTTCAGCCGACGAACCGTTATATTTTTCTCAGGGCGCATTTGGCGTCAATGTATTTTAACTTTCAAGTGAGCGCCCCAGAAATGCAAGTTTTTGGTCAAAACTTTCCAAAAATGTCCAAAAACGGGCTTTTTGAAATTTATGTTAACAAAAGCGCAGAAAATTATGTCAAAAAAGGTTTCTGCATAGTGTTCTGAGAGCTCTCGAAAAGTCAACTTGATCAGTCCAAAAATTTAGCTGGCAAAATAGGGTGACCCGGATTTACCAGAAATCGTCGTTATCTTAGAACTGCTCTTAAATAACTACACTCTAAGAATGTTACAAGACAAAGCTTTTTTTGTAAGAAAAGACGCTATATTACAACTTTCGTATAATAAAAAGCCTAAGATAGGAATGTTTCTTATAAGAGAGTTGTGTATGACCCCAAAGACTTACATCTTTTCAGCCATTCAGAGCAAAAATTGGAAATCAAAAGTTAACCTGCATGCAAAAGTTTTATCTGATCATGTCAAAACTTCAACCAATTTTTTTACCCAAAAACGAGAATGAAATATGATTGAAATTGGCTCTTCCCATACACTGACTTACTTCGATGGAGTGTTGAACGGTTTTTAGTAACGAGATTTCTGCTGGTTACCCGCATCCAGTTTCAAGCGTTCATAATCGATTATATTACGATTTTAAAGCCAGTCTTACTAAAATTGAGAAACAACCGATTTTAATCAATAAATAATCGTTTATAATCTCTCTTTTTAAAACTAAATTATAATTAATTATAATCCATTATAATTGATTATAATCGAG